>NC_092775.1:55760158-56072033 GCF_047496795.1 Chiloscyllium punctatum
ATGGTAAGAAGTCTCTCCAGATCTCATGGAGAAAAACACAGTAAAACTGGATGAAATTGACACTTAGCCACAATCTGGTAAGATTCAGCACCCTATGTTTATGTTAGATGTGTGAGGTGTTATAGAACAGCTAAGAGTAACAAGCCGGGAAGAATTTCGAGACATTTGTATCTGAATACGCACTGGACCTTCATGTTTGTAGGATGCACAATTCACCATGCATACATACCTACAAACCTAGGATTGGAGAAGGATGTACAGCTGTGTTCCTGAACTGGTTTCACATTTCTGAGGATGTGTTGTTGAGTACTTTTAAGATGGAAAGGGTAAATGTCAGTATTTATTTATATCAGATTTTGTTTATATAATTTTGTAAATAATTACATTTCAAAAAACTAAAAGCAGTATTTCCATTTGCATAAATGGGGGAGGTAATGGCCTGGTGGCATTATCGCTGGACTTAGTCCAGTAACCCAGATGATGTTCTAGGTTCAAATCCTGCCTTGGCAGAAAGTGGACTTTGAATTCAATAAAAGTCTGGAATTCAGAGTCTAATGATTATCATGAATCCATTGTCACTTGTCAGGAAAAGCCCATCTGGTTCCCTAATGCCCTATAGGGAAGGAAGCTGCCATCCTTACGTGGTCTGGCCTACATGTGACTCCAAACCCACAGCAATGTGGTTGACTGTTAACAGCCCTTTGGGCAATTAATACCAGCGATGCTCCATCCTGTGAATGAATAAAAAAGAGCAATGTTATTGTTGATATGCAGTAAATCTATATTCAACTATATTAAAGGGTGAGCCATAAATTTTGCAAATAATAATAATTTGAAAATTACAGGATAATTCTAAAAATATTTCAAAGATTTGATTATAACTGTTAACTATTTTGCTGTGCTGTGACAAATATTAGTAATCTGCAACGAAACTTGACTGCTTGAATGCGTTTGCCACTATTTCCATACTTATAACTGAAAAAGTAATTGGCATAAAATAAGAATCCTGTAGTAGATTATTTTTGTTATAAAATAACTGTTGTTCTTCTTAGGCTTTAAGATGTAGAAAGAAAAAATACTTCTTCACTGATACCGACACAGATGGCAAAACCGATGTAAGTTGGCTACGAGAATCTAACAGAAAGATTAAACCCAAATTAGTGGCTTACACCAGACAAAAGAAACAAAACTTAACTGAAAGCTCAGGAAAAGGTAAGATGAAAGTCACAGCCTGCTTAATTTTAGCTTGTCTTAATGTATATCATCATTTCTTTCACACTAAGAACATCGAACAGTATAGCACAGAATGGGCCCTTTGGCCTACGATGTGTGTTCATTATGAAGCCAAGTTAAACTAATCCCTTCTGCCTGCCAATGGTCCATATCCATCCATTTTTTACATACTCATGTGCTTATCTAAAAGTCCCTTAAATGCTCCTATAGTGTCTAACTCCACCACTACCCCAACAGCGTATTCCAGACATCTAACACTTTGTGTAAAAAAACTTGCCTCTCATATCTCCATTGAACTTGCCCTCTCTCATCTTAACTGCCTCTTAGTATTAGACATTTAAGCTCTGAGAAAAGGTTTCTGACTTCAACTCTATTGATGAAAATTCATAACTTTATACACTTCAGTCGAGTCTCCCATCAGCCTCCACTGCTCTAGAGAAAAAAAAACCCAAGTCGCTCCTTATAGCTCATACCATCTAATCCAAGCAGCATCCTGGTAAACCCCTTCTGCACCCTCTCCAAAGCCTTCACATCCTGTAATGTGGCAACCAGAATTGAATGCAATACTCTAAGTGCAGCCTAATCAAAATCTTACAAATCTGTAACATGACATCCTGACTCTTGTACTCAATTCCCCAACCAATAAAAGCAAGCATGCCATACACTTTTTTTAACAACTCTATCTACCTACATGGCCACTTTTGGCGAGCTATGGACTTGAACCCCAAGGATGGCACGGTGGCTCAATGGTTAGCACTACTGCCTCACAGCACCAGGGTCCCAGGTTCGATTCCAGCCTTGGGTCTTTGTGGAGTTTGCACATTCTCCCTGCGTCTGCGTGGGTTTCCTCCCACAGTCCAAAAAAGTGCAGGTTAGGTGAATTGGCCATGCTAAATTGCCAATAGGTTAGGTGTGTTAGTCAGAGGGAAATGGGTCTGGGTGGGTTACTCTTTGGAGGATCGGTGTGGACTTGTTGGGCTGAAGGGCATGTTTCCACACTGTAGGGAATATAATTTAATCCCTCTGTAAATCAATGCTGTTCAGGGTCTTGCCTTTAACTGTATATTTTTCCTTGATGTTTGATTTCACAAAGTGCAGTACCTCACATTTGCTCATTTTACAATCCATCAGCCATTTCTCCACCCATATCTGCAGCTGATCTACATCCTGCTGCATTTTTGACAAACTTCTACACTGTTCACATCTCAACCAATCTTTGTATCGTCTACAAACTAATTAACCCATCCATCTACATTTTCATGTATATCACAAACAACAGGAGTCCCAGTACAGATCCATGCAGAACACCCACTAGTCATTGACCTCCAACCTGAAAAACACCCTTCTACCATTTTCCTCTGCCTTATATGGACAAGCCAATTCTGAATCCACGTTGCCAAGTCACTATGGACCCCATGCATCTTAATCTTTTGGATGACCATACCATGAGGGCCCTTGTTGAAGGCGTTATTGAAATTCACATAAACAACACCCTCTGCTCTACCCTCATAAATCATCTTCATCACTGCCTCAAAACATTCAATCCAGTTTGAAAGACATGACCTGCTCCACACAAAGCCATGCTGACTCTCTAATTTTACCATGCTTTTTCAAATGTGCATAAATCCTATCCCTAAGAATTCTTTTCAATAGCTTTCCAAACACCACTGTGAGACTTACCGGTCGATGGTTCCCTGGATTATCTCTATTTCCTTTCTTGAACCGAGGAGCAAATTAGCTACTCGCCAGTCCTCTGGCACCTCTCCAGTGGCTAGCGACGATACAAGATCTTGGTCAAGGAACCAAAATTTCCTCTCTTACCTCCTGAAGGAATTAGGAGATGTTCCCTGAAACGTTCCATGAAATTGTGCTCGACCTCTCCAAAGTAAAGGAGACCACATCGAGAGCAATGGACGCAGTAAATGAGATTTGAGAATGCTCAAGTGGGGTGACTCGGTGGCTCAGTGGTTAGCACTGCTGCCTCACAGCACCAGGATCCCAGGTTCGATCCCAGCCCACACAGGAGTTTGCACATTCTCCCCGTGTCTGCGTGGGTTTCCTCCGGGTGCTCCGGTTTACTCCCACAGTCCAAAGATGTGCAGGTCAGGTGGATTGGCCATGCTAAATTGCCCATAGTGTTAGGTGCATTAGTCAGAGGGAAATAGATCTGGGTCTGGGTGGGTTGGTCTTCAGAGGGTCGATGTGGACTTGTTGGGCTGAAGGCCTGTTTCCACACTGTAGGGAATCTAATCTAAATCTCTGCCGAATTGGGAATCATCCTTTGGAGGTGATGACACGGGTTTCGCACCTCTTACAGAGACTAAGGAAGGTACCAGGTGTGGGGGTGGGTTGGCGGAGGGTGTAGACCTAACAATTTCACAGAAATTGCAGAGTCTCTAAATCAATATTAGATTACCTACATTATGGAAACAGGCCCTTCGGCCCAATAAGTTCACACCAACCCTCTGAGAGTAACCAAGACCCGTTCCCCTACTCCATATTTACCCCTGATTAATGCACCTAACATTACGGGCAATTTAGCATGGCCAATTCACCTAACCTGCACATCTTTGAATTGTGGGAGGAAAACCACGCAGACATGGGGAAAATGTGCAAACTCCACACACAGGGTCACCCAAGGCGGGAATCGAATCCAGGTCCCTGGTGCTGTGAAGCAGCAGTGCTAACCACTGAGCCACCGTGCTACCCCAAAGCCACTGTGCCACCCTGTGCCTCAATTTTCATGTTGGAGGGCACTAATAGCACCCCATTAGTAACATATAGTGCAGAGCTATAGAACATTACAACACAATACAGGCCCTTCAGCCCTCGATGTTAATCCTGTGAAATGAATCTGATGCCCATCTAGCCTATACCGTTCCATTATTATCCATGTCAAATGTTCATTTAAATGCCCTTAATGTTAGCGAGTCTACTACTGTGGCGAAAGTGAGTACTGCAGATGCGGGAGATGAAAGTCAAGAGTGTGGTGTTGGAAAAGCACAGCAGGTCAGGCAGCATCCAATGAGCATGAAAATTGATGTTTCGGGCGAAAGCCTTTCATCAGGAATGTCAATTTTCCTGCTCCTTGGATGCTGCCTAACCTGCTGTGCTTTTTCAGCACCACACTCTTGAGTCTACTACTGTTGCAGGCAGGCCGTTCCATGCCTGCTGGATAGAAGATTGGCTAATCAATAGAAATTAGAGAATCATAATAAAGCCTATTTCTGGTCGGCAAGACAGCACTAGTGGGTGCCACAGGGTTCAGTCCTTAGACCTCAACTATTTATGATCTGAATTAATGATTTGGATATGGAACAAAATGTACTAAAGCCTAATTTGCAGGTAACTCTGAAGTAGGTGGGAAAGCAAGTTGCAATGAAGAAATAAAAAAATTACAAATAAATTTGATAGGATAGATGAATGGGCCACAGATACTAAGGATATAATTGTATTTCACGAGATTCAGAGGTTCACTAGATTGATTCAGAGATGGGGGGTTTGTCATATAAAGAAAGAGAGAGCAGATTAGGGCTATACTATCTGGAGTTCACAGTGAGAGGTGAGCACAATCATGTACATAAGATGCTAAAGAGAATTGGCAAAGCTCACATGGAAAGAATATTTCCTTGTGGAAATCTACAACAAGGGGTTATAGTTTGAAGATAAGGCGACACGGTGGCTCAGTGGTTGGCACTTCTGCCTCTCAGCACCAGGGACCCGGGTTCGATTCCAGCCTCTAGCAACTGTCTGTGTGGAGTTTGCATATTCTCCCTGTGTCTGCGTGGGTTTCCTTCGGGTGCTCCAGCTTCCTCCCACAATCCAAAGGTGTGCAGGCTAGGTGAACTGGCTGTGCTAAATTGCCCATAGTGTTCAGGGATGTGTAGGTTAGGTATGTTAGTCAAGGGAAATATAGGGTAGGTGGAATGGGTCTGGGTGTGTTACTATTCGGAGGGTCGATGTGGACTCGTTGATCTGACAGGCCTGTATCCACACTGTAAGTATTCTATCCTATGATAAGGGTACGTGGATTCAAAAAGATGAGAAATTACTTCTCTCAAAGAGTCATGAATCTGTGTAGAGTGGCAGAGTGGCGCAGTGGTTAACATTGCTGCCTCACAGCGCCAGGGACCTGGGTTTGATTCCACCTTGGACAACTGTCTGTGTGGAGTTTGCATTTTCTCGCTGTGTCTGCGTGGATTTACTCCAGGTTCTCTGGTTACTCCCCACAAGAACATAGATATGCACGTTAGGTGGTTTACCCTTGCTAAATTGCCCATAGTGTTCAGGAAAGTGCAGGTTAGGTGAGTTAGCCATGGAAAATGCAGGGTTAAAGGAATGGGGTGGGTCTGGATGGGATGCTGTTTGGAGGGTCAGGGTAGACTTGATGGGCGAATGGCCTGCTTCCACACTATAGGAATTCTGAGATTCGAAGAGAGCGGTGGATTTTGGGACATTGAATAAATTTAAGGAGATGATAGACAGCTTTTTAATTAGTGATAGGTTGAAGGGTTATGGAGAACAGATGGAAAGTAAACTTGAAGCCAAGATGAGATCAACAATCATCATATAAAAAACGCCGAGCAGGCTTGAGGGGCTGAATAGTCTACTCTTGCTCTTATTTCTTATGGAAGGCACAAATCTCAAGTACATAAAACATATAGCTGTCCAATAGGTTTGAAATCCTTTCACCTTGTTTGAATGAGGGTGAAGGCTGCATAATGGATAAGCTAACTGACCATGGCACAAGAAGCCGTTTTTGGTTTGGGGATGGATGTGGGGGGATAAGAAGGAAAGTGGTGGTTGATGGAAACAATAATGGATAGTCCTTCATATGTAATTTGGACAGTGCTGGACCTATGTAGAAGCAGCACCAAGCAGAGAGTATAAATCACAGCTAATATAAATTACGCGAGACTCCGAGATAGTGACCACGCACATCCTGACCTGTGACTTGGAGATAGCATCCAGAATTGTACACATTTATCCCAGGCTACAGGGACAGATGAGGGAGGGAAGCACAGGGGCGTTGATTCAAGTTTTTAATTTCTCAGTTGGCTACAGGGAACAACTAATGTGGCTCCACTTCGCAAGATTGGTGATAAAGATAAATCAGAGAATTACAGGTCATCACATCAGTTGTAGGGAAACTATTGAAGGACAGAATTAATCTCCCTTTAGAAAAGCAGTGTAAAAGTAGGCCATTCAACTCATCGAGTCCATAACGGCTCTCCAAACAGCATCCCACTCATACCCTACCCTGTCCCTGTAAGCCTGCATTCCCCATGGCCAATCTACCTAACCTACACATTTTTGGACTCTGGAAGGAAACCAGAGCACCTGGAAGGGACGCATGCAGACAGTATGTGCAAACTCCATACCAGACAGTGGACGCGGAGACTGGAATTGAACCCAGGTTTCTGGCACTGTGAGGCAGTAGTGCTAACCACTGAGCCCTTTGTCTTTGTCAGAGGAAGATGATGCCTAACATCTGGTTGAATTTTTCAAGGAGGTGACCAAGAGTGTCGATGAGGATTGAGAAGCTGATGTAGCTTATATGGATTCCAGCAAAGCCTTTGACAAGGTCCCTCATGGGAAATGGATAAAGAAGGTAAAAGAAGAAATCCGGGAAAGTTGGATCCAAAATTAGCTCAGTGATAGAACAGAGTTTATGTGACTGGAGGCTAGTGCAAGTAACATACCACATGGATTAGTACTGGGTTCATTATTGTTCATGATATACATAAATGACGTGGATGAGAATGTGGTGGCAATGATGAGGAAGTTTGTGGATGACACAAAGATTGGCTGGATGGTTGACAGTATGGAAGAAGGACTTAGGATGTAAACAGATTGGTCAGATGCACAGATCAGTTCAAGATAGAACTTAATTCTGATATGTATGAGATGTTGCATTTTGGAAGCAGTAACTAAATTGCCCATAGTATCTAGGGATGTGCAGGCTAGGTAGATTAGTCATAAGAAATGCAGGGTTACAGGGATGGGTCAGTGTGGACTCAGTGGTGAATGGCCTGCTGGCAAACTAGGGATTCTATGAATGGCAGGTCCCTAGATGACTACAAAAATTGTAGGCGCACACTTAGGAGTGCTTCCTCACACTTAGCTTATGTAAGGTGGAGAAGCAAGGATCTAGCACAACATTAGAGGATTACAGGCTTACTAGAAAGGAGCTCAGAAATGGACTGAGGAGAGCCAGGATGCAGTGCGAAAACAGCTTGGCAGGAAGGTTTAGGAAGAACCCAAAAGCATTTTACTCATAAGTGAGGAATAAGAGAATGATCAGGGAGAAGGTAGGGCCGGTCAGGGATAGCATAGGGAACTTGTGCATGGAGTCTGAGCAGATAGGGGAAGGTTCTGGATTAGTGGTGCTGGAAGAGCACAGCAGTTCAAACAGCATCCAAGGAGCTTCGAAATTGACATTTCGGGCAAAAGCCCTTCATCAGGAATAAAGGCAGTGAGCCTGAAGCGTGGAGAGATAAGCTAGAGGAGGGTGGGGGTGGGGAGAAAGTAGCATGGAGTACAATGGGTGAGTGGGGGAGGGGATGAAGGTAATAGGTCAGGGAGGAGACGGTGGAGTGGATAGGTGGAAAAGGAAATAGGCAGGTAAGACAAGTCATGGGGACAGTGCTGAGCTGGAAGTTTAGCACTAGGGTGAAGTAGGGGAAGGGGAAATGAGGAAACTGTTGAAGTCCACAGTGGGAAATATATGGGTGGCACAGTGGTTAATACTGTTGCCTCACAGCGCCTGAGACCCGGGTTCAATTCCCGCCTCAGGTGACTGACTGTGTGGAGTTTGCATGTCCTCCCCTTGTACTGCGTGGGTTTCCTCCGGGTGCTCCGGTTTCCTCCCACAGTCCAAAGATGTGCAGGTCAGGTGAATTGGCCATGCTAAATTGCCCGTAGTGTTAGGTAAGGGGTAAATGTAGGGGTATGGGTGGGTTGCGCTTCGGCGGGTCGGTGTGGACTTGTTGGGCCAAAGGGCCTGTTTCCACACTGTAATGTAATCTAATATCCCTGGTTGTGGGGTCTGTTTGGAGGTGGTGGAAATGTCACTGGATGATTTGGTTTGTGCGAAGGTTGGTAGGGTGGAAGGTGAGCACCAGGGGCGTTCTGTCCTTGATACGGTTGGAGGGGTGGGGTCTGAGGGCGGAGGTGCGGGATGTGGACAAGATGTGTTGGAGGGAATCTTTAACCACGTGGAAAGGGAAATTGCGGTCTCTAAAGAAGGAGGTCATCTGGTGTGTTCTGTGGTGGAACTGGTCCTCCTGGGAGCAGATCCGGCGGAGGAATTGAGAATACGGGATGGCATTTTTGCAAGAGGTAAGGTGGGAAGAGGTGTAATCCAGGCAGCTGTGGGAGTCGGTGGGTTTGTAAAAAATGTCAGTGTCAAGTCGGTCATCATTAATGGAGATGGAGAGGTCCAGGAAGGGGAGGGAGGTGTCAGAGATGGTCCAGGTAAATTTAAGGTCAGGGTGGAATGTGTTGGTGAAGTTGATGAATTGCTCAACCTCCTCGCGGGAGCACGAGGTGGCGCCAATGCAGTCATCAATGTAGCGGAGGAAGAGGTGGGGAGTGGTGCCGGTGTAATTACAGAAGATCAACTGTTCTACATAGCCCACAAAGAGACAGGCATAGCTGGGGCCCGTACGTGTGCCCATGGCTACTCCTTTGGTCTGGAGGTCTGGAGGAAGTGGGAGGATTCAAAGGAGAAATTGTTACGGGTGAGGACCAGTTCGGCCAAACGAATGAGAGTGTTGGTGGAAGGGTACTGTTGGGGACGTCTGGAGAGGAAAAAACGTAGGGCTTGGAGGCCCTGGTCATGGCGGATGGAGGTGTAGAGGGATTGGATATCCATGGTGAAGATGAGGCGTTGGGGGCCGGGGAAACGGAAGTCTTGGAGGAGGTGGATGGCATGGGTGGTGTCTCAAACGTATGTGGGGAGTTTCTGGACTAGAGGGGAATAGGACAGTGTCGAGGTAGGTAGAGATGAGTTCGGTGGGGCAGGAGCATGCTGAGACAATGGGTCGGCCAGGGTAGTCAGGCTTGTGGATCTTGGGAAGGAGGTAGAACCGGGCAGTGTGGGATTCCTAGACTGTGAGGTTGGAAGCTGTGTGTGGAAGATCTCCTGAGGTGATGAGGTTCTGTATGGTCTGGGAGATGATGGTTTAGTGATGGGGGGTGGGGTCATGGTCGAGGGGGCAGTAGGAAGAGGTGTCCTCGAGTTGACGTTTGGCTTCAGCGGTGTAGAGGTCAGTGCGCCAGACTACCACTGCGCCCCCTTTATCCGCTGGCTTGATGGTGAGGTTGGGATTGGAGCAGAGGGATTGGAGGGCTGCGCATTGTGAGGGTGAGAGGTTGGAGTGGGGGAGGGAGGTAGGCAGGTTGAGGCAGTTAATGTCCTGGCAGCAGTTGGAAATGAAGAGGTCGAGGGCAGGTAATAGGCCAGCACAGGGTGTCCAGGTGGATGCAGTGTGTTGGAGGTGGGCGTAGGGGTCCTTGGAAGGTGGGCGGGGGTCCTGATTGTGAAAGTAAGCTCGGAGGCGACGGAAGAATTGTTCGACGTCACGGCGTGTATTAAATTCATTGATGCGTGGACGGAGGGGGATGAAGATGAGTCCTTTGCTGAGGACTGATCGTTCGTCCTCAGTGAGGGGGAGGTCTGGGGGGATGTTGAAAACTCGGCAGGGCTGGGAGCTGGGATCTGGTGTGGGTGTGGAGCTGGAATCTGGTGTGGGTGTAGAGCTGGGAGTGGGGGCGGAACCTGTAACTGGAGTGGGTGTGATGGTGGGGGGAATGGGGGTGGAGTCATGAGCAGGGGTAGTGTTCCCCTTGGGGTTCTGGGGGATGGGGATAGTGACAGTGGGGTCTGTGGGGGGCATGTCAGCAGAATGCAGGTGAGTGGCGCTGGTGGGGGCGGAAATGGTGGTGACCACAGCAGTCGGGGTGGCGGAAGTCACTGAGCATGTGGCATCAGCGATGATGTGAAGGGCGGAAGTGATGTCACGTGTGATGCATGAGGAATTGTGAGGGGTGGAAGTGGTTGTGGGAGTGGCCATGATGGGGGTGGAAGTGACATCATCAATCAGCATGGGGGTGGCAGCTGCATCAGCTGCATGGTTAATGGTGGAATAGGTTCCAAGGCTAGGGGAATCTTCTGGAATGTTTGAGGAGCGCTGGTTATGGAGGTGGGTGGATAAAAGTTTGTTGTACTTACAGGTTTTGATGTTTGAGATGGAATTGAAATACTGTTTGTTAAGAGTATGAATTCTCTTGAGGATGTCGTACAGAGTGGGTCCTTTGCAATTCTGAGAGAGTGTGGCCCTCAGCTGAGGCAGGGCTGACTGTAGAGAGGTTAGGTGCTGGCGCATTGCTGCAAGCGTGGAGCGGAGGATCTTGAAGGAGAACTGTTGCTGGTGTTTTTGAATCTGGGAAGCCCTATTTTTTTTTTTTGCTTCGGTTTTCACTAAGAAAAGGGACCTTATTGTGAATGAGAACTTTGAGGAGCTGGAAAACAGACTTGAACAGATCAAGATTGATGAAGTTGATGTGTTGGAAATTTTGGCAAACATTAAGATTGATAAGTCCCCAGGACCAGACCAGATTTATCCTAGGTTGTACCAGGAAGTGAGAAAGGAGGTTGCTAAGCCGCTGGTGAAGATCTTTGCTTCTTCACTCTCCACAGGAGTCATACTGGAGGATTGGAGGGAGGCGAATGTTGCTCTTCTTTTCAAGAAGGGAAATAGGGAAATCCCTGGCAATTACAGACTAGTCAGTCATACGCCTGTGGTCAGCAAGGTTTTGGAAAGCATTCTGAGGGATAGGATTTATGACTATTTGGAAAAACATAGCATGATTAAAGGCAGCCAGCATGGCTTTGTGAGGGGCAGGTTATGCCTCACAAATCTTATTGAGTTCTTTGAGGAGGTGACAAGAAAGCTCAATGAAGGTCAAGCAATGGATGTGGTATATATGGATTTCAGCAAGGCATTTGATAAGGTTCCCCATGGTAGGCTCATTCATAAAGTCAGGAGGTATGGGATACATGGAGATTTGGCTGTCTGGATTCGGAATTGGTTGACTGACAGAAGGCAGAGAGTTGTTGTGGATAGAAAGTATTCTGCTTGGAGGTCAATGGTAAGTGATGTCCCGCATGGCTTTGTTATTGGACCTCTGCTCATGTAGTTTTTATAAATGACTTTGATGAGGAGATTGAGGAGTGGGTTAGTAAATTTGCTGATGACACAAAGATTGAAGGTGCCGTTGATAGTATCGAGGGTTGTTGCAGGCTGCAGTGTGACATAGACAGGATACAGGGCTGGGCTGAGAAATGGCAGATGGAGTTTAACTTTGGTAAATGCAAGGTGATGCATTTTGGAAGGTCAAACTTGAATGCTGAATATAGGATTAAAGACAGGATTCTTGGCAGTGTGGAGAAACAGAGGGATCTTGGTGTTCAAGTGTATAGATCCCTCAAAGTTGCCACCCAAGTGAATAGGGTTGTTAAAAAAGCATATGGTGTTTTGGCTTTCATTAACAGGGGGATCGAGTTTAAGAACCGCAAGACTTTACTTCGGCTCTACAAGACCCTGGTGAGACTATACTTGAAATATTGTGTCCAGTTCTGGTCGTCCTATTATAGGAAAGATACTGAGGCTTTGGAGAGGGTGCAAAGAAGGTTTACCAGGATGCTGCTTGGACTTGAGGGCTTGTCTTACGAAGAGAGGTTGACTAAGCTCGGACATCTCTCTGGAGAGAAGGAGGAAGAGAGGTGACTTGATCGAGGTATACAAAGTAATGAGAGAGGCATGGATAGAGTCAATAGCCACAAACTTTTCCCGAGGGCAGGATTGTCTGGCACGAGGAGTAAGGTATTAGGAGCAAGGTTTGTGAATGTATCAAATGTGTTGCCAGCAGTGGTGGTGGAAGCAGAGTCATTAGGGACATTTAAGCAACTGCTGGACAAGCACTTGAACAGCAGCGAATTGAGGGGTGCATAGCTTAGATTATTTGATTTTAGATTGGGAATAATCCTCGGCACAACATTGAGGGCCGGAGTGCCTGTTCTGTGCTGTACGTTTCTATGTTCTATAAGAGGAAAATCAGGAGAGCAAAAAGGGTATGAGATGGATCTAGCAGATATGGTTAAAGACAATCCCAAGAGGTTCTATAGCTATATTAAAAGTAAAAAGGTGGCTAGGGAGACAATAGGTCCCCTTAAAGATCAGCATGGCTGTCTGAGTGTGCAGCTGAAGGAGCTGGGGGATACTTTTAATTAATATTTCTTCTCAGTGTTTACCAGAGAGATGTTTGCAGCCGTAAAGTGCATTAAGGTGGATAAATCCCCTGGGCCTGATCAAGATGTTGTGGGAGGCTAGGAACGAAATTGCAGAGACCCTTGTAGAGATTTTTGCTTCATCTTTAGCCACTGGTGAAATTCCTGAAGACTGGAGGGTGGCTAATGTTGTTCCATTGTTTAAGAAAGAAAGCAAAGGCAAGCAGGGAACTACAGGCCAGTGAGCCTTACATCAGTGGTAGGCAAATTGTTGGAGAGGATACTAAGGGACAGAATTAACCAACGTTTGTATAATCAAGGTATGATTAGGGATAGTCAACGTGGATTTGTGCACAGGAAGTCATGGCTAACAAATGTGTAACGTTTTTCAAAGAAGGGTAACCAAGAGGATAGATGAGAGTAAGGCAGAAGGTGTTGTCTATGTAAGGCCTTTGAGAAAGTCTCACATGACAGGCTAGTCCTGAAGGTTTGGTCAGATGGGATCCAGGGAGAGCTACCTAATTGAATTCAAAATTGGCTTGATGGTAGGAAGGAGAGGCTGATGGTTGAGGATTGTTTCTCGGATTGGAAACCTGCGACTGGTGGTTGCCACAGGGGTCAGTGATAGATCCTTTGTTATTTACATAAATGATCTGAATGTGAATGTACAGGCATGATTAGTAAGTTTGCAGATGATACAAAATTAGGAGATATCATTGATAGTGAGGAAGGTAATCAAAAGTTACAGAGGGATCTTGCTCAGTTGAGGAAATAGGCTGAGGATGGGCAAACACAATTCCATGCAGATAAGTGTGAGGTGTTGCACTTTGGAAGGTCAAACCAAGGTAGGACTTACGCAGTAAATTGTAAGGTCATGAAGAGTGCTGCGGAACAGAGGAACCTAGGAGTGCATGTACATAGTTGTTTGAAAGCAGTGTCACAAGTAGATAGGGTAATGAAGAAGGCATTTGGCATGCTGGCCTTCGTCAATGAAGCATTGAATACCTGAGTTGGGATATTATTGGTACATTTGTGTAAGTCGTTAGTGAGGGCGGACTTGGAGTATTGTGTACGGTTTTGGTCACCCCGTTATAAGAAAGACATAGTTAAACTGGAAAGAATGTTAAAAAAATTTGAGTCTCTTGCCAGGACTAGTTGTTCCATTGTTTAGGACTTTACTCCTTGGAATGTAGGAGAATGAGACCTCATTGAGCTGTATAAAATCATGAGGGGCATAGATAGGATGAATGTTTATTGTCTTTTTCCCAGATATGGGGAATTGAAAACTATAAGGTATAGGTTTAAGGTGAGAAGGGAAGGAATTAAGAAGGAGCTGAGGAACATATGTGTTGCATATATGGAATGTGCTGCCGAGAAAGTAGCTGAGGTAGGAACAATAGCAATATTTAAGAAAACATTTGGGTAGGTACATGGATGAGAAGAGATATGGATCAAATGTGGGCAATTGGAATTAGCTGAATGGGCACCATGGTCAGCATGAACCTGTTTGGGTCGAAGGGCTGCATTACTGTAAGACTATAAGGAAGCTCACAGAAATCTAGGGATAATACAAATAAAACAAAGAATTGAGAGTGCTGGAGATCTGAAATACACAAAAATGGAAATTGCTGGAGAAGATTAGCATCTGTGGAAAGATCCTGGAACAGTACAATAGAGGAACAGGCCCTTCAGCCCACCATGTCTGTGCCAACCATGATGCTATTCTAAACTAATCCAATCTGCTAATACATGTTGCATATCCCTCTATTCTCGTTCATGTGCTTCTTAAACTTTGCTATCATATTTGCTTCTACCATCCCGTGGCAGCACGTCCAGGCACCCTCTGTGTAAAAAGTATACCTCACACATCTTTAAACTTGCCCTCTCTCACCTTTAAACCTATGCCCTCTAGTATTTGACATTTCCACCCGAGGAAAGAGAATCCAACTATCCACCCTATCCATGCTCCTCATAATTTTATATACTTCGATCAGGTTGTCCTTCAGCTTCCAATGCTTTAGCAAAAACAGCCCAAGTTTTTCCAACCTTTCCTTATATCAAATACACTCCAATAAGAACATAATAAATAGGAGCAGGACAAGCTCTGCTTAGCCACCTGCTCACCATAACCCTTAATTCTTTTACTGTTCAAAAAACCCACCTTTGCCTTAGAAACACTCAACTGGTAACCTTAACTGCTTCGCTGGGCAGGGAATTCCAGATTCATAACCCTTTTGGAGAAGACGATCCTCTCCAACTCAGTCCTAAATCTGCAACTTCTTATTTTTAGGCAATGCCCCTTTGTTCTAGTTTCACCTGCCAGTGGAAACAGCCTCTGTTAATAATTTCACATGTCTTATAAAATCCCCTTTCATTCTTCTAAATTCCAATGGGTATAGTCTCAGTCTACTCAATCTCTCCTCATAAGTCAACCCTTTCAACTCCGGAATCAACCTTGTAAGCCTCCACTACACCCCCTCCAGTGCCGTACATTGTTTCTCAAATAAGGAGACCAAAACTGTACATAGTACCTTAGGTGTGGCCTCACAGCTGCATCATAACCTCAGTGTTTTTTAAACTCCACCCCTGTTGCAATGAAGGACAGTATTCCATTTGTTTTCTTAATTACCTGCTGCACCTGCAATCCAATATTTGTGATTCATGCACAAATCATGCTGCAATTTTTCATCATGCTATTCCAACCAAAATGGATTATCTCACATTTACCAACACTGTACTTGATCTGCCAGACCTTTGCCTGCTCACTATCTATATCCCTCTGCAGACTTTACCACTCATTTTAGTGTCATCTGTGAACTTTGACACACTAGACTTTGTTCCAAACTCTAAATCAGCTGTGTAACTTGTAAACAGATATGGTTCCAATATTGATCCTTGAGGCACACTGCTCGCCACTGATCGCCAACCTGTAAAACACCCACTTATCCCCACTCTTTGCTGTCTGTTTGTTAATCAATTTTCTATCCATGCTAAAACAATACCTGTAACACCATGCACCCTTTTCTTATGCAGAAGCATTTTGTGTGGCACCTGTTTGAATGCCTTCTGAAAATCCAGATGCACCACATCTGCTGGTTCCTAGTTGTCCACCACGCTTGTAATATCCTTAAAGAATTCCAGTAAATTAGTAAACATGAGCTGCTTTTCATGAACCCATTCTGCCTGATCGGACAGTTTCTATCCAGGTGTCTCTCTATTTCTTTCTTGAGTATAGATTTAAACACGTTATCCCCCTACAGAATTTGAGCAAATGGGCCATAATTACCCGCCTTTTTTTAAACAGTAGCATAACTTTTGCTGTTTTTCAGTCTGCTGGAACCGCTCCAGGGCCCAGCAAATTTTGGTAAATTACCAGAGCAAATTTGCTATTTCCCTTACCATCTTTTGTAGTACCCTGGAATGGATTCAATTAAGACCAGAAGACCTGCCTACTTTAGCCACATCAGCTTGCCCAACACTACCTCTTTAGTGATAATGATTATTTCTCAGTCCTCAGCTGCCATAGACTCCTCATTATTAATTATTGGCATGTTATTTGTGTCTTCTACTGTGAAGACTGACACACAATACTGTTCAACATCTTGGCTATTTCCTCATTTTCCACTATATATCTTGGGCAATATCCAGGCAACATCCTGGTAAAACTCTGCTGCAGCCTGTCGAAAGTCTCCACTTCCTATAGTGCAGCAACTGGAACTGTGCACAGTCCAAATGCAGCCTGAACAAAGTCTTATCCAGTTACAACAAGACGTACCAGTTTTTACACTCAGTGCTCCAACTGATGAAGGCAAGCATGCTGTATGGCTCTTTCCCACCTTATCCATTTGTGTTGTCACTTTCAGGAAGCTATGGATGGGACTCAAGCTCCCTCTTATATATCAATGCTCCAAGAGTCTGACCATTTACAGTATACTTTCCTTTTGCTTTTGACCTCTCAAAATGCATCCTTTCTCCACCTCTATATTTGTTGCATTCTTTAATGTCTTTCCATACTATACAACTCTAAATGTTGTAGCATCTGCAAACTTACTGATCAGGCTGCTGATATTTACATTTAATTCACCAATATAAATTACAAACAGATCCCAGTACTGACCCCTCTTTGACACACTACTCAAGACCCTATCCTTGCCCTTGTTTATGTTACTAAAATGCAGGACCTCAAATTTCTCCAAATTAAACTCCATCTGCCGCTTCTCAGGTGTATAGTAATTTGAAAGTTGAGTCACAGGTAGGTTGGTTAAGAAGAATCAAAAAACTGCAGATGCTAGAATCCAAAGTAGACAAGCAGGAGGCTGGAAGAACACAGTAAGCCAGGCAACATCAGGAGGTGGAGAAGTCAGTGTTTTGGGTATAACACTTCTTCAGGACTGGAGGTGAAAGTGAGGGGAGATAAAGGGGGAGGCAGATGGGGGAGAGTTTTGGGTGTGGGAAGAGTGGTCCCACTCTGCCCCTCTCCCCACCCACAACCATCCCCCATGCAGCCTTTATTTGCAGCTCTACTCACCCCCACCCCCAAGTCCTGAAGAAGGGTTATACCCAAAATATTGACTTCTCCACCTCCTGCTGTGTTCTTCCAGCCTCCTGCTTGTCTAGGTTGGTTAAGAAGGCATTTAGCATGCTTGCCTTCATTGCTCAGACTGTTGAGTGTAGGAGTTGGGACACAATATTGAGATTTTACAGGATGATGGTGAGGCCACTTTTAGAGTACTGTTTACTGTTCTGGTCACCCGTTTATAAGAAAGTTATTATTAAATTGGAGAGGGTTACAAAATGATTTGCTAGAATGTTGATCAGACTGAAGGGTTTGAGTTATGAGGAGAGGCTGGATAGGCTGAGACCTTTTTCACTGGAACATAGGAGGTTGAAGGATGACCTTATGGAAATTTGTAAAATTATGAGGGGGTTAGGTGAGATGAAGATTAGATTAGATTCCCTACAGTATGGAAACAGGCCCTTCAGCCCAACAAGTCCACACCGACCCTCTGAAGACCAACCCACCCAGACCCATTCCCCTCTGACGAATGCACCTAATACTACAGACAATTTAGCATGGCCAATTCACCTAACCTGCACATCTTTGGACAGTGGGAGGAAACTGAGCATCCGGAGGAAATCCACGCAGACGCAGGAAGAATGTGCAAACTCCACACAGATAGTTGCCCGAGGCAGGAATTGAACCCGGGTCCCTGGCGCTGTGAGGCAGCAGTGCTAACCACTGAGCCACCGTGCCCCAAGGTTGGAAGTTCAAGACAAATGGGCATATTTTTAAGGTGAGAGGAGCAATATTTAAACGGGACTTGAGGGACAGTTTTCTTTCTCACAGGAGGTTCATATTTGGAATGAACTGCCATTGGAAGTGATAGATGCAGGTACAGTTAATGACATTTTAATGACATTTGGATAGATACACAAACAGGAAAGGTTTAGAAGGGTGCAGGCAAATGGGACTCGTTTAGTTTGGAAAACTTAGGTTTGCATGGATGAGTTGGACTGAAGGGTCTGTTTCTATGCTGAATGATTCTATGATCACTAGTCATAGACCTCCAGTTAGAAAAACACCCCTCCTCAACCACTCTCTGTCTTCTATGGCTAAGCCAATTTTGTATCCAGCTTGCCAACTCACAGTGGATTCCATGCAATTTAATCTTTTGGACCAGTCTACCATGACAGACCTGTCAAAGGCCTTACTAAAGTCCATATGAACAAAATCCACTACCTTATGGGTCGCCAATCATCTTTCTCAAAAATAGCAATCAAGTTTGTGAGACAAATCCTCTCCTGCTTAAAACCATGCTGACTATCCCTAATAAGTCCATGTTTCTCATGGGAGTGGCATAGTTTTAGTGCAGTTTTAGTGGTACAAATTTGACTCTAACCTTATCACTGAAGGACCTCTTCTGTACTGTATGATCACACACCCCCTCATTTGGGACTCCGACACAGTGCCCTCCTCATTCAGCTGCTCGCACTCATCTGCACTCAATGGATGAGGGGGAGGCAGTAGAAAATTTAAAGTTTTATTACAGGCTATCAGTGAATTCATTGGCTGGTGCAAACAACGATTGGGGACTGTTTCTAAATATCTGAAAATTAGGAGAGTATTATTTGATTATCTGAAAAGATAATAGTAATAATATGCAATTATAAGTATGTCAAAGCAGAAATGAAGTAGAGAAGAGATAACATCAGTGGAGTAAATTTAAGACAAATTAATTCAGAAACTGTTAAGTATGCATGTAAAACAGACTGAGCAAACTTAACTTTACAAAGTAGCATGTTGACCAGGTTTTCCTGATGAAGGGCTTATGCCCAAAACGTCAACTCTCCTGCTTCTCGGTAGCTGCCTGACCTGCTTTGCTTTTCCAGCGCCACCCTTTTCGACTCTGACTCTCCAGCATCTGCAGTCCTCACTTTCTCCCGGAATATATGACTTGTCATGGACCCCACCAGCATCCTAGACAGCCATATGTGCAAGTGCTTCTAGCTCTAGAAACTTGAGCTTTGATTTCAAAATTTGAGCGGCAAGTGAAGATAGTGGTGTATCTGCACAGCTGCAAATAATGTGGATAGCACATTTAAAGAGGTGGTCGTACTGCAGGTTAGGGTTTGGAGAGTGTAAAGGAATGGGTGATCACCAGCAGTTGAAAAGAAACAGGCAGGTTGTGCAGGAGTCCCTTCAGTCAATCTCACAAATTGGTTTTCCATTTTAAAAACTATTAAGAGTGTTGGTTCCTCAAGAACATGCAGTCAGAGCCAAACGTTTGGAACCATGAGCAGTCCAACTATACAAGAGAGGAAGAAGAAGAAAGGCAGAGCAACAGTGAGAGAGAATTGAGTAGTTATGTGTATAGACAGGCTTTTCCGTGGCTATCAATGTTACGCCAGGATGGTATGTTGTCTTCCTGGTGCCAGAGTTGAGGATGTCAGAGAGCAATGACAATATTCTTCAGGAGGAAGGTGAAAAGCCAAAGATGTAGTCTACAAATGTTGGGGAGTGATTTTAGAGCAAAACAGTCCCTTCTAGACACTTTCCAGCTGCCGTGGTCTTATGCCCTCCTTCCCACATGCCTCCATCTAGGCAACCTTCTTCGAAGCTCAACCTCTGCACATTGCAGACTCACCTCTGGCCTGTCTATTGTCCATTAAACATAACATAAGGGATAGTTCAGTAGGTAGCACTATGGTCTCACAGCCACCAGGAATTTGAGTTCAATAATACCCTCAGGTAATTGTCTGTGTAGAGTTTACACATTCGCCCCATGTCTGCGTGGTTTTCCAGAGTCCAAAGATATACAGGTTAGGTAGATCAGCCTGTAGTGTCTAGGGATGTGTAGGTTATCCATGGGAAATTCAGGATTATAGGGATAGGGTTGTGGGTATGGGGGCTGGGATGCTCTTCAATACAGCACAGAAGAAGCCCTTTGACCCATTGTGACTTATCTATACTCATCCTACTTTCTAGCTCTTAGCCCATAGCCTTGAATGTTGTGACATTAAAATGGGGGTTGGTTAGCTGGATTGGCTGGGTGACTGGTTTATGATACAAAATAACATCAACAGCACAAGTTCAATTCCCACTCCAGCTGAGGTCACCATGAAAGTCCGACCTTCTCAACCCCAGCCCTTGCTCAGAGTGTAATCACCCTACGGTTAGACCACGACCAGTCGTCTCTCTAATGGGAGAGTTGGACTGTGATGATATTAGGCAAAAGTGAGGCCCGCTGATGCTGGAAACCAGAGTTTAGGTCAGAGTGGTGCTGGAAAAGCACAGCAGGTGAGGCAGCATCCTAGGAGCAGGAAAATCGATGTTTTGGGCAAAAGCCCTTCATCAAGAATGGAGGCAGGGAGCCTCCAGGGTGGAGAGATAAGTGGGGGATGGGTTGGGGCTGGGGAAAAGGTAGCAAAGAGTACAATAGATGAATGGGGGTGGGGATGGAGGTGATAGGTGGGAATGGAGATTGGCAGAGAGGACAGGTCATGAGGACAGTGCTGAGCTGGAAGGTTGGAACTGGAGTAAGGTGGGGGGGGAGGGGAAATGTGGAAACTGGTGATTACCTCGGTGGGCAGAACGGTGGTTCAATGGCCAGCACTGCTACCTCAGTGTCAAAGTCGTGGGTTTGATTCCTTGGGTGACTGTCTGTGGAGCTCACATATTCTCCCCACGACTGTGTGGGTTTCCTCTGGGTGCTTTGTTTCCCTCCACAGTCCAAAGATGTGCATGTTAGGTAGCTTGACCATACTAAATTGCCCATGGTGTTCAGGGATGTGTAGGCTAGGTGGATTAGCAATGGGAAATGCAGGGTTACAGGAATGGGGTAGGGGGTTGTGTCTGAGTGGGAAGGTCTTCAGAGGATCAATGTGGACCCAATGGACTGAATGTCCTATTTCCACATTGTAGTGATTCTGTGATTTCAAGTCCTTATCCACGTACTTTACATGAGGTTGTGAGG
Organism: Chiloscyllium punctatum; assembly: GCF_047496795.1. Lineage (NCBI taxonomy): Eukaryota > Metazoa > Chordata > Chondrichthyes > Orectolobiformes > Hemiscylliidae > Chiloscyllium > Chiloscyllium punctatum. The sequence continues at coordinate 55,781,159 of NC_092775.1, forward strand.
TTTCCCACCTTTACTACCCCTGTTAAAACAGTGAATTCCAGATTCCCATCATTTTCTGGATTAAAAATGATTTCTTCAAATCCCCCAAAACCTCCTGGCCCTCCTCTTAAAATTATGCCAGCTCATTATCGACCCTTAAACTAAGGGAACCAGCTGCTTTCTTTCCACCCTGTCCATGCTTCTGATAATCTTTTAGCTTCATTTATGAGTTCTGTGAATGGTAACAGGTTGTCTGAAGTTTTCTTTGCATGCATCTAAATCAGAATTGTTGAAGTGAACAATTCAGCGGATTAGAAACAAGGGTAAAAAAAGAATAAAACTTGCCTGACAACAGATTTTCTTTTTGTGACACGTGAGGACAGAACAACCCAGAATGAAATAAATGAAAAGTTCAGCCGGAGCAGAAAAATGCTGTAGGTTTAGCAAAATTGAAAACTTAAGGACTAGGTTAAAAGTCCTGAGTGGTTTCAAAGAAAACTAGATTCAGAAAACTGATGGAAGCTGAGAGTATGAAAAATCTACGTTTGCTGTAAAAGTGTTTGATTTTTAGAGCTTTCTTTTTACTGATATCCAATTACAACCATGCCAAAGAACTTTAAAGGTAGAGATTTGATGACCCTGTACTAATGTTTGAGTAACTGTGAGATTGTTTTTGAGGAAAGAAGGATTAAATCTTTATTTCTGATCTTTGTAATAAGATTGTTTCATTTTTTTTCTTACGGAGTGTGAAACATCTTTTTTTGTTAATAATAAACCTTCTTGCTTTTTTTCTTAAAAGCAGCCCTTGCTCAGTGACTGACCACTAATTTAAACAAATAGTAAAAGTAAGACTATGGTCTGTCAAGCCAGTTTCTAGTTAATGATCTGATTTGTCCAGTATTGTCATCAATTGGGATCAAAACATAATCAATGTCTTTTGTGAGATACGAAGACCAAATGGGTACACAATTCTCCAAGTATAGTCTCACCAAGGCTTTTTACACAGAAGCTCAGGTTTGGGTGCTAAATATCTCTGGATACAAGGTGTTCAGAATAGGAAAAAAGAGAAAAGATGGTATTGATGAAGCAGAATAATGCCGTGCTGAAGAGAGAGAGAGAGAGATGATGTTGTGGAGAGGCCAAGGGCTATTGGCTAGAGCTAGCAAATGGAAGAGAAGTGCAATTAGTTAATGACCAACTAAGAGAAAATTTGGAAGGCAATTACAGAGAGGTGTATGCATTATAAGTTATATCATTTGAATATAAACTGTGACAGTGACTGCTTGGAGGTGGGGAAGGGGTGTGTGGTGGAAGTCGTAGAGGGAGAGTTCATAGAGCGTGTTCAGGAAAATGTTCAATTCCAGTGTATTTCCAGCCAAATGAGAAAGGAAGACCTGCTAGACCTGGATTGTGGGAATGAGATGAGCCAAGTGGACCAAATGTCAGAGGGCAATGTTTAGGGGATAGTGATCATTGTATCAAAGGGTTTAGGTTCCTTATGGAAAAGGCAAAAAGGAGTCCAGAATAATTAGTTTGGAGGAAAGCAGATTTTAACATGCTTTGGTCTATCTGGGACAGGTACATTGCAGTCAAGAGTTGACAGGAAAGTTGTGAGTGAAGAATGAACCTTGAAAGAAGAGACAAGGCATAGTCACAAGATATTTCAATGGAAGGAAAATGCATTGCCAACAAAATGAGCTTTCTGGATGAAAAAGGAAGTGGAGGTTAAGATGAAGAAAAAAAGCCTCAGATGTCAGCTGGATTGTACATAGGTACAAGTCGTTCTGCTATAATGCGCATTTCGTCAATGAAGCATTTCAACCATTGCTTGTAGAATGCAAGCTTTCCTTACCTGTGTTAGCTGTAATGTGATTCTGACCGCAATAATTTAAAAGGCACAGCTATTGCTATTCTTACTATGCAAGATTACATGAGAATGGAACTGTAATGTTCTATCGGAACCAACTGTAGTCAGATTTTTACAGCGTGTGGTCCCTTCCCGTGATCCCCACTTAACTTCCCCCCCCCAACGCTTGTCAAAAACATGTCTGTGCTCATCAACAAACCGTAAACTGCATAAATTGCATTTGCTTCGTCCATAACTTACTATGCCGTGGCATTTTAAATGCTTACCCAGATGCTGCAAGAGTAACTCCCTCCACTGTCCTCTCAGGCAGTGCGTTCCATATTTCTACCACCTACTCGGTGAAAAATCTTTCCCTCAGATCCCTATATCACTTGCTACTTGCCTTAAATTTATGTATCTTAGACATCTCTGCCATGGGGAAAAAATTCTCATGATCTACATTGCCAGTACCCCTCATAATTTTGTATACCTCAGATGCCTCTATGGAATACAAACCAAACATATCCAGTCTCTCCTCATAACTGAGACTTTCCATCCAAAACAACATCCTGGGTGAATCTCCTCCATACCGTCTCCAGTGCAATCACATTCTTCCAGAACTGCACACAGTGGCCTAACCAATGTTTTATAAAGCTGTAACAAGACTTTTTTACTTCTGTATTTCAGCTAATGAAGGTAAGCATCCTGTATGTATTCTTTACCAGGGATCTATGGACTTGTACACCAAGATCCCTTGGTCTACAGCAAAGAAGCAGACTGAAAATAGAAGGTTTGGAGGGGAAATGAAAAAATAAATAAAGCAGTAAATAGAATGAATGAGAAGAGACTGGCAACCAGTATAAAAAGGAATGCGACAATCTTCTACAGGCTGACTTGTAAAAATAGTAGCAAAAGAGGTGTAGGGATGACTGACACCTGAGACCCAGATTTTCCTATGTTTTGACTAAGCCCATGAATGAGTTTTCAGGAAGGAAACATGCAGATTTTGAAGATTGAAAGGTTATGTAGATCTTCGAGCAGTTAAATAGCTTAATGATTGTTACAGGGTGTCTGCTGATATTAGGGTCTTGAGGTAAAAGAAGTAGAGGGAGTCATGGTAGCCAAGTGTCTGTTCCACTTCTGTGGCTATGTTTGAACCCGACGTCCTTGGAGAGGGGGCATGCGGTTTCTACCAATGCCTTTAGAGAGAGGTGGGCAACTGAGAGGTTAGAGTACTTTACCTCCTCTTCCAAATATAGTTTGATTAATCCTGTCTCTCTCTGCCTCCCTGTCCCTTACCTTTGGTGGTCTGCATTGCCCTTAATGGGTTTTGTGTTTAAATTAATCAATTGGAAATCAGAAAAAGGTCCAGTTATGTTTATGAGCACTTCTGGATGCACAAGAGAAAAGAAAGGAGAGCTGCTGGACATCAAAAATTTGAAAACTACAGAATTTGGTGATGCCACAACAGAGGCCATGTGCAATACTTTGCCACCCCATACTCCTAGGATGGACGAATGGACAGTTGCCTACAGAAAAGACAAGTTTGTATGATGGGGGTGGGTTCACATGGAGTAGGAGGCAGTTGTATAGAAGTGAGTGCCAGCCAAACTTAAAACCTGTACCTGCGCTGGTTAAGCCAACGAGTAGGCCAACTCTTTCTTGTCCCAGCTGGAATTGAAATGATTGCAACCAGTGGGATAAGGCCCTTAAATGATTCTTGATTGATGAATTATGGGCCTCAGATCGTGGCAAAATGGAAAGGTGGAAGATGGACTTTCCCATCTAGAACTTAATTCTGGCAAAGTCAGGAAGGTATTAGTATAGTTTGGCATTAATATGATATAGTATAGCGGTTACGCTGAAACTCCAAAGAACATCCCACCCAGATCCATCACTCCATCCTATCCCCATTACTCCACTTTTACCATCGCTAATCTACCTGGCCTGCACATTTCTGGACACTGGGCAATTTAGCATAGCCAATATACCTAACCTGTATATCTTTGGACTTTGGCAGGAAACCTATACAGATACAGGAAGAACATGCAAACTCTACAGTTTGGTATTTGTTGGTTGGCATAGATATGGTGAGGTGTAGGGTCTATGACTCCAAAATGACCGTCAATATCCAACTTAGTTAAGTTCACTCCCCACCACTATTTATCGCTTGGAAGATTCTGCCCAATAAAGGGGGTTTTAAGTAAAAGAATTACTTTTGAAGAAGATGCTATCCTGTTCATAGGATATAATTCATGTAAAGTGAGTGAAATTCGGTTGGAGATATTGGTTACATTGTCTCCACTTAAACTTGATAAGGCACCTTAAACTAGGTAAGAGTCATCCAGCGAAGCTAAGGGACGTGAGAGTGTAAACTACAGAGTACTGCCAATTTTCTATAGACTCAAGAGTAGTTTCAGACCACTGGAGAGTTGTACATGTTGGACATGTTCAAGATAAGCACAGCAACTGGTCTGTCAGTTTAACTTCACTGATGGTTGAGTTCTAGAAAGTGCAGAATTTCTTGAAGGCAAAGTGCATTTTCCTAACTAGAGTTTTTTGAAAAAGTTACAGAGTGGATCATTGAGGGTGATGCATTTGATGTGTTGTACACAAATTTCCTGGAAGCACATGATAAAGTGCCATAGAACAGACTTGCAAAATTAGAGCCCATGGAATAAAAAGGACAATATCAGTGTTGATACTAAATTGGATAAGTGACAAGCAAGTTAAGGTTTCTAGGCTGGATGGTTGTTTGTAGTGGAGTTCCCTTGTGGTCAGTGTTGGGACCTTTGCTCTCCCTGGTTTATAGCAATAACCTAGATCTTGGATTGTAAAACAAAACCCCAAAATACCAAAGAACTGCAAACGCTGGAAATCAGAAACAAAAACATAAATTGTTACTATAGCAACTACCCGCAAACACGCAAGAGAAGCTGTATTAAGCTTCAAAAGGCTATAACACACTGCAGCACACCCAACCTATGAAGGGAAGAATAAGAAGACCTCTAAGAGTATTTGCCAAGAACGGATATCTGCTCAACTTCTTCCACAGCTGCCTAACAGACAAACAACGCAACAAGGACATGCTACGACCTAACTCACTGGCCATGCTACCTTACATAATAAACGTAGGGATTCTATCTTCTGTCTATAAAACTGACAGCCAGACTTCTCCAACTAGTGGGATTCATGACAGCCCTTAAATTGACACCCACGCTCAGACAACAATGATCCAAAAATATGAATCCTTCTCCCATACACCAGCTCCTCAGCCATGCATTCATCTACTCTATCCTCCTATTCCTGCCCTCACTCGCTCATAGCACTGGGAGTAATCCAGATATTACTACCCTTGAGGACCTCCTTTTTAAATTTCTGCCTAACTCTCAGTAATCTCCCTTCAGAATCTCAACCTTTTCCCTTCCTATATCATTGGTTCCAATGTGGACAATGACCTCCTGCTGGCCCCTCTCCCCCGTGAGAACATTCTGCACCCTCTCTGAGACATCCTTGATCCTGGCACCAGGGAAGCAACACCATTCTGCTTTTTCTCTGCTGGCCACAGAAACGTCTGTCTGTACCTCTGACTACAGAATTCCCTAACACAATTGATCTCTTGGAAGCCGACGTACCCCTCATTGCATTAGAGCCAGTCTCAATACCAGAAACTTGACTGTTCATGCTACGTTCCCCTGAGAATCCATCACCCCCTACATTTTCCAAAACAGCATACCTGTTTGAAATGGGTATATACACAAATATCTTAGGTGCCGACCTCTCTCACCCTCCTGAAGTTAACCCATCTATGTGACGGTATCTGAGACTTCCCCCCCCCCTTCCTATAACTGCCATCCATCACATACTGTTGCTGTTGCAAATTCTTCATCACTTCTATCTGTCTCTCCAACCGATTCACTCAATCTGATAAGATTTGCATCCAACAGCATTTATGGCAGATATAATCCGCAGTAACCCTTAAACTCTCTTTAAACTCCCACATCTGACAAGAAGTACATATCACTGCAAAGGCCATTTTTGCTCCTTCACAATCTACAGACCCAGAAAATAACACCGTCTTATTCCTCTACAAAACACTGCACCAGGTTAAATTAATAGCTATGGTTTATATTTAAAGTTTAATCAAGAAACTTATCTCCAAAAACATATAATCAAGAAAGAACCCACTGTACTCACTAATACAGCGTTTCTCTTGGATAGACTTAGCAGAGGGATTGAATTCAAGAGTCGTGAGATGATGTTGCAGCTGTACAGGACCTTGGTAAGGCCACATTTGGAGTACTGTGTGCAGTTCTGGTCGCCTCACTTTAGGAAAGACTTGGAAGCTTTGGAGAGGGTGCAGAGGAGATTTACCAGGATGTTGCCTGGAATGGAGAATAGGTCGTACGAAGATAGGTTGAGAGTGCTAGGCCTTTTCTCATTGGAACGGCGAAGGATGAGGGGTGACTTGATAGAGGTTTATAAGATGATCAGGGGAATAGACAGACAGTCAGAGACTTTTTCCCCGGGTACAACAAAGTGTTACAAGGGGACATAAATTTAAGTTGAAGGGTGGAAGGTATAGGGGGGATGTCAGGGGTAGGTTCTTTACCCAGAGAGTGGTGGGGGCATGGAATGCGCTGCCTGTGGGAGTGGCAGAGTCAGCATCATTGGTGACCTTTAAGCGGCAATTGGATAGGTACATGGATTGGTGCTTAAGCTAGGACAAATGTTCGGCACAACATCATGGGCTGAAGGGCCTGTTCTGTACTGTATTGTTCTATGTTCTATAGACTTAAAACAACAATTAACTTATCTGATTCTGTGTTGTGAACTTTGCCTAAACCGGTTCCTCCAAGATTAGTTGTGAAATTCACTGTTTGTTAATTTTCCTAGATGCACACATGAATTCAAAAACAGCAAAGGCAGTAACTATGCAGGTCTTCTCTCTCTTCTCTCCCTCTCCACCCCCCCCCCCCCCGGCACTGTCCTCACCATGTGCTTCCTTTGTCTGCTCTTCTCCCTTTTAAAACTGCTGTTGTTTTGACTTTTTTTGCAAAGTTCCAAAACAATGCAACAGCATATAAAACAGTAATTGCAGTTCCTGGAATTCAAGGGAATCATCTCCAGCACCTAAAATACCTCAAAAAAAGGAACAGCTCTTACGGCCAGAAACTTTTCCCATCCTCCATCTTGGATTACCCAGAATCTTTTCACCTTCATCAGCATAATAATGCAGCTTCTAATCATAATACAAGCAATATAAAAGAAAAAGATGATAGCAAAAATGTTCTCTATTCCCTGGACAACAGATGTCCCAGGGATCCTAATCACTGTGTTGCCCAACTCCATAGGGTTGAAGACGGGGTTTGTTTGAGTTCAAACTCTTCATTACTTTATTATGATCACTTCATTATGAATGTGATCAGCCAAATCAGTAATTTAATAACAAATTAGTGGCCACCCTGTTCTGCAATGGTGTGGTCAAAGTCCTTCTCCCGGAAACAGACTGCCAAAACTAGTTCAAACACTGGCCCCTCCCTCGATCTAACCATCACCTTCCCTTAGAGTTGTACAGCATAGAAACAGACCCTTCGGTCCAACTTGTCCATGCCAACCAGATATCCCAACTTAATCTAGTCCCATTTGCCAGCATTTGGCCCATATCCCTCTAAATCCTTCCTATTCATATACCCATGCCTTTTAAATGTTGCAATTGTACTAGCCTCCACTACTTCCTCTGGCAGCTCATTCCATACACACACTACCACCTCTGTGAAAAAGTTGCCCCTTAGATCCATTTTATATCTTTCCCCTCTCATCCTAAAACTTTGGCCTCTAGTTCTGGGCTCACCCACTCCAGAGAAATGACTTTGTCTATTTATCCTATCAATGCCACTCATGATTTTATAAACCTGTTTCAGGTCAGCCCTCAGCCTCCAACGCTCCAGCAAAAACAGCCCCAGCCTATTCAGACTGTCCTAATAGCACAAGACCTCCAATCCTAGCAACAACCTTATGAATCTTTTCTGAACCCTTTCAAGCTTCACAACATCCTCCCCATAGGAAGGAGACCAGAATTGCATGCAATATTCCAAAAGTGGCCTAACCAATGTCCTGTACAGCTGCAACATGATCTTCCAATTCCTATACTCAGTGCTCTAACCAATAAATGAGAACATATCAAATACTTTCTTCATTATCCTATCTGCAACTCTACTTTCAAGGAACTACGAACCTGCACTCCAAAGACTCTTTGTTCAGCAACACTCTGCAGGACCTTATCATGAAGTGTGTAAGTCCTTACAATTAAGTCCTGCTCTGATTTGGTTTTCCAAAACACAGCACCTCACATTTATCTAAATTAAGCTCCATTTGCCACTCTTCAGCTCATTGGCCAATCTGATCAAAATCCCATTGTACTTTGTGTCCACTACACCTCCAATTTTGGTGTCATATGAAACTTAGTAACTATACCTTTTATGTTCACATCAAAACCATTGATATAAATGACGGTTACTCATGGACCCAGCACCGATTCTTGTGGCACACCACTGGTCACAAACCTCTAGTCTGAAAAGCAACCCTCCACCGTCACCTTCTATCTTCTACCTTCGACCAGTTCTGTGTCCAAATGGCTAGTTCTCCCTGTATTCCAAAAGGTTTAACCTTGTTAACCAGTCTCCCATGGGGAACCTTGTTGAATGTCTTACTGAAGTCCAAATAGATCGCGTCCACCACTCTGCCCTCATCAATCCTCTTTGCTCCTTCAGAAAACTCAATCAAAGCCATGCTGACTATCTCTAACCCATCCTTGCCTTTCCAAATACAAGTACATCCTGTCCCTCAGGACTCCCTCCAACAACTTGCCCACTACTGATGCCACCGGATCTATAGTTCCCTGGCTTTTCCTTACCACCTTTCTTAAATAGTGGCACCATGTTAGCCAACCTCCAGTCTCCGGCAAATCATCTGTGAATATCAATGATACAAATAACTCAGCAAGTAGCCCAGCAATCACTTCACAGCTTCCCACGGTGGTCTAGGGTACACCTGATCGGGTCCTGGGGATTTATCCACTTTTGTGCATTTCAAAACATCTAGCACCACCACTCTGTAATTTGGATATTTTACAAGATGTCATTGTCTATTTCCCCACATTCTATATCTTCCATGTCCTTCTCCACAGTAAACACTGATGCAAAATACTCAGTTAGTATCTCCCCCAATTCCTGCAGCTCCACACATAGGCTGCCTTGTTGAGGGACCATATTCTCTCCCAAGTTGCTCTGTTGTCCTTAATCTATTTATGAAATCCCTTTGGATTCTCCTTAACTCTATTTGCTGAAGCTATCTCATGTCCTCTTTTCCCTTCCTGATTTCCCTCTGAAGTATAAACGTACTGCCTTTATACTCTTCTAGGGATTCACTTAATCTATCCTGTCTATACCTGATCTGTGCTTCCTTCTATTTTCTTAACCAAAACCTCAATTTCTGTAGTCATTTAGCATTCCTTATACCTACCAGCCTTTCCTTTCACCCTAACAGGAATATACTGTCTCTGGACTCTTGTTATTCAGTTCTGAAAGCTTCCCATTTTCCAAATGTCCCTTTATCTGTGAACATCTGGCCCCCAATCAGCTTTTGAAAGTTCTTGCCTAATACCATCAAAATTAGCCTTCCTCCAGTTTAAAACTTCAACTTTTAGATCTGGTCTATCCTTTCCCAACACTATTTTAAAATGAAGAGAATTATGGTCGCTGGTCCCAAAGTGCTCCTCCACTGACACCTCAGTCACCTGCCCTGCCTTATTCCCCAAGAGTAGGTCAAGTTTTGCACCTTCTCTCAGAGGAGCAACCACATACTGAAATAGAAAATTTTCTTGTACACACTTAACAAATTCCTCTCCATCTAAACCCTTAACACTATGCTAGTCTCAGTCTGTTTGGAAAGTTAAAACCACCCTCTCATTCTTACAGATAACTGAGATCTCTCACAAATTTGTTTCTCAATTTCCCGCTATTAGGGTGTCTATAATACAATCCCACTAACATGATCATCCCTTTCTTATTTTTAGTTCCACCTAAATAACTTCCCTGCATGTATTCCCAGGAATATCTGCCCTGAATATAGAAGTCATGCTATCTGTTATCAGAAAATGCCACTCCCCCTCCTTTCTTGCCCCCTTTTCTATCCTTCCTGTAGCATTTGTTCCTGGAACATTAGGCTGCCAATCCTGTCCATTGCTGAGCCATGTTTTTGTAATTACTATGATATCCCAGTCCCATGTTCCTAACTATGTCCTGAGTTCATCTGCCTTCCCTGTTAGGCCTCTTGCATTGAAGTTTAATTTACCTTATTCTCTGTTTTGACCCTGCCTGCCCTGACTGTTTGACTCACTCCTTTTCCCAACTGTATCAGTCTCAGATTGATCTCTTTCCTTACTACGTCTTTGGTTCCCAGCAGCTCCCCCCCACTAACTTAACTCCTCCTGAGAAGTTCTAGCAAATCTCTGCCAGTGTATTAGTCCCCTTCCAATTCAGGTGCAATCCATCCTTCTTGTGCAGGTTACGTCTATCACAGAAAAGATTCCAATCATCCAAAAGTGTGAACCCTTCGCCCTTGCACCAGCTCAGCCACACATTCATCTGTTCTATCCTCCTATTCCTACCCTCAATAGCTCATATCCAGATATTACTACCCTTGAGTGCCTCCTTTTTAAATTCCTGCCGAACTTTCTATATTCTCCCTTTAGAATCTCATCCTTTTCCCTTCCTATGTCATTGGTTACAATGTGTAAAATGACCTCCTGCTGGTCCCTCTCCCCCTTGAGTACAGTCTGCACCCTTTCTGAGACATCCTTGATCCTGGCACCAAGGAAACAAAACACCATTTTGTTTTTTCGCTGCTGGCTGCAGGAACGTCTGTCTGTGCCTCTGACTTGAGAGTCCCCTGTCACAATTGATCGTTTGTAACCTGACATGGCCCTCTTTGCATTAGAGCCAGTCTCAATACCAGAAACTTAGCTATTTTGTTACATTCCCCTGAGAGTCCATCACCCCTACATTTTTCAAAACAGCATGCTTGTTTGAGATGGGGATAAACATAGAAGACTCCTGCACCACTGCCTACCCCCCCCCCCCCCCATCTTTCCTGGAGTTAACCCATCTACCTGATTGTATCCTCGGCTTTTCTCCCTTCCTATTACGGCCATCCATCACACTCCCTACCTCTTGTATTCCTCATTTTCCTCTAACTGTCACTCCAACCAATCCTTGCAATTTGATAGGATTCACATCCAAAGACACCACCTGTTGACATTATCATCAGTAACATGGAAACTCTCCCTAAACTACCATACCCAACAGGTTGATAGGGTTGTTAAGAAGGCATACGGTGTGTTAGATTTTATTGGTAGAGGGACGGAGTTTCGGAGCCATGAAGAGATGTTGTATCTGTACAAAACTCTGGTGTGGCCACACTTGGAGCATTGCATAAAGTTCTGGTTGCTGCATTGTAGGGATTGGAAAGGGTGCAGAGGTGATTTACCAGAATGTTGCCTGGCATGGAGGGAAGGTCTTATGAGGAAAGTCTGAGGGACATGAGGCTGTTTTCGTTGCAGAGAATAAGATTAAGAGGAGACTTAATAGAGACATACAAGATCATCAGAGGTTTAGATAGGGTGGACAGTGACAGCCTTTTTCCTTGGTTGGTGATGGCTAGCATGAGGAGTATAGCTTTAAATTGATGGGTGATAGATAGAGGACAGATGTCAGAGGTAAGTTCTTTACTTAGAATAGTAAGGGTATGGAATACCCTACCTGCAACAGTAGTAGACTCACCAACGTTAAGGAAATTTAAATGGTCATTGAATAAATATATGGATGCTAATGGAATAGTGCAGGTTAGATGGGCTTCAGATTGGTTTCACATGTTGGCATAACATCAACGGCCAAAGGGCCTGTACTGCGCTGTAATGTTCTATGTTCTACATTCTCAGAGCATACCACTCTACTAAAGGCCATCTTGCTTCTTCACAATCTACAGACCGAGATAACAACACTGTCGTTTTGCTCTAAAAATACATGCTTCAGGCTAACTTAGTACTTATGTTTTATATTTTTAAAATTGGTCTTGAGATGGATTTCTGTAAAACATATAATTAAGAAAGAAAACACTCTACTCACTACTGCAGACTTACAGCAAGGTTACATGCTAAAGACTATGCACTTATCTGTTCCTGTGCTCACCCACACCGGTTCCTCCAAAGTCAGCTGTGAATTTCGCTGTTTGTTAATTTTTCCAAGACACATACTGATGTCCAGAGATACATAAACTCAAACAGCAAAGGCAGTAACTGTGCAGATTCACTGCTGTCAGTTCGCACTGTAGGTTTCCCCCTCCCCCTCCCCCCAACTAATCACCGTTGCTGCCTTTTATCTGTCTTTCTCCCTTTTAAAAGTGCAGTTGTTTTGACTTTTTATCCCCAAAAGTTCCATAACAATGCAACTGCATATAAAACAGTAACTGCTGCTCTTGGAATTTGAGGAAATCACTTCCAACACCTAAAATACCTTGAAAAAGGAGCAGCTACAATCTTTTCCCATCCTCCATCTTGGATTACCCTTCCAGACTGACTAACACCAGTTCCCAGGTGCTGATCTTGTTAACCTGGGGGTACTTGAACATTTGCAACCTGGAAATACTTCTCCCCTCCCCTGTACTAACACTGAAGAATCTATGGAATACTTTTGATCAAGAAATAACCTACAGGCCTCGTCTCATAAACAAATAACAGCTTGTTCTTTTTTTAACACAAGTTGATGGTCACAGGTGAAAGACATGTTCAGCTCACAGTTCTCGGTTCACAGTCCAAAATAAAGTAGATAGAAGAAGAAAAACAAAAATAATGAAAAATCACTAAGAATTATAACAACATAGAGACAATATTAAATAATGGGTGACAGGTGATAGTAGGTGGGGCAGCAGCAGAAGGATTTAAGTGTATATTAGCATCAGCAAATAAATATGGAAAGACAGGTTGAGAGCATAGTTATTAAATTGCACAGTATCCTCGGCTTTATTAATTGTTGTATTGAGTATAAGAGCGAGGAGGTAATGTTAAAATGTAGAAAACACTGGTTTGAGCTCAGATGGAATATTGTGTCTACTTCTGAGCACCACACCTCAGGAAAGATGCAAGTGGAATGGGGAGAGTGCAGATAAGATTCACAAGAATACATCCAAAATGGAAAAAAAAAACCTGTAAAGATAGATTGAAGAGGTAGGCCTTTTTTTTCCTAGAGAAGAGTAAATTGAGTGAAAGTTTGATGGGGGTATTCAAAATGAGAATTCTGGGCAGTGTAGAAATGGAGAATGTCTTATTTGTCGAAGGTCTATTCGCAGAACACTCCAGAGAACATCTTCGGGACACTTGCACTAACCAACCCCACTGCCCTGTAGCCAAGCACTTCAGCTTCCCCCTCCCACTCTGCCAAGGACATGCAGGTCCTGGGCCTCCTCCAACACCACTCCCTAACCACCCAACCCTAGGAGGAAGAACGCCTCATCTCCCGCCTTAGGACCCTCCAACCACACGGCAACAATGTGGATTTTGCCAGTTTCCTCATTTCCTCTTTTCCCCCCCCACCTGATCCCTGTTCCAACCTTCCAACTTGGCTCCACTCTTATGACCTTAGCTACCTGTCCATTTTCCTTCCCACTTATCTGCTTCACCCTCCTCTCCAATCTATCACCATTATCCCAACCTCCATCTATCTATTGAACAGTCAGGTACCTTCCTCCCAGCCCCATCCCCTTCCCATTTATCTCTCCACCCCCTTGGCTCATAGCCTCATTCCTGATGAAGAGCTTTTGCCCGTAATGTTGATTCTCCTGATCCTTGGATGCTGCCTGACCTGCTGTGCTTTTCCAACACCACACTCTCTACTCTAATATCCAGCATCTGCGGTCCTCACTTTCACCTTATTTGTAGAAAGATTAAATGAGATGGCAGTGATTTAAGGTCATTGGGAAAAGAAATCAGAAATATGAGGACAATCTTCATACAGTAAGTAGTTTGGATCGTAATGTACTTCTGGTGGGGTGGTTGAGACAGGTTCAGTCAAGGCATTCAAAATGGAATTGTATTGTTATCTGAAAAAGAAGACTGTGCAGGGTTAAATGAAGAAGGTGGGGAAGTAGCACTACAATCAGAGAAGCCGTACAGACAAAACCAGTTGAATGTGTCTTTCTGTTCATTGAGCATTCTCTCATTCTTATTTGTTCAATCAGACCAACAAGAAACATGGTAATATAACAGTGGTGAACATGTTTCTACCTTATTTTAATAAGGATCCAACACATGACTTTGAGAAGTCTATTGGGCTAACATTCCCTTCATTCCTAGAGGTTTCCTTATGACAGTAACGCTTTGTGGTTAACTGAGAAGATATGCAGATAAGTAAAATGGTGTGACATAAACTGTCTGTACCTCCTCCAGATCATGATCAGCGTGCACCCTGCCCATTAATTGACAGGGCTTCTTATTTGAATACTGGATTAGTGGTGCTGGAAGAGCACAGCAGTTCAGGCAGCATCCAGCGATTTCGCTGCTCGTTGGATGCTGCCTGAACTGCTGTGCTCTTCCAGCACCACTAATCCAGTATTTGGTTTTCAGCATCTGCAGTCATTGTTTTTACCTTCTTATTTGAATATTCAATTTGATCTACTTTCAAACATTTATGACCAGATCTAACAGTAGGCTTAAGGAATTTTGCAGCTCTTAAGCCAGTTGGTCATGTGTCTGTTTCTGCCTCTAATTTTGTATTACTTTTAATCATTGTATTGAATATTTTAATTCTAATATCTGCTATAAATAATGTCTTGGTGGTATACTTTTGTAACTTTCTGAACATTGTAATAATTGTATGTTTTTAGGAAAAGTGGCAACACTGCAAAGGCAGCATTATGAGAAAAGATCAAAGTCTACAAAGGTAGGCCATAAATATACAACTATGACTGAACCTTACACTCTTAAGTACAAATTGTTTCACATTTTTGATGTGTTCTGATACCACATCTCAGCAAATTTGCCTTATTAATTACCTGCCCTGCCCCTGTGTCATCTATCATATCCAATATCCAGCCTCATCTTACCATGTGCTGTGTGCACAGCAACTTGCCACCTAGCAGATATCCACTGAAATACTGGCATCCCTTAGTTCCACACCAGCTTTGAGATGTAGCTGTGCTCCTCAGCACATATTGGCATTCCAAAGCTACCTTGCTCAGTCATGGATAGAATCGGAGGAGGTCAGAGAAGAGGAAGACAGAACAATTCTTTGTCATATCTGGAGGTCCTGATGGATAGGGTTGTGCAAAGGAAGGTCGTCTAATTCACGGAGAAAAGGCAGAGCAGGTCGTGCCACCAGACTTGGTCTGAAGTCGCCTCCTGGTCTAGTGCTATTTCCAACATGTGGAGGTTGGCCAGCAGTGCCTCTTATTGAAGCAGGAAAATTGACATTTTTCCTTGGATGCTGCCTGACCTGCTGTGCATTTCCAGCACCATTCTAATCTTGACTCTAATCTCCACCATCTGCAGTCCTCACTTTCGCCGTGTCTTATGGCCCTGCTAGAGCAAGTGCCAGATCTTCTCTCTGCCACTTATCGCATGTTCTGTCTCTGGCACTGCACAAGAGTCTCCTACCATGACAACAAGACTCTTGTATTATCACTGTCACTATTGTGTGCAAAACTGCCATCACCTACTTGCCACCCTCAGCTTTGCACACCACATGCCCTCTGATCTGCTTTCTCAGTCCCTTATAAACCTTACATACTTTCATGCATCATCATCATCTCATTCATTTCCCCTGCCTTTTCTCATTAGAAGAGAAGAGAGTTCATAATAGGAAGAATGAGATAATTTTGGCAGCAGCAGGAGAAGTATAGGGCAGCACGATGGCTCAGCGGTTAGCACTATTTGAAACATACAAATCCGGAGCAGAAGGAGTCACCAATTCCATTGCCATATAATAATATCGTGGCTGATCTGTGTGTTTAAATTTCTACGTTCTTATCTATACCTGATCATCTTTAATTCCTTTGGAAAGCAAAAATCTACCTCCATCTTGAAATGTTCAATGACCTCATCCATCACTTTCTGAGGCAGAGAGTACCAAAGTTCTGGAAAGAAAAATCTCTGTGCTAAAAGGACAAGCCCTTATTTCAAAACAACTTCCTGTAAATATGGAGTCACCACAAGAGGAGACATCCAAATAACCTTGTCAAGACATTTTACAATCTTATATAATGCTATCATGTCACCCATTAATCTTCTCAACCCCAATGGAAACAAGCTCAGTCTGTTCAAATCAGATAATTTGCTCATTCCAGATATCAATATAATAAACCTCTTCTGATTAGCAGTTTTTGAGAAAATTTGTAAGTCAGGTTGATGATAAGTCTGTAAATTAGCTCACTGAGCTTGAAGGTTTGTTTTAGATTAGATTAGATTCCCTACAGTGTGGAAACAGACCCTTCAGCCCAACCAGTCCACACCGACCCTCCGAAGAGAACCCACCCAGACCCATTTCCCTCTGACTAATGCACCTAACACTACGGGCAATTTAGCATGGCCAATCCACCTGACCTGCATATCTTTGGACTGTGGGAGGAAACCGGAGCACCCAGAGGAACCCACGCAGATACAGGGAGAATGTACAAACTCCAAACAGACAGTCACCCAAGGCAGGAATTGAACCTGGGACCCTGGTGCTGTGAGGCAGAAGTGCTAACCACTGGCCGCCTGTTTTCAGACGTTTCATCACCATACTAGGAGAGACTGTGCTGAAGTGGTGGTGGTGATATGTCCTCCCTCTCTGTTTATAAGTCTTGGTTTCTTGAGATGAGTGATGTCATTTCCAGTTCTTTTTTTCAAGGATAGGTAGTTAGGATCCAAATCGGTGTGTTTATTGATGGAGTTCTGGTTAGGATGCCATTCCTTTAAGAATTCTCGTGCATGTCTTTGTTTAACCTGTCCTAGGACGTGTGTGTTGTCCCAGTCAAAGTGGTGTCCTTCTTTATCTGTATGTATGGAAATTAGTGATAGTGGGTCGTATCTCTTGGTGGCTAGTTCATGTATCCTGGTGGCAGGTTTCCTGCTAGTTTGTCCAATATAGTGTTTTTTTACAGTTCTTGCATGGTATCTTGTAAATGACATTCGTTTTGCTGGTGGTATCTAATGGATCCTTTAGTTTCATTAGTCGCTGTTTAAGTGTGTTGGTAGGTTTGTGGGTTACCGTGATGTCCAGGGGTCTGAGTAGTCTGGAAGTCATTTCTGATATGTCTTTGATGTAAGGTAATGTGGCTATAGTTTTTGGTTGCGTTGTGTCTGCTTGTTTGGGTTTATTTCTGAGAAATGGACAGATTGTTGTTTATTGGGTACCCATTTTTCTTGAAAACGTTCTATAGGTATTTTTCTTCTGCTTTTTGTAGTTCTTGGGTGCTGCAATGTCATATAATGTCGTAATGCAGCTCCATTTGTGGGTTTTGGGGTGATTGCTTCTGAAGTATTTAGTATGTGTTTGTTGTTTTTCTGTAGAGGCTAGTTTGAAGCTCTCCATTAACTGTACGTTCGTCTGTCACGTCTAGTAGTCGGAGTCTGTTGTCGTTCTCCTCCTCTTTTGTGAATTTTATGCCTGTCAGGATATTGTTGATGGTGTTGTATGTTTCCGATAATTTGTTCCACTTTGTGAAGACGAAGGCATCATCTACGTAGCAGACCCAAAGTTTGGGCTCGATAGATGGGAGGGCAGCTTATTCATGTCTGCACTACTGCTTCCAGTATGAGCCCTGATATTGGTGATAGGAGAAAGTGAGGACTGCAGATGCTGGAGATCAGAGCTGAAAATGTGTTGCTGGAAAAGCGCAGCAGGTCAGGCAGCATCCAAGGAGCCGAAGAATCGACGTTTTGGGCATGAGCCCTTCTTCAGGAATGAGGAAAGTGTGCCAAGCAGGCTAAGATAAAAAGTAGGGAGAAGGGACTTGGGGGAGGGGCATTGGAAATGCAATAGGTGGAAGGAGGTTAAGGTGAGGGTGATAGGCCGGAGTAGGGGTGGGGCGGAGAGGTCAGCAAGAAGATTGCAGGTTAGGAAGGTGGTGCTGAGTTCAAGGATTGGAACTGAGACAAGGTGGGGGGGAGGGGAAATGAGGGAACTGGCAAAATCTGAGTTTATCCCTTGTGGTTGGAGGGTACCACAAGGGATAAACTCGGATTTCTCCAGTTTCCTGGCCACAGGAAACTGGGTAACTAGAGAAAGGGTTGTCCTACTCAAGGACAAAGGAAGAAAGTTATGCATGAAGTCAGAGAAAATGGGCGAGATTCTTAATGAGTACTTTTGAGTCGGTAATCACCAAGGAGAGGAACATGACAGACGTAGAGGTTAGGCATAGATGTTTGATTACTCTAGGACAAGTCAGCGTAACGATGGAGGAAGTATTGGATATTCTAAAAGGCATTAAGGTGGACAAGTCCCTAGGTCCAGATAGGATGCAGCCCAGGTTACTGAAGGAAGCATGGGAAATAGCTGGGGCCTTAACAGATATCTTTGTAGCATCCTTGAACACGGGTGAGGTTCCAGAGGACTGAAGAATTGCTAATGTTGTCCCCTTGTTTAAGAAGGGTAGCAAGGATAATCCAGGTAATTGTAGACCAGTGAGTCTGACATTAGTGAGAGGGAAGCTGCTGGAGAAGATACTGTGGGATAGAATCCATTTACATTTGGAAGAAATGGGCTTATCAGTGATAGATAGGCAACATGGTTTTGTACAGGGGAGGTCATGTCTTACCAACTTACTAGAATTCTTTGAGGAAGTGATGAAGATGATTGATGAGGGAGGGACTGTAAAAATATATACATGGACTTCAGTAATGTGTTTGACAAAGTTGCCCATGGAGAAAGTGAGGACTGCAGATGCTGGAGATCAGAACTGAAAATGTGTTGCTGGAAAAGTACAGCAGGTCAGGCAGCATCCAAGGAGCAGGAGAATCACCGTTTCGGGCATGAGCCTGAATTCCTGAAGAAGGGCTCATGCCCGAAACGTCGATTCTCCTGCTCCTTGGATGCTGCCTGACCTGCTGCGCATTTTCAGCACGGAGAAACTGAGTTTGCATGGGGTCCAGGGTGTATAGGTAGGAAAAGAGAATTGGCTGGGCAACAGGAGACCGAGTAGTAGTTGAAAGGAGTTTCTCAAAATGAAGAACTGTGACCAGTGATGTTCCACAGAGATCCATGTTGGGACCACTGTTGTTTGTGATATACATAAATGATTTGGAGGAAGGTATCGGTGGTCTGATTAGCAAGTTTGCAGTTAACAGTAAGTTTGGTGGACTAGCAGTGAAGGGGACTGTCAGACAATGCAGCAGAGTATAGATAGATTGGAGAGTTGGGCGGAGAAATGGCAGATGGGGTTCAATCTGGGCAAATGCGAGGTCATGCATTTTGGAAGATCCAATTCTAGAGTGAACTATGCAGTAAATGAAAAGCCCTGGGGAAAGTTGATGTTCATAGAGTTCTGGGTGTTCAGGTCCACTGGTCCCTGAAGGTGGCAAAGCAGGTCGATAGGAGTGGTCAAGAAGGCATGCAACATGCTTTTCTTCGCACGGGGTATTGAGTACAAGAGGTAGCAGGTTATATTATAGTTGTATAGGACTTTGGTTTGGCCACATTTGGAATACTGCATACCGTTCTGGTCACCACATTACTAGAAGGATGTGGATGCTTAGGAGATGGTACAGAGGAGGTTTACCAGGATGTTGCCTGGTATAAAGGGAGCTAGCTATGAAGAGAGATTGAGTAGATTAGGATTAAATTCATTAGAAAGACAGAGGTTATAAAGAATAGAAAGTTACAGCTCAATATTGCGCCAACCTGTGAAATTAATCTGATGCCCATCTAACCTACACCGTTCCATTGTTATTCTTATGAATGTCCAATGCCCATTTAAATACCCTTAATGTCAGCAAGTCTACTGCTTACACTCTGTATAAAGAAACTACCCCTGATATCTGTCCTAAATCTATCACCCCTCAATTTAAAGTCGTATCCCCTCATGTTAACCTTCACCATCTGAGGAAAAAGGCTCTCACTGTCCACCCTATCTAACCCTCTGACTATCTTAAAAGCCTCGATTAAGTCACCTCTCAACCTTCTTCTCTCCAACAAAAATAGCCTCAGTTCCCTCAGCCTTTCCTCTTAAGACCTTCCTTCTATACCAGGCAACATCCTAGTAAATCTCCTGTGAACCCTTTCCAAATCTTCCACATCCTTCCTGTAATGGAGTGACTAGAACTGTACGCAATACTCCAGGTGAGGTCTTACCAGTGTCTTATACAGCTGAAGCATGGCCTCGTGGCTCCGAAACTCAATCCCCCTACCAATAAATGCCAGCACACCAAGTGCCTTCATAACAACCCTGTCAACCTGGGTGACAAGCTTCAGTAATTTATGTACCTGGACACCAAGATCTCTCTGTTCAGCTACACTACCAAAGATTTTACCATTAGCCCAGTAATTTGTATTCCTGTTATTTCTTCCAAAGTGAACTACCTCACACTTTTCCACATTAAACTCCATTTACCACTTCTCTGCCCAGCTCTGCAACTTATCTATGTCCCTTTGTAACCCACAACATCCTTAGGCAGAGTTGTGGATAGTGCCAATCTTAATGTTGTCCGCAAATTTACTAACCCATCCTTCTACACCCTCCTCCAGATCATTTATAAAAATGACAAACAACAGTAGCCTCAAAACAGATCCTTGCAGTACACCACTGGTAACTGAGCTTCAGGATGAGCATTTCCCATCAACCACCATCCTCTGTCTTCTTTCAGCTAGCCAATTTCTGATCAGATTGAGGGGGTCACCTGATTGAGGTCTACAGAATCATGAAAGGTATAGACAGGGTGGATGGCAAGAAGCTTTTTCCCAGAGTGCAGAACTCAATTACTAAAAGTCACGATTTCAAGGTGAAAGGAAAAACATTTAAGGGAAATAAGCATGGAAAGTTCTTTATGCAGAGGGTGGTGACTGCCTGGAATGCATTGCCAATGAATGTCGTAGAGGCAGACACAATAGCGTCATTTAAGATGTATCTAAACAGAGACATGAATGGGCAGGGAGCAGAGGGATACAGACTCTTAGAAAATAGGCAACAGGTTTAGCTAGAGGATCTGGATCAGCGCAGGCTTGGTGGGTTGAAGGGCCTGTTCCTGTGCTGTAATTTTCTTTGTAGAGGAGTATGGTGCTGGAAAAGCACAGCCAGTCAGGCAGTATCCGAGGAGCAGGAGAGTCGACTTTTCGAACATATGTTTGAAACGTCAACTCTCCTACTCCTCAGATGCTGCCTGACTGGCTATGCATTTCCAGCACCATACTCTTGAACTCTAGCATCTGGAGTCCTCACTTTCTCACTGTAATTTTCTTTGTTCATTGTACAAGACATCATTTAGGACATATACGCGTTTATTTAACTATTGAAGTGTACCAACTACATTTGGTGCCATATTTAGACGGTGAACAGACGCGTTTCTTTTTCACAGATTTCCTGTAAAAATGTAGCATTAGCATCAGTTGTCTCATATTCCAAAATATTTGCTTCTAACAATGTCAAGAAAATCTTCAAACCTGTATTTGTTGCTGGTGATGAATCTACTTTCATATATCAGTACCCACATTTTTCTTCAAAACCTCATGCCACTAGCCTGGATTTAGACTTCTAAGATCTGTCGGGTGTGTATTTTCTGTACATAAAGACATGCAATACCAAATTTTCTGCAGCTTTTGGAAGTCTTTGCTGAACAGCCAAAATCACAATCATGTGCTTGTGTTCCTAATAGTTGTCCTGGTCTGTTCTCTATTTCTAAAGTCATAGAGTCATACAGCATGGAAACAGACTCTTCGGTTCAACTAGTCTATACTGATCATGTTCCCAAACTAAACTAGTCCCACTTGCCTCTGTTTGGCCTATTTCCCTTCAAACCTTTCCCATTCATGTTCCTGTCCATAATGCCTTTTAAATGTTGTGACTATACATGTTTTCACCACTTCAACTGGAAGTTCAAACCATATACGAACCATTTTCTTTGGAAAATAAGTTCCCCTCATGTCCTTTTTAAAGCTTTCTGTTACTGCCTTAAAAAATGCCCCCTAGTTTTGAACTCCCCATCCTAGAGAAAAGACCAGGATCTTCACCTTATCCACATCCCTCTTAATTTTATAAACCTCGATAAGGTTTACCACGCTCAAATGAAGAAAGTTCCAACCTAACTTGTGTACAAGTGTTAGGATGCAATCCTTGCAATTTTGTCATTCAAAGCAGAATCACCATTTTTACATCAACAGCCAAAATACCATCTACCAGTATCAAATCCAGCAGTTACTCAAATGGATTTTGTGACCTTAAACTATGCCCTTTATCTTGCCATTTGTCTGTTTCTGGATTGTTATTTGATCTCCCCTGCTAATCATAGGATTCCTTTCAAATGTTCCCCATCTCTTACTAAGTGCATCCTTCTGAGAGGAGGGGGCCAGGATTCAACACAGTTTTCCAACAGTGGCTTAACCAATGTCCTGTACACCCACAACATAACCTCCCAACTCATATACCCAATGTTCTGACCAATAAAGGAAAGCGTACTAAATGCCTTCTTCACTATCCCATCTATCTGAGACTCCACTTTCAAGGAACTGTGAACCTGCACTCCAAGGTCTCTTTAGTCAGCAACACTCACCAGGATCTTGCCATTAAGTGGATAAGTCTTGTCCTGATTTGCCTTTCCAAAATGTAGGACCTGACATTCATCTAAAATAAATTCCATCTGCCACTCCTCAACCCATTGACCCATCTGATCAAGATCCCATTGTACTCTGAGGTAACCTCCTTCTCTGTCCACTACACCTCTAATTTTGGTGTCATCTGCAAACATACTAAGTGTACCTCCTGTGTTCACATCCAAGTCGTTTATCTAAATGACAAAGAACAGTGGGTCCAGCACCAATCCTTGTGACACATCACTGGTCACAGGTGTCCAGTCTGAAAAGCAACCCTCAACTACCACTCTGTCCTCTATTCCATCTAACCTTGCTAACTGGTCTACCATGAGGAACCTTGTTGAACACCTTACTGAAGTCCACCTCTCTGCCCTCATCAATCATCTTCACTACTTCAAAAAACTCAGTCAAGTTAGTGAGACATGATTTTCCATACACAGTCATTTTGACTCTCCCTAATCAGCCCTTGATGTTGTTTTAACTTGAAACGGTTCAGAAAAGATTTACAAGGATGTTGCCAGGTTTAAAGGTTTGAGCTATAGAGAGAGGCTGAATAAGCTGGGGCTGTTTTTCCTGGAGCATTGGAGACCGAGGAGTGACCTTTACAGAGGTTTATAAAATCATCAGGGACATGGATAGGATAAATAGACAAGGTATTTTCCCTGCAGTGGATGAGAGGGGCAATATTTAAAAGGGACCTAAGGGGCAACTTTTTCACACAAAAGGTGGTGCATGTGTGGAATGAATTTTCATTGGAAGTGGTGGAGGCTGGTACAGTTACAACATCTTGGTGGCTATATAAATAGGAAGAGTTTAGAGAAAAATAGGCCAAGTGCTGGCAACTGGGACTAGATTAATTTAGGATATCTGGTCGGCATGGACAAGTTGGACCAAAAGGTCTGTTTTCATGGTGAACATCTCTTTGACTCTGACTCTAAGTGCATGTTTACTCCCTGAACCACCTGAGGAAGCTTTTTACACTGTATTTTCTTGTCTTCCATTTTTGTACATTATGCTCCTAAACATCATCTTCTGTCCGTCATCCTGACCTGCAACCAATTGTACATTTTCCGTGGCTTTCGCTGCTCTACTTATAATAGTCACATTTCTGTCCAACTTATGGTGGACATGGGTATAGAAATTAAAGAGAAGGTCTGTGATAGAATTAGCGTAGACAGAGGAGATTCTGAGTGGTCTGGTAGATAAACTTCCAGAGCCAGATGAAATGTTTATCGCAGGTTATTGATTGAAGCAAGGGAGGAAATAACATGGATGGTGGCAAAAAGTGTCAGTTCCTCTCTGGATACAAGAGAGGTACTGGAGAACAGCCAACATGGTATCATTATTTAAGAAAGGAGCAAGAGATTAACCAGGAAATTACAGGCCAGTCAACCTAACCTCAGGCAGTAGTGAAGAAACTCTTAAAATCAATTCTGAGGGACAGAATTTACCTCCACTTGGGGAGACAGGGATTGATGCTTTTGTTAAAGGAAGGTTATGTCTATCCAACTTGTTTGAATATTTCAAAGAGGTGTCACTGAGGGCAAGGGTTTTGATGTAGTTACTTGGAATTCAGCAAAGCTTTTGATAAAATCCTTCATGGGAGATTGATTGTGAAGATAAGAGCCAAGGAAATTTGGCTGATTGCATGTGCATTTGGCTGAGTGGTAGGAAGCAGAGGGTGATGGTTGAGGGTGTTTTTCTCATCTGACCATGCAAAGCTTACTGATTTTCAGGATCTGAGCAGAGAGAGAAAGGAGTCCTAGTTTAGTCACTTCGGCACCTGCTGATTAGGAAAATAAATCAAAATTGTGATATTACAAGAAAAGTTTGATTGGTTCGTGATTTTAAAAAGGAATTGGTGAAAGTCCAGGCCATTGTAACAAAGGAATATAAGTAAGCAAATTAGGATAAAGGAACCATGGTTAATGTAAGAGAAGTTAATATCGCTCATACATAACCATTATTATAGTCTTTTGAGAAAAGAGAGTATCTGAGGGGTTTAAAGGAAGTCATCGCAATAGAGCTCTCACCAGCGACATGCTTCTCCTTTGCTCTGTGGCAAATTGTGGAAGCTTCAGTTGTCTGAAATAACTCCACGAAGGCTGGTGTTCCATCACCAACCTTTATTTACATGTGCACAATACACGACAAACTGATCCAGCTAGCTCAGAGCGAGATCCCAGAGTGAATATAACCCCTAACACTCCTGTTTATATCTGTCAGCAAGACTCCTGTTTGGACCCAGTTAGCAGCCCCAATCATTGAACACATATTCTGTGATCTCCACCTGGGTGACCTCGTTTTAATCACTACCAACGTGTGTTCAGGAAGTATGTCCACCTGCTGCAACTGGCGAGCTGCATTTTGGAGCTGGAGCTGGAGGAGTGGGTGAACTCAATGTAGACCATTTGTGTTGCTGAGCAAGTCATGGATAGCATATCCACTAAGGTGGTTACATTGCAGGTGTAAACTGACCACTAGAAAGGGCATGCTAGGTAGCGTAGCAGTCTCCTGTGTCCGTTTCCTTTTCCAACAGATGTGACATTTTAGAATTATAGAGATATACAGCATGGAAATAGACCCTTCAGTCCAACCCATCCATGCTGACCAGATATCCCAACCCAATCCAGCACCTGGCCCATATCCCTCCCAACTCTTCTTATTCATATACCCATCCAAAGCCTTTTAAATGTTGGAATTGTACTAGCCTCCACCACTTCCTCTGGTAGCTCATTCCATATACATACCATGCTCTGCGTGAAAAAGTTGCCCCTTGGATCTCTTTTATATCTTTACCCTCTCACCCTAAACCTATGCCCTCTAGTTCTGGGCTCCCCCACCGTAGGGAAAAGATTTTATCTATTTATCCTATCCATGCCCTTCATGATTTGATGAACCTCAAAAGGTCAACCCTCAACCTCCGACGCTCCCAGGAAAACAGCCACAGCCTGTTCAGCCTCTCCCTGTGGCTCAAATCCTCCAACCCTGGCAACATCCTTGTAAATCTTTTCTGAACCCTTCCAAGTTTCACAACATCTTTTCGATAGGAAGGAGACCAGAATTGCACACAATATTCCAGAAGTGGCCTAACCAATGTCTTGTACAGCCGCAACATGACCTCCCAACTCCTGTACTTAATACTCTGGAGACTGGGAGGAAATGACAACCCAGGGAAAGCAACGGCAGCCAAGCTCATGACGCCATGGGTGAGTCAGCTGCACAAGAGAGGAGGAAAAGTAATCACTAGACTGTTGTTGTAGCAGATTTAGTTGTAAAGAGAGCAAATGTTGTGAAGGAAAATATAGAGAATCACCAGGAGACACAGCAAGTTCTTCAAGAAGAAGGTCTTTTATTTGCAAACAAAAAACCGTGACACTGAGAAAGCTGATTCTCGAATGCCCACGAACCTCAGGGTCCATGGCTTTTTATACTTTTTTTTAAACATGTTTCTGTTAGCTTATCAGCATGTCCAACTATATTAATCAAAGTACTTCACTCAGTGATGTTAGTTCCCATTATCTCTTTAGTTGTACATTCTACTTAATGTTATTCTAATGTCACGGTTAGATATTTATTGCTAACTCTGCTACAGTGATCTTCCATTCCAAACTAACCTGTCATGATAGATATTTAGCTATTCCATCTATTACAATAGTCTCCTGTCTCAAGCTGATTCTACTAACTATTAATTAGATATTTTAATGTCATGTCCTAAATATTTACGCTCCCAATCTTGTCACAGTGATACTTGACTTGCTTTATTACTTGTGTTATCTCATCTCGCCAGAGTGACCTTTCAGCCTTAACCTTACTCTTCTAATTGGTGTAAGAGCATTCCACTATTCTTATTCCATCCTGCCTTCTACAGACCACAGATTGCCAGTGGTCTTCATGCTTTAACCTTCCCATGCTTTCATGTTCTTCATTTTCCATATTCCCCCTTTGAGACCTCCTGGTCTCACCTAGAGAAAGAAGACAATAAGCTCAGCCCCTCTTGTGCCCAATACAAACAATGTAGGTCCTAACACGGACTAAATAATTTTCGGAGTCTGAGACTTAAAGGGTTCTTCCTCCATTCCTGGGGTCCCTTGGGCCAAAAACCTGTCCTCCAATAACCAGAACAGGAAAAAAAGACTCACGATCTAGGACCCGCGCGTTCTTCAGAAATATGATCGACGTCCCCATGTATATATCTTCCTTGCATCATGGCGGTTGTTAGGTCATAATCATAACCCCAGCGGTGGGGTTCCATTCGAGGAGTAAGTACTTCCTGGGGTAACTAAAATAACCACAAGTTGTCATGCAGTGACACAAACTAAAAAGGACTTAATAAAAGGTAAAGCACAACAAAAAACGAAGGTGACAACAAGCAAAACCGCACCTACAATAAGACCAATCCTGACAAACCATGCTCCCCTAGACCCTAATGTATTATTCAGCCAATCAAAAGCCTGATGACCATACCCCACTCCAGTATTGTCTTTTAGCTTCCGTCTTAGATTCTTTAGGTTTTTCATGGCTTTAGTAAAAGATCCCCCAGGCTAGTGTTGTTAGGTATAAAGGTACAGCAATGTTCCCCAACCATCACACAAACCCCACCTTTTTCTGCCAGTATCCACTCTAAGGCCTGTCTGTTTTGCCATGTCATTTTGGTGGTAGCATCCAATTGTTCTCCCAAGGCCACAAGAGCATCATCAGTATAATTGATACATCTCTGCTGGTTGTAATAAATGTAATTAATCCATTCAGCATTCTTGCTAACCCCTATTATTGGGATGAGAGCCTCCCAGCCCACGACGATCTCATTGCGGGCCTTAAACTCATTAGGAATACCTCTTGGCTGTGCTATGCTATCAATCTGAGTTGTCGGATCAGGGACATACCATTGCTTAGTTCGGCGCAAAGCTGACTGTGACGAAGCTTCAAGCTGCGTGTGTGGCAATATAACTACCTCATGTAGGAGCATTATACAGGCACAGCTGCCACTCCAGTCAGCGGGCAGCGTTGGGCGCAACCCTCCTTTCTTACCACACAGCCACCAAGTATCTGCCAGTGGGATGCGTTGAGAATTTAAAACAGCCCTAAATGTGCTGTCCACCTCAAGTTCAATCGCATTTCCACAAAGACCCTTAAAATAGCCTACTGGTGTGGAGCCATTTTGCTTAAAGCATTCAAAACTCAACCCTTCCCGTATCCTGAAAGCAGCCACGAGGAATGTCTTACTCGTAGACCACAGGGTACTATAGCCACACCACCATTGGAGTTGCTGCCTGCCCACATCATCCTGCTGATCGAATGTAGAGGCTTGAAGTAGGAGGCACCAAAATGGGCAATGGGATTGCCTGTAGTTGATGAATCATCCAGATTAAGAGGTTGGCTAGAGTGCTGCAAACGCCATTGAGTACAGGTGGTCGAGGGATAGGGACAACATACTATGAGTGGGTTGCCTTAATACACAAGAAATAGTCCTGTCTAGCCATCATTACGACCGTATAGTTTGCTCATTGATACCAGTGATTGTCACGGGCACATACCCTTGTTAGGGCAGCAAGGTCTGCACTTCTAATACGTCTTTGCCTCCCAGCCTGAGTGACCCAGGCATTACCAGTCCAGGTCTGCCAAACTAATGGTCTCCATGTCTGAGTATGTGGGCCTGGCATCAGAGAGGTGGGGGGGGGGGGGGTATCAGGATCATCCCCTATGATTCCCCATCCCCACTGCCAGGAGAATTATGCTCAACATCTCCATCACAATAATTTCTGGAATGATCAGTATGCGCAAGAACTTCACCTGTACCTTATTTGGAATCCTGCTGAGGGGTACTAGCCACATGTATGGCCTGCCCGTGTCCAATATCCTCGGCCTCAGCTCCACTTACTCCGTGTTAGAGTTAGTTTGTGCTGGTGGGAGAGCTTTAGTATAATGATTAAGGTGGTACCATACGAGTCGTCCTTCCACTAGGCTGGTGGTAGGTGATGCCTTAGCCACTACGAAAGGTCCCTCTCTCCTCGGCTCATTCCAGCAACTTCGAAAAACCCATACATACACCTAATCCCTGGGTTTAATAGGTCTTTCTTCGTTGACAGGTGTCGGTTCCCTTTGTGTTTCCTGTAGGTGAATAGTCTCATGTATCATGGTTAGCTGCTGCATATATTGCTTAAGTTCTAAGCTGAACCGCTCCAAGCTAGGCCCTTTGTATGGGCCTCTCCACCTGGGCACTGGCATAGGTCTACCTGTGAGCATCTCATGCGGTGTTAGATTGGTCATGGCGATAACTCATTAGCGCCAGCAGCAGCGCATCAACCCAATTAAGGTTGGTGCTTGTGCAGATCTTGTTTAATTTGGCTTCAATGTCCCTTAATCCTTTCCACCATACCCTGTGACTGGGGATGATGCACACACCCAAACCTCTGTTTGATTCTCAAAGACTGCAGCACCAACTTAACTACTTTCTGAATGAAGACAAATCCATTGTCTGAACTAATTTCCGACGGTATACCAAACCTTGGGATAACTTCATTCGTCAGAAATTTCACTACTGTCTCAGCTCCTGGTTTCAACCTTATTTCCACTGGGCTAACTGATTTCAGTCTCCCCACATCTGTATCATGCTGTGGCCACAAAGTGGCTGGAAATGCATCCAATCGCTCATTACCATATTGATCATCTACCTCCACTGTCACTGGCATGCTCTGCTGGGGTGTTACCTTGACTTCCTTCGGATTCTCTGTCAAGTTGCAGCATGCTAGGATTTTAATATAACTGCCATCCCTGGATTTCCAACCCCCTGTCCTGAGCATATGCCATTTCCTAACTGTTTCTACATGCCTGGCCATAGGTCCGAAGTCTTTTACATTGATATCCCTTATTTACCAGTAAGGTTACAGGTGGTGCGGTGCCTGATACACTATATCACTTTCCAGGAACACATTTCTCTCTAATTGCAGGATCACTCCCTGCTCCCCTAATACTATTGCTTCACTTCTCAAATGCAATAAATTGAGTTAACTGTGATTTCCCTAAGAACCCTACAGTTTTAACAAATTTACTTGACATGAGAAGGTGAGAGGCATACCGCGGCTGTACACAAGTGTATGTCGCTCCAGTATCTGTCATCACCAGTGTCGGCTGCCCTTCTACATTAACTTGTATTACTTGTTCTTGATCAGCCTCCCATGCTACTACAGGGTAGTGCCCTTCCCACTCAGGTTCTCAGAGCATTCTTAACACATTCCATACGGGTGAACAGGTCCTGCTGGGCCTGTAGGTGTCTGGGAAGTGCCTACTGGGGATTCCCGCCGTCTAAGCCCACTTGTAGGGCAGAGAGGGCCCGGTCCAATAAGAGCAATTCCTCCTAAAATGGCCTGGTTGATGCATCCCCAGCACATCATTTCTGGCTCCCCTTGAGCCTGGTTATTTATCATGTATCTTGGGGACTCCAGTTCTGTTAGCTATTCCATCTATTACAATAGTCTCCTGGCTCAAGCTGACTCTACTAACTATTAATTAGATATTTTAATGTCATGTCCCAATCTTGTCACAATGATACTTAATAGAGAAACTTGCTTTATTACTTGTGTTATCTCATCTCACCATAGTGACTTTTCAGTCTTAACCTTACTCTGCTGATTGGTGTAAGAGCATTCCACTATTCTTATCCCATCCTGCCTTCCACAGAACACAGATTCCCAGTGGTCTTCATGCTTTAACCCTTCCCATGCTTTCATGTTCTTCATTTTCCGTACAGACAGATGTTTCTGCAGCTGCAAAGGGGTTTCCTGGTTGCCTCCTCATTTCTGATGAAGGGCTTCTGCCCGAAACATCAATTTTCCTGCTCCTCGGATGCTGCCTGACCTGCTGTGCTTTTCCAGCACCACTTTATTCTTGTGCCTGGTGTCACTGAATGGCAATAGGGCAATCTGAAGGGGGAGGGCAAACAGACAGAGATTGCAGTTCCCATGGTGTCAGTGACATTGGTTGAAAAAGAGATGAGATCTTGAAAAAGAATTTAGGGTGCTAGATTCAAAAACAGGACCGGAAAGGTGTAATCTCTGGACTACGTCCACCGCGATCTGCAAGTGAGGAAAGACATACGTTAGCCCAGGTGAATGTGTCGCAGTAGGGAGGGCTTTAGATTTCTGGGACAATGGGACCATTTTTGGGAATGAAGGGACTTATACAGAGCAGTTGGGTTGCATCTGAACCAGAATATGATTAGATTAGATTAGATTACTTACAGTGTGGAAACAGGCCCTTCGGCCCAACAAGTCCACACCGCCCCGCCGAAGCGTAACCCACCCATACCCCTACATCTACATTTACCCCTTACCTAACACTATGGGCAATTTAGCATGGCCAATTCACCTGGCCTGCACATCTTTGGACTGTGGGAGGAAACCGGAGCACACGGAGGAAACCCACGCAGACACGGGGAGAACGTGCAAACTCCACACAGTCAGTCGCCTGAGGCGGGAATTGAACCCGGGTCTCAGGCGCTGTGAGGCAGCAGTGCTAACCACTGTGCCACCGTGCCGCCCACTATGATCTGGTATCCTTGCAGGGAGGTTGGTTAGCACTATTGGGGAGGATTTAAGTTAATATAGCAAGGGGCTGGAATCCTGAAATAAAGTTCAATGGGGAAAATTGATTGGCCAAAATTAGAAGACATAGCAAGTAAGTCAGGAAGGCATTGCCATTCTAGGTTAGTTAATACACAGGAAGTTTAACACTGTCAGTTATTTTATTGCAAGGAATCTGAGGAACAAGGTAGCTGAGTTGCAGGCAGAAATCAAAAGGTGGGGGTTATGTTGTCATTGCTGTCATTGAAATATGTTTGAGAGAGGGGCAGGATTGGTGGCTCAGTTTCTAAGATAGTGGTTGTTCAGGCAAGGCAGGGAGGAGGTGTTGCAATTTTGATCAAGAAATCTATTACAATAGTAAGGAGGGATGACATCTCAGAAAGCTGCTCAAATGAAACCAAATGGGAAGAATTTAAAACCAAAAAGGAGTACAGGTAGTTCTTCTATAACACGATGGTTGCATTCATATGCAACCCCACATCGTAGAAAAATTGCACTTTAAAAACAGTGCTCACGTTACAGCCAACACATCTTGAAAGTTCACTTTAGAAACAGTACCTAATTCATCAGTCACATTCCAGTGGATTGGCATTAATGAAACATGCGTTATAGCAAAATTACCTGTAGTCACTTCGTTTGGAGTGTTGGAATCTACTGTAGGCCCCTAGACAGTCTGAGAGAAATAGAAGAATAAATATGTCAGCAAATTTCATAGTGGTATCACAGTAATCGGGTACTGATAGTAGGAGATTTGAACTTGCCAAATTCAGCTGGGGTAGTCACAGTGTGCAATCCCTTCTAAAGGGGAGGCAATGGTCTAATGGTATTAGCGCTCAATTATTAATGAATTCAGTTTTTAAAAAGTCTGGAATTAAGAGTTGACTGATGACCATGAAACCATTGTCAATTATCGGAAAAACTTATCTGGTTCACTAATGTCCTTTTAGGGAAGGGAAACTGTCATCCTTCCCTGATTTGGCCTTCGTGTGATTCCAGAGCCACAGCAATGTGGTTGACTCTCACCTGCCCTCTGAAATGGCCTAACAAGCCACTCAGTTGTATCAGTCGCTAGAAAGTCGCAACTAAGAAATGAAACCAGACAGACCACCTGGCATCGACCTTGGAACTGGAAAGACAATGGCAAAAACACAAACAGCCCTGTTGACAATGCAAAGTCCTCCTTACCGACATCTAGGCACTAGTGCCGAAACTGAGAGAGCCGACTCACAGACTAGTCGAGCAACAGCCTGACATAGTCATTCTTATGGAATCGTACCTTACAGATAACACCCCAGGCATCGTTATTATCATCCCTGGATATGTCCTGTGCCACTAGCAGGACAGACCCAGCAGAGGTGGCGGCACAGTAGCATACAGTCAGGAGGGATTGTCCTGGACATCAATTCTGGACCCCATGAAGTTTCATGGCTTCAGATTAAACATGGGCAAGGAAACCTCTAACTGGTTACCGCATACTGTCCTCCTTCGGCTGATGAATCCATACTCCTCCATGTTGAATAACACTTGGAGGAAGCACTGAGGTGGCAAGGGTACTCACCACCCTAACTTGGGAATATACCGCCGTTCCTTCACAGTCATTGGATCAAAATCCTGAAATTCCCTCCTTACGAGCATTGTGGGTCAGCCCACAGCAAGTGGACTGCAACGATTCAAGAAGGCAGCTCGCCAACACCTTCTCAAGGGCAATTTGGGACGGGCTATCAGTGCTGGCTAGCCAGCGGCACCCAAGACCCACAAATTAATTTTTAAAAATTTCTTATAATGCATCCTTGACAGCTTTTTAAGCCAGTACGTAGAAGGACTGACAGGTCCTAAACTTAATTTTAGGGAACAAATGCTAGGTGGAGGGAGGGAAGTGTTTGCTAACAATGATGATAACTCCGTCAGATTCAAGATTGTCATGGAAGAGAACTAGGATGAGCCTGAAATCAGAGTTCTCAACTTAGTGAAGACTAATTTTATAAGATCTTTTATAGGCAATGAAATTTCCTGCACTACTTCAATAGGTCAGTCGGTGGAGCAAGCACACGGTAAAATTTGGTACAAATTTCCAGTAAAACCCACTCAATCCCAGGAATCTTAGTATTCCTCTCTTCTTGTCAATAGATGGGAAACTCCCCAGTAACCTCTGATTTCACATTCCATGGGGCCATCTTCCCAAATCTGATGATGTGGCCCAAGAACTTGACTTGGGCTTCAGCGAATTCACTCTTAGCCAGGTTTATCTCCATACCCACCTCTTGAAGTCAATCAAATAGTTCTGATAAATGCTGGAAATGTTCCTTCCATGTGTGACTAAAAATCAACAGGTCTTCGATGTAAACCACAAAGTTAGGTAATCCAGAAATAACTTTATTGGTTAGTCTTTGAAATGTGACTGGTGCATTTTTCATACCAAATGGCATGACTTCAAATTGTTATATTCCATTCAGTGTTACAAAAGCCGAAATAGTCGCCGTTGTTTCAGATAAAGTTACCTGCCAGTATCCTCTGAGTATGTCCAACTTAGAAATATAAGTTGCTTTTCCCACCTTCTCAATATAGTCTTCCAAATGTGGAATCTTCATTGATTTTGTGATAATCTACGCATATCATTGGGTACTGTCTAGTTTTGACATCATTACTATGGGTACGTCCCAGTCACTGCAACTCACTTCATTTATGTTGTCTTGGAGTATACATTCAATCTCTTTTTAGCCTGAGCTGAAAATGTGTTGCTGGAAAAGCACAGCAGGTCAGGCAGCATCCAAGGAGCAGGAGAATCGATGTTCGGGCATGAGCCCTTCTTTTTAGCTTGAGCCAACTTTAGAAGGTTAAGTCTATAATGATGTTGCATAATTGGAACAGCATCTCCTATATCTACATCATGCATAATTAGATGAGTACTTTCCATCTTATTCCTCTATATAAAGTTTTGGAGGCCAGCATGGAGACAGGCCCTTTGGCCCAAACTGGTCCATGTTGACTGACATGTCCAGCCATGCTAACCCCATTTCCCTGCACTTGTCCCATATCCTTCTAAACCCTTCCTATCCATTTATTTGCCTTTTAAATGTTGTTAATGTACTCGCCTCAACCACTTCACAGGCAGCTCATTCTATATGTGTACCAACCTCTGTGTAAAAAAGTTGCCCCTCAGCTTCCCTTTTAATCTTTCCCCATAACTTTAAACTGATGCCTTCTCGTCCTCAATTCTCCAACCCTGGGAAAAAGACTGAGTTCATTTACCCTATCCATGCCTCTCATGATCTTGTACACTTCTATAAGATCCCCCCTCAGTCTCCTATGCTCTAAAAGAAATGTCCTAGCTTATCCAACCTCTTCCTATAACTCAGACCCTTGAGTCCTGGCACCGCCCTTGTAAATTTCTTTTGCAGTCTTTCCAGTTTAATAACATTCTTCCCATAGCAAGGTGACCAAAACAATGTCACAAAAGCCAGAATATTTTTCACTCTTTCGGATAAAGGTACCTGCCAGTATCGTCTGAGTAAGTCTAACTGAGAAATATAAGCTGCTTGTCCCACCTTCCGAATACAGGGGAGCCTTGATTATCCGAAGGAGATCTTGAGGTCCCGAAAGAAATATTACATCAAAGATGTGTTTCCAACAATGATCGTGTCTTTTGTTACAGTGATTAAACAGGCACCGTCTCCAAATAACTGACCTCCCTCCCTTTCATTCTCCCCAGTTTCCCTAGAGTTCTACGGAGGGGTGGACCCTAACTTCCTCCCCCTTCCCACCCCCCCCCCCCCCCCCCCCCCCCCCCACTTCCCAGGAATAATCTCTGCAAAATTGTTGTGTACAGGGCAAACATGAAACCTGTCAATAATTTGCAGTAAAAAGTTGTGTCTGTGGCTGTGGCTATGTGTGTGTTATTTGGAGACTTACCCCACAAAGGCACCTGCAGCAGCAGTCTTATTGTTGGTGTGCAGTCCAGCTGCCCTGGAGAGGGGCCGGGGATGGATGGGGAGGGGGCTGTGTTGGGGGCGGGGGCTTGCAACACGCTTTTTGGCAGGGGCCGGGTTGGACCGAGTTGGGGGCGGGGTTGGACTGGGTTGGGGGCGGGGTTGGACGGAAGCAGGGGCAGGGGGTCGGGGTTGTACCAGATTGGGGCTAGGGGGTGGGGCTGGAACGAGTTGGGGGGGGTGGGGGTCGTGATTGGACTGGGTTGAAGAGTGGGCTCAGGTTTGGGGTTGGACCGGATTGGGGGTGGGCGGGGACAAGGCTGGACTGAGTTGGGGGGTGGGGGTCAGGGTTGGACCGTGGCAGGTTTGGACCGGGTTGGGGGGCAGGGATGGACCGGGTTGGGGGTCGGGGTTGGATCAGATTGGGGGCGTCGGAGCTAAAGTGGGTTGGGGCCGGGGTTGGACCATTTTGGGAGCGGAGCTGGATTGGGTTGGGGGGGGGGGGGTGGGGCACGGGGTAGAACTGGGGCTGGGGGTGGGTTTGGACCGGGTTGGTGGTAGGGCCAGATCTGGTTTTGGGGAGCGGGTTTGTATCGAGTTGGTGGGCGGTTGGGGTCAGGGTCGGACCGGGTTGGGGTGGCGGGAGTCGGGTTTGGATTGGGTTGGCGGTCGGGGCTGGTCCAGGTTGTGGGGCGGGGGTCGGGGTTGTACCGGATTGGGGGAGCGGGGCTGGGCTGAGTTGGGGGGAGGGGGTGTCAGGGTTGGGGGGGGTGGGTTTGGACCGGGTTGGCAGGCAGGGCTGGACCAAGTTGGGGGGCTGGACCAATTTTGGGGGGGGGTTGGTCGGGTCGGCGTTGGACTGGGTTGGGGGGAGACGGAGCTGGGCTGGGTTGTGGGGGCAGGGTAGGACCGAGTTGGGGGTGTGGAGCTAGACTGGTTTGGGGGGGGTTGGACCGGGTTGGGGGGCGGATTTGGAACGGGTTAGGGGTTTTAGGACTTGTTTTGAGGGGCAGGTTTGGATCGAGTTGGGGTTGGGTGGGGCCAGGGTCGGACCGGGTTTGGGGTCTGGGTCGGACCGGGTTGGGGGTCTGGTTTGGACCGGGTTGGGAGCAGAGTAGGACTGGGGCGGGAGGCATGGTAGGACTGGGTTGGAGGATGGGGTTGGGCCGCAGTGCTGGACGGTGTGGGGGGACGGGTCATGCGCTGTGTTCTGCTGCAGTCTCCTGAAAGGGGAGCAGACTTTAAAACTCCGCCTCCCAGAGGAAAAGCATTTAATCAATTAACCGAATAATCGATTATCCGAACGAAATACTGCACGCCCATCTCGTTCGGATAATTGAGTTTCCACTGTACAGTCCTCCAAACCCAGAATGAAATAAGAATCACATTTTGTAACTGCATTGACTTTGTGATAGTTTCCACATAATCATTGGATACCATCTGGTTTTGGTGTCATCGCTGTGAGTGAGTGCCATTCACTGTAACTTCTATTTTGCCATCTCTGAGTGTGCTTTCAAGTTAAGCCTATAAGAATGTTGCTTAACTTGAACAGCATTTCCTATATCTACATCATGTGTAATCAGTTTAGTATTTCCAGCTTTTTCTCTGGAAGGTAACTCAATAGTTTATTCTAATTGTTGAGAACTTCCTCATTTTCCACTTTAATTTGAGGGATGTCACATTCCGAATCATCTGGATTTGGTTCTTGGCTGTGAATTGTAACTAATAATACCTTGTGCTTTTGCTTTCTTTACTTATCAAAATACCATCTAAGTGTATTCACATGGCACACTGAGTTTTCCTTCTGTCTGGCCTTTTTATTGAGTAGTTCATCTCACTCCATTTCCTTTTGATTTGATAAAATCCACTAAACCTTGCCTTTAATGGTTCAGCTACCACTCGTAGTAACACTAATACTTTATTCCCACTAGCAAAATTATGACTTTTTGATCTGTTGAACATACTGGGGGCTTGTTGTCCAGGTATTGAACAGATTGGGAGCTTGAGTCTGGGATTTGGACAGGCTTGGATCGATTTTGACAGATCTGGACGGATCAGGTCTGGGATCTGGACAGATTTGAACAGATTTGGGGTATGAAGGGTCCTAGCAGATTTAAACATTTGGGGATTAATGTCCTACATTTAAAAACAATAATAAAACTTAGGTGAGAAAATCTGTTAATTTTAATTACTGATTTGAAGATGCCGGTGGTGTACAAAGTTGAAAATCACACGACACCAGGTTATAGTCCAACAGGTTTAATTGGAAACACACTAGCTTTCGGAGTGTTGCTCCTTTATCAGGTGGTAATGGAGGGTTCAATCCTAACACACAGAATTCATAGAAAAAATTTACAGTGTGATGTAACTGAAATTATGCATTGAAAAACTGATTGTCTGTTAAGCCTTTCATCTGTTAGAATACCATGACAGTTTCACTTTGCTCGGTTTCCCCAATGTACCATGCCTCCGGGCATCCTTGCCTGCAACGTATAAGATAGACAACATTGGCTGAGTCACATGAGTACCTGCCATGTACAAGGTGGGAGGTGTTCCCACGCGTAATGGACACCTCCCACCTTGTACATGGCAGATACTCATGTGACTCAGCCAACGTTGTCTATCTTATACGTTGCAAGCAAGGATGCACAGAAGCATGGTACATTGGGGAAACTGAACAAAAGCTACGACAACGGATGAATGAGCACTGCACAACAATCAACAGACAGGAGGGTTCCCTCCCAGTTGGGGAACACTTCAGTGGTCCAGGACATTCGACCTGGACCTTCGGGTGACCATCCTCCAAGGCGGACTTCGGGACAGGCAGCAGCAAAAAGTGGCTGAGCAGAGGCTAATAGCTAAGTTCGGTACCCGTAGGGAGGGCCTCAACCAGGACATTGGGTTCATGTCACATTACAGGTGACTACCACTGCACTGTACACACACCCACACACACACACACACTCCCACACAGGCCCTCCTATACACATGGACACACATATACACAGACACAGACACACACGCACCCACACTCCCACATGCACCCCCTCACAGACTTAAGACACTCTGTACTCACTACGCGCACACACATACACTTTCTCACACTCACAACCCCCAATTCAGACAGACAGACAGACACACACACAGACAAAGACCCACATTCACATATATATTTTGTGGGGTGAGTTTGTACTCGCAGGGTTACATTGTACTTTGCTCAAAAACTGCATGAATTCATGTAAAACTCCGTTATCTCGCTTTTTAGATTTGAATCAATCTAAACATCATGGCATAGACAGAGAACACAGGGGTCTAACACCTTCAACATATTGTCTAGCTATCACCATTGTTAACAGCTAACCTGAGAATGCAACTTTTTTAAAAAAATGTTTTGTGATTTACACATGAAAGAAGTGAAACTGTCATATTCTAACAGATGAAAGGCTTAACAGACAATCAATTTTTCAGTGTATAATTTCAGTTACATCACACTGTAAATTTTTGCTATAAATTCTGTGTGTTAGGATTGAGTCCTTCACTACCACCTGATGAAGGAGCAACACTCTGAAAGCAAGTGTGCTTCCAATTAAACCTGTTGGACTATAACCTGGCGTTGTATGATTTTTAACTTTGATTACTGATGGTTGGTTAGATTAAAAGTGAGAGAAATGGCACTTTCAGTTATTAAGTGTTTTCTCAGGGTGGAAGATGTGACTTGGGGAGTTTTACAAAAGGTGTAGAAGGAAAAGCTGCTGCACTTGGCAGACAAGCTAGGGCTGTGGTTGACTGTATCTCTGAAGAAAGATGAGTTATTACCAAAATAGCTCAACAGTTAACTGTGCTGGAAAGACCATTAGAAACTTCGGAAATAAGTAAAATTCAATTGCAGACGAAGCAGCTTGAGTTAGAAGAGAAAGGAAGGGAGAGAAGATTCTTAGAGAAGAAAGAGAAAGGGAGAGAAGAAAGAGCAAAAGAGCTTGAACTTCAGAAGTTGCAAATTAGTCAGGATAATCAATTTTTGATCTGTTGTCTGCTTCCTGTTTCATCACATGCTGTGATATTTTTATCTGCTGTCTAGCTATCTTATCCACTCTATTTAATCTCTCCCTGAAATTTGACAAATAGTCCAATTACATAGTCTCTGAACTTTGACTCTCCAATTCTCCTTAATTAATTTCAGTGGCCCTCTTATCTCATGCTCAAAAACTAATTCAAATGGATTGAATTTAGTTGATTCATCAGGTGCATCCATAACGGCAAAATATTGCAAATGGAATTCCTTTATCCCAATATTCTGGATTATCTTGACTGTAGCCCTTAAATGTTTGCTGCCACCATTGTTCCCTGTAATTGTACATGGTACACAGTAGACTTGAATTGTTTTATTCCAACAGTATCCATAATTTACCTAAATAATCTTGATGTAAAATTTGATCCTTGATCTGACTATATTTCTGTGGGTAGTCAGTACTTTATAAAAGATTTGAGTGAGTCTTCAACAACCTTTTTCTGTGACACTGTGTAACTGAATGGCCTCTGGAAATCTAATAGACACATCCATTATTAGAATTAGAATCCCTACAGTGTGGAAACAGGCCCTTCAGCTTAAAAAGTCCACACTAACCTCTGAAGAGTAATCCACCCACACCCATTCCC
The DNA here is from genome assembly GCF_047496795.1 of Chiloscyllium punctatum. Lineage (NCBI taxonomy): Eukaryota > Metazoa > Chordata > Chondrichthyes > Orectolobiformes > Hemiscylliidae > Chiloscyllium > Chiloscyllium punctatum. The sequence continues at coordinate 55,820,982 of NC_092775.1, forward strand.
TTACCCTATATTTGCCCCTGACTAATACGCCTAACGTACACATCCCTGAACACTATGGGCAATTTAGCATGGCCAATTCACCTAACCTGCACATCTTTGGATTGTGGGAGGAAACCAGAGCACCCGGAGGAAACCCACGCAGACACGGAGAGAATATGCAAACTCCACACAGGCAGTCAGCCAAATTAGTACTTCCAGATAAGCCTTTTGGACTATAACCTGGTGTTGTGTGATTTTTAACTTTGTCTGCCCTCTTAAAGGTACATATCATCACAGTCTCCGCTGAAGGGCTTTCATGGACCAGATTTGTTTTCAACTTAGGCCGTAGTTTAATGGTCATTGTAAGATTCTTAATTCCAGATCTTTATTGAATTCAAATTCAATCATCTGCTGTACTCTCCATTAGCTGAGTTTCTAAATTAACCTTCTGGTGATTATACTACTCAGCTATTATCTCCCTTCAGGAGCAGCAAGGGGCAAATGTTCCTGAATTGTGTGTAGAAGACTATCCTATGACAGTATGTTTCTAGTCCAACAAGAAACGATGCACTATAGGAACTGGTTCATTTCACTAAGGTGAATTTGTGTCAGTTGGGGAACATTTAGGAGAGAATGATCATTGCATTATAAAGTTCAGGATGATTGTGGAGAATGCAAGAATCCAACATGAGAAAAATTATTTGGTGGAGAGCAGAATTCAGCTGGACAAGGCAGAACTGGGCAGAATTGATTGGAATGAGAGGTTAACAGGAAGAGCAGTCACTGAATAATGGGTTAACTTCAAAGAGGAGCGGGCTTGTATGTCAGACAAGGCATATTCCCTCAATGGAAAAAGAAGAAAAAACAAATTCAGAGCTCCCTGGATGACAAAGGAGGTAGATATTAAGATAAAGCAGAAACAGTGTGACACCTAGCAAGTGTCAGGTAGAAAGTAAAATTGAGAACCAAATGGAATATCAAAGGTTCGGAGGAGAGGTGAAAACCAAATAAGCGAAGCAAAAAGATGTTAATGAGGAAAGACTGGCAGCCAAATGAAGAGTTGTCCCAAAGTCTATGGCTATCTCAACAACAAAATGAGGAGTAGGGCAGATTAGAGACCAAAGAGGGATTAAACCCTCATGTGAAATGTATGTCTGAGATGTTAAATAACTATTTTGCATGTGTCTTTACCAAAAATAGAGATGCTACCCAGACCATGGTGACAGAGGAAGAGACTAAAGCACTAAAAGAACAAATATTGACAGGGCAGAGGTCATGGGTAGACAAGGCACCGGGGGTGAATGAGATGCATTCAACGACTTTGAAGAAAATGACAGTGGAAATTGTAGGGACATGACTCTCACACTTTCAGTGGAAGTGTCTAAAGACAGGAAAATTGCAAATATTGCAATCTTATTCAAGTAAGGTTGTGAGGATAAGCCAGTCAATTACAGAATAGTCATTTTAACTTTAGTAGTGGGGAGGCTACAAGAGACAATTATTTAGGATAGAATAGAATTAGGAGTTTTATCCAAAGCAGTGATATGATTTGCAAGAGTCAGTATGTCAGAAAATTCAACTAGTCACTGTGGACTCCATAGTTAGGGGACAGATAGGAGGTTCTGTGGGAATGAGAGACACTCACAGTTGGTGTGTTGCCTCTTAGGTGCCAGGTTTTGTGATGTCTCTGATCGTGTTTTCGGTATTCTTGAGGGGGATGGGGGAGCAGCCCCAAGTAGTGGTCCACATAGGCATCAATGCCATAGGTAGGAAGAGAGATGGGAATTTAAAGCAGAAATTCAGGGAGCTGGGTTGGAAGCTTAGAGCTAGAACAAACAAAGCTGTTATCTCTGGTTTGCCCATGCCACGTGCAAGCCAGGTGAGGAATAGGGAGAGAGAGGAGTTGAACATGTGGCTACAGGAATGGTGCAGGAGGGGGAGGGTTTTGGATTCCTGGATAATTGGGGCTATTTCTGGGGTAGGTGGGACCTCTAGGAATGGGATAGTCTTCATCTGAACCAGAGGGGTACCAATATCCTGGGGGAGGATGTTTGATAAAACTCTTTGGATGGGTTTAAACTAATTCAGCAGGGGGGAAGGGAACTGAAATTGTAGTTCAAGTATGCAGGAGGATGAGAGTAGTGAAGTCAGAACTAAGATTTCAAGATCGCAGGAAGGTACCAGCAGGCAAGAAGTTAGTTTGAAATGTGCCTATTTTAATGCCAGGAGCATCCGGAATAAGATGGGTGAACTTGCAGCATGGGTTTGTACCTGGGTCATTGATGTTGTAGACATTTCAGAGACATGAGCTGAACAGGGGCAGGAATGGTTATTGCAAGTTCCAGAATTTAGATGTTTCAGTAAGAACAAAGAAAATGGTATATAAAAAAAGGGGGATGGTGTGGCATTGTCAGTCAAGGACAGTATCACGGTTGCAGAAAGGACACTTGAGGACTAATCTACTGAGGTAGTATGGGCTGAGATTAGAAACAGGAATGGAGAGGTTACCCTGTTGGGAGTTTTCTATCAGCCTCCAAATAGTTCCAGAGCTGTATAGGATAGGATAGCAAAGATAATCCTGTCTTTAACTTTCCAAATATAGATTGGAAATACGATAGTTCAAGTACTTTAGATGGGTCAGTTGTTGTCCAATATGTGCAGGAGGGTTTCCTGATATAGTATGTAGATAGGCCACAAGGGGCGAGGCCACATTAGATTTGGTACTGGGTAATGAACCAGGCCAGGTGTTAGATTTGGAGGTAGGTGAGCACTTTGGTGATAGTGACCTCAATTCAGTTATGTTTACTTTAGTGAAGGAAAGGTATAGGCATATACCGCAGGTCAAGAGTTATAGCTGGTGGAAAGGCAATTAAGAGGCAATTAGGCAAGATTTAAGATGCATAGGATGGGGAAGGAAACTGCAGGGGACAGGCACAAATGAAATGTGGATCTTATTCAAGGACCAGCTGCTGTGCATCCTTGATAAGTATGTACCAGTCAGGCAGGGAAGAAGTTGTCAAGCATGGGAGCCATGGTTTACTAAGGCAGTTGAATCTCTCTTCAAGAGGAAGAAGGCAGCTTATGTTAGGATAGGATGTGATGGCTCAGTTAGGGGACTTGAGAGTTGCAGGTTAACCAGGAAAGACCTACAGGGAGAGTGAAGAAGAGCCAGGAGGGGAGATGAGAAGTCATTGGAGGATAGGATCAAGGAAAACTCTTAAGGTTTTCTATAGCTATATCAGGAATAAAAGAATGACTAGAGTAAGATTAGGGCCAATCAAGCATAGTAGTGGGAAGTTGTGCATGGAGTCAGAGGAGATTGGGGAAGCGCTAAATGAATACTTTTCATCAGTATTCACACAAGAAAAAGACAGTGTGGTTGAAAAGAATACTGTGATACAGGCTATTAGACTAGGTGGGATTAATGGGCATAAGGAGGAGGTGTTAACAATTCTGGAAAGTGTGAAAGTAGGTAAGTCTACTGGACCAGATGGGATTTATCCTGGGATTCTCTGGGAAGCCAGGGAGGATCTTGCCAAACCTTTGGCTTTGATCTTTATATCGTCATTGTCTACAAAAATAGTGCCAGAAGACTGAAGGATAGCAAATGTCGTTCCCTCTTCAAGAAAGGGAGTAGAGACAACCCTGGAAACTACAGACCTGTGAGCCTTCCTTCAGTTGTGGGTAAAGTGTTGGAAAGGGTTATAGGGGATAGGATTTATAATCATCTGAAGAGGAGTAAGTTGATTAGGTATTGTCAACATGATTTTGTGAAGGATAGGCCGTGCCCCTCAAACCTTATTGAGTTCTTAGAGAAGGTGACCAAACAGGTGGATGAGGGTAAAGTGGTTGATGTGGTGTACATGATTTCAGTAAGGCATTTGATAAGGTTCCCCACAGAACGCTAATGCACAAAATACAGAGGCATGGGATTGAAGGTGATTTAGTGGTTTGGATCAGAAATTGGCTACTGAAAGAAGACAGAGGGTGGTGGTTGATGGGAGATATTCATCCTGGAATTCAGTTACTAGGTGGAGTACCGCAAGGATCTGTTTTGGTTCCACTGTTGTTTGGGGAGTCCTGGATGAGGGCATAGAAGGATGGGTTAGTAAGTTTGTGGATGACACGAAGTTCGATAGAGTTGTGGATAGTGATGAAGATGTAGGTTACGGAGAGACATAGATAAGCTGCAGAGCTGGACTGAGAGGTGACAAATGGAGTTTAGTGTGGAAAAATGTGAGGTGATTCACTTTGGAAGGAGTAACAGGAATGCTGGGCTAATGGTAAGATTCTTGATAGTGTAGATGAGCAGAGAGATCACAGTTTCCAGGTACATAGATCCTTGAAAGTTGCCACCCAAGTTGATAGGGTTGTTAAGAAGGCATACAGTGTGTATGTTTTTATTGGTCGAGGGATTGAGTTTCGGAACCATGAGGTCATGTTGCAGCTGTACAAAACTCTGGTGTGGCCACATTTGGAGTATTGCATACAGTTCTGGTTACTGCTTTATAGGAAGGATGAGGAAGTTTTGGAAAGAGTTCAGAGGAGATTTACTAGGATGTTGCCTTGAATAGAGGGAAGGTCTTACGAGGAAAGGTTGAAGGACATGAGGCTGTTTTTTTTTTAGAAGAAAGTTGAGAGGCGACTTAATAGAGATATATAAGATAATCAGGTTAGTGACAGACTTTTCCTCAGATGCGATGGCTAGCATGAGGGGAAATAGCTTTAAATTGAGGGGTGATAGATCTAGGTCAGCTGTCGGAGGTAGATTCTTTACTCGGAGAGCAGTCGGGGCATGGAACGCACTGCGTGCAGCAGTAGTAGACTCGTCAACCTTAAAGGCATTAAAATGGTCATTGGATAGGCAAATGGATGAGAATAGAATAGTGTAGGTTAGATGGGCTTCAGATTCATTCCACAGGTCGGCGCAACATCAAGGGCTGTTATGTTTTATGCTCGAAATGATGTTCACACATTCTAGTAGCACATGTCAGCCCCGTGGAAGTATAAGGACCAAACTATGTTTTGGTAGGTGGGAAATAGCTTCAGTGAGGGAATTGAAATATGAGTGATGTAGTGGTAATATAATATGGCCAGTAAGTAATGGTATCCTGTAGCATTTAGATATAATTAATTTATAAAAAAATCTGGTATTGAAAGTTGTCTCAATAAAGCTGGCCTTGAAGCTATCATCAATTGTTGTTTACTCATGTCATTTGCAGAAGCAATTTCTGCCAGCTGCTTTGGCTTACGCATGATGTCTGTCATTGTGATTACAGACTCACAGCATGATGTTTGAAAGGGCCAAGCAAGTCACTTGTCTCCTTCAGGAATGAAAAACAGATATTGGCCTTACAATGTCCACGTCCAACAAAATTATTTTTACGAAGTATATTTTGCTGTTATTTATTTTCCAGTGATGCATTATGAAGTGCTTTAAATATATATTATTTTTGTTTAAAGCAAATTGAGGCAACCAATTCAGGAAAAGTCCAGGATGGAAGGAAGAAGAGAACCTGTCCACGGAGATCAACAGCGGCACGACCATGTTACAAAGAAGTTTCAGCATCTGAGTTTGATAGCAGTGAAGAATCTCTTAGTTTCTCTCCACAAAGTGAAAGGAACTTAACCACGGTAAACATAACTAGATTTTGTCAAAGAATTCAAAAAGAATAATGGATATTTTAAGTACCATCACTAGAAAGAGAATATTAATTTTTAATTTCCCTCCACCCATCCCCTCCCTAGCTCCCCCTTAAAGTAGGGCTTACTTTTGGAGTACAGTAGTCCCCCTGTTCCTGTGGGGGATATATTGCAAGACCCACCACAGAAGCCTGAAAACGCAAATAGGAATTTCATTCATTTAAATGGGAAGTTTACCTTCCCACCAGCCCCCTAGTCCCTGGTTCTGGAATGTTCTCTGAAATATGTTCAGGCCGCAGTAAACTGCAAGTAACTAAAACTGTGGAAAATGATTCAGCAGATACTACGGTTGCCCTGCATTTCAAAATACTTCTGTGAAATCTTGTAATCATTAATTTCCAACAGTATTCATGGAAATAACATATTTGAGATGGATTTCTTTCTTTCTTTCAGAGAAATAACGACTGAACTTCATGCAATATCCAAATTTGCAACACTTAACTGTCCGTAATGTCTCCACTTAATTTAACACAACAGACTCAATGGGCTGAATGGCTCACTTCTGTCCTTCATCTTAACACAATTTTTGCTGAAAGCACCAATCACCCTGAAGCAGTTCATATTATCTATGGACTATTATTTTACAAGGCAAAGGCAATAAATGTACTGATAGAAAAATAGTGGTAGGAAGTGGCTGAAGTATATATTAGGAGTTTGATGAATGCAAATTACATGAATGACAATTCCAATAAACAACTTTCTGAATTCTTTAATTACTGTGACAAGAAACTCTGTTAGATTTATCGTCACAATGTCTGAATTATCTGATTATTATGCCCTCTGTTTCTGTAAAGTGTCTATAATCTATAAAGCCAGGAGGTCCAGGTCCAAGTCCCACATGCACCAGGAAAGTGTAATAACATCTCTAAACAGATTGATAGAAAAATATCGATAAACCTTTAAGTGCTCATGTGGCATATAATTGGAACAGGAGGCCTGGGTTAGGTCCCACGTACTCTCGATATGTGTCACGATGTGTCTGAACAGGTTGATGAAAATGACTAGTGTCTCAGATAGACCTTTAAAAATGCACAGTTGTCCTACACAAAGCAGGCAGGAGCTCCTCGGTTATGCCGATCCACTTCCTGGAGTAGGGGTCCCAGTTGAAATAAACGCAGCATGCACAACACATATCAGTCTACTTTCTCCAAGAGTTGAAAGGCTTAACCAGCAGCCCTTAAAAGGGCCAGTGCAAACATCTCTCAAAAGATTCTTTTTAAAGTGAAGCAGGTGTTATGAAAGATGTAATTGGGTGGTACATTAATAATGTTAGTTGGGAATCATTTCCAGTGAATGAGTAGACAGAGCAGAGCAGGCTTTGGACACTGCAGTTTGGGGTGGTGAGGATCTGTGATTCGTTAAGGTCTACAGCCACAGAAAAAAATCCATCAAGTTTAGGTCAGTCAAAAACCAGCATCTAATTATTCTAATCCCATTTTCTAGCATTGAGCCCATTGCCTTGTATGCCTTAGTACCACAAGTCCACAAATACTTATTAAGAGCATATCTGCTTTCACTGCCTTTACATACAGTGAGTCCCAGATTCCCACCATCCTCTGGGTGAATGCATATTTCTTTACATTTCTTCACATTTCCTTTAAACCTCCTGTCCCTTACCTCAAATCTATGCTCCCTGTCATTCATCCCTCAACCAAAAGGACAAGTTCCTCCCTGTCTACTTTCTCTGTGCTTCTCATAATTTTATACATCTTAATCATGTCCCTGCTCAACCTCTTCAGCTCTAACAAAAACAATCCCAGTCTGTCCAATCTCTCTTCATAACTGAAAATCTCCAGTCCAGGCAACATTCTGGTAAATCTCCTCTGCAACCTTTCAGGTGGTATAACATCCCTACTGTAATGTGCATTCCAGAACTGCAAGCAATACAATTCAAGCATAACTTCCCTGTTCTTAAATTTTGATGTTCATAGAAGGGCTTATGCCCGAAACATCGATTCTCCTGCTCCTTTGATGCTGCCTGACCTGCTGCGCTTTTCTAGCAACACATTTTAAGCTCTGATCTCCAGCATCTGCAGTCCTCACTTTCTCCAAGTATACCACATGCCTTCTCAATCCCTTTCTTAACTATGTTAAAGACTAATGGGCATGTACAGCACGATCCTTCTGATCCTCAATGCTTCCCAGGGTCCTACCATTCATCATATATTCCCTCGTCTTGTTTATCCTGCCCAATTGCATGATGTCACACTTATCTGAATTAAATTCATTTGCCACTGATCAGCCTATTTGACCAGACATTCTACATCCTGCTGAAATGTAAAGCTATCCTCCTCACTATTTACTACCCTACCAATTTTCATATCATCTACAAACTTACTGATCAATTCTCATACACGCAATTCTAAATCGTATGTATGAAACATCAAGAATCTCAAGATTAACATCTGTGAGAGACAATTGAGTGGCATTATCAGTAGATAATTAATGCTAAGACCCATGCAATGTTCTGGGGATGCTGGCTAAAATCCTGCCACGGGAGATGGTGGAATTTGAATTCAATAATTGAAAAAATATCTGGAATTATGAATCCATAAATAATCATGAGACCATTGTCAATTGTAGGAAAACCCTATCTGGCTCACTAATGGCATCCAGCAAAGGTGGCAGCCCAGTGGTATACAGGAAGTTGCTCTGTGGCTTCTCAACATTGACTGTTGAGCCCATGAAGTTTCAAAATATGTAGCGTCTCAAGACTGGGCATCCATTAGGTGCTGTGGATCATCAGCAGCAGCAGAACTGTACTCCAATACAATCTGCAACCTCATGGCCTGGCATATGCCTTATTCAACCATTGTCATCAAGCCAGGGGATCAACCTCGGTTCAATGGAAAATGCCAGGATCAACACCAAGCATACCAAAAAATTAAGGTGTCAATCCAGTGAAGCTAACAAACAGGACTACTTGCATGCCAAACAGCATAAGTTGCAAGTGATAGATTGAGCTAACCATTCCCACAACCAATGGATTAGATCTAAGCTCTGCAGTCCTGCCACATCCAGTCATGAATGATAATGGATAATTATACAATCACTGGAGGAAGACACTCTACAAATATTCCCATGCTGAATGTTGGAAGAATCCAGCACATCGTTGATATGCTAGGATTAGCCAAATTTCATTGGATCTCATGGGTTGTTACCTTTGCTATCAGTCTCGCATGCAAGACATTATCAAAAGCCACACTGAAGTCGAAGTACATTACATCAAACGCATTTGCTTCATCTACACACCTGGTTACCATTTTGAAAAATTAAATCAAGTTCACTAAACAACCTCCACTTAAAAAATCATGTTGACTGTTCATAATTAATGGATTAGTGGTGCTGGAAGAGCACAGCAGTTCAGGCAGCATCCAACGAGCAGCAAAATTGTTCATAATTAATCCCTGTCTCTCCAAATGCAGTTTAATCCTATATCTCATAGTTGCTTCCAATAGTTTTCCTACCACTGAGGTTATACTGACTATCCTACAGTTTCCTGGTTTATCCATTGTTACCTTCTTGAATAATGGTACTATGTTGGGTGTGCTCCAGTCCTCTGGCATCTCTCCAATGTCCAGAGAGAAATTGAAAATTATTGCCAGTGGCCCTGCTATTTCCTCCCTTGCCTCATGCAGCAAGCTGGGATACATTTCATCTGACCCTAAAGGTTTATCTACTTTTCAGCCTGCTAGACCATACAGAACTTCATCTCTGATTAAGCTAACTTGTTTAATTGTACCACAGACTTTCTCCCTGTTCTCAATACCTACATTGTCTCTCTCACTACTGAACACTGACACAAAATACTCATTTAGAGCCCCACCTACATCCTCCGCCTCCTGTGTGTCAGAGCACACATAGGGTTCCAACACACATTTTCAGTTCCATGTCCAGTCTCCAACAGTAGAGATTTTGAATGGTTTGACCCTGTGTAGTTTTTTTTTAAATTAAATCTGCCAGTTTAGCAGTGTTATGCCACAGCTCCATAGCATATGGGACTTGAACCCACATCTTCTGACTGAATGTTGAGGACATCTACTGTGACACAGAGTGCAACCAGCAAGAGTGCACAGTTGCTGGGTGCTGAGCTAAGTGTGGGAGTTTAAGCAAGTAGGGAAGGGAGGCAATGCAAGACTTGTTCAAATCATTTTTGTGAGGCTGCTTGTGAGAGCTAAGAGCGGGCATGGGAAATACTCACCTTTGTTGAGGAGGGTGAGCAGCAAAAAAGTAAGAGTAAGACTTTTTTTCCCCTAAGCCCATTAATTGTTAAAGGGGCAGAGATTGCAGTCAGTGGAATGGTATGCTCCTCTGTCAGATGTGGGAGATCAGACAGAAGTCAACTGTCCCTGGTGACTATGTCTGCAACAAGTGTGTCTTTGACTCCTCTCAGACCACACAGATCGGTTGGATCAGTAGTTGGAAGATCATACAAGAAGCAGCGAGTGTAATAGACAGCTGCAGAGAAGTGGACACGGTGCGAGTTCAGTCAGGTAGATAGGTGACCACCAAGACAGGTAGGCAGATGGTGCAATATTCTCTTGTGGCTATCTCCCTCTCAAACAAATATACTATTTTGGATACGTTGGAGGGATAGCCTCGCAGGGGAAAACAGCAGCAGCAGTCAGGTATTTGGCACTACAGCTGGCTCTGCTGTAAAGCAGGATATGGCAAAGTTCATGGGAGCTGTGATGGGAGACTGGTCTGGGGCACAAACAAGTGTTTCTACAGCCGCGAATGAGACGTCAGGATGGTGTGTTGCCTTCCTGGTACCAGGGCCAGGGACGACCAGGAGCAGTTGCAACGAATTCTCAAAGGGGAGTATGAGCAGCTGGAGTCATCGTATTCATTTGTACCAACGACATAGGTAGAAAAAAATGATAAAGTCCTGCAGAGTGAATTTGGGGTAGTAGGCTTCAGATCAAAAAGCAGAACCTCAAGGATAATAATCTCTGGTTTACTCCGGGTGCCACGTGCCAGTGAGAGCAGGAATAGGAGAATAGGGCAGATGAATATATGGCTGAGGAACTGGTGGAGAAATTCAGATCTTTGGATCATTGGAACCTTTTCTGGGGCAGAAGTAACCAAGTCCCAGAGCAGAGTGAGTTGGGGGCCAAGTCCCAGCATCGGGAGCAGAGTGGGTTGGAGCTGAGTCTGGGAGTGGGGACAAGAGCAAGTTATGGGCTGAGTCCTGGAGTGGGAAACAGAGCGAGCACGGGTTGAGTCACATGCCGAGTCCTGGAATGACAGCAGAACAAGCATGGGCCCAGTCCCAAGGCGAGAAGCAGAGTGGCTCGCAACCAGAGCCAGGAGTGGGAGCAGAGTGAATTGCAGGCCAGCACATGGAGGCAGTGTGGCCTCATGTTCTGCAGTGTTGCAGGCAAGATTCGTGTTGCAAAGGAACTATAACTTGAGTGTTTTAAAGACATTATTTATTCTTGTTCTGGTCTTTTAAACTCTGTATGCTCATGCTAATTCAATACACAATCTGTACATAGGTAACCAGGACCCAAGGTGGCACTGAGAGGCAACATTACAAACTGAGCTAAACGGGAGGACTTAAACTAGCCTGGCAGCGGGGTGGGACCCTAAGCAATAGTGAGACAAGAGAGAAGATTGAGGCTGGTACAGAAGTTAAAGAGACCAAGGTAAATAGGCAAGGTGAGCAAGAGCACGGCAAGAGAATGAGGGAAGACTGATAGCCTAAACTATTTATTTCAATGCATTTCAATGTCTCCTGACAGGTGAGGCAGATAAACTCAGGGCATGGAAGGGAACATGGGAATGGGATATCATTGGTATTACAGAAACATGGTTGAGTGATTGACAGGATTAAAAGCTCAAATATTGCAATCTTATTCAAGTAAGGTTGTCAGGATAAGCCCGTCAAAAAGGTTAAAAACTCTACAAATAGTCAGTTTAATTTTAGTGGTGGGGAGGCTACAGGAGACAATTATTTAGAATAGAATTAGGAGTTACGTAGAAAACAGTGGTATGATTAGGAAGAGTCAGTATGTCAGAAACATTCAACTAAACTAGTCATTGGGGACTCCATAGTTAGGGGAGAGATAGGAGTTTCTGTGGCAACAAGAGAGACTCATGATTAGTGAGTTGCCTCCCAGGTGCCAGGTTTTGTGATGTCTCTGATCGTGCTTTCGGTATTCTTGAGGGGGGAGGGGGAGCAGCCCCAAGTTGTGGTTCACATAGGCATCAACGACATAGGTAGGAAGAGAGATGGGGATCTAAGGCAGAAATTCAGGGAGCTAGGGTGGAAGGTTAGTGCTAGAACAAACAAAGTTGTTATCTCTGGTTTATTGCCTGTGCCACGTGCTAGCAAAGTGAGGAATATGGAGAGAGAGAGAGAGGAATTGAACACGTGGCTACAGGGGTGATGCAGGAGGGAGGGTTTTGGATTCCTGGATAATTGGGGTGATTTTTTGGGGTAGGTGGGACCTCTACAAACAGGATGGTCTTCACCTGAACCAGAGGGGTACCAATATTTGGGGGTGGGGGGGAGTTTGCTACTGCTCTTTGGGTGGGTTTAAACTACTTCAGCAGGGAGAAGGAACTGAAATTGTAGTTCGAGTATACAGGAGGATGAGAGTAGTGAAGTCAGAACTAAGATTTCAAGATCGCAGTAAGACACCAGCAGGCAAGAAGTTAGTTTGAAGTGTGTCTGTTTTAATGCTAGGATCATCCGGACTAAGGTGGGTGAACTTGCAGCATGAGTTAGTACCTGGGACATCGATGTTGTAGCCATTTCAGAGACATGAGTTGAATAGGGACAGGAATGGTTATTGCAGTTTCCAGGATTTAGATGTTTCAGAAAGAACAGAGAAAATGATTACCAAGAAAAGGGGGTGGTGTGGCATTGTTAGTCAAAGACAGTATCACGGTTGCAGAAAGGACACTTGAGGACTCATATACTCAGATAGTATGGGCTGAGATTAGAAACAGGAATGGAGAGGTTACCCTGTTGGGAGTTTTCTATCAACCTCCAAATAGTTCCAAAGGCATATACCACAGGTCAAGAGTTATAGCTGGCGGAAAGGCAATTACGATGCAGTTAGGCAAGATTTAAGATGCATAGGATGGGGAAGGATACTGCAGGAGATGAGCACAAGTGAAATGTGGAGCTTATTCAAGGACCAGCTGCTGTGCATCCTTGATAAGTATGTACCAGTCAGGCAGGGAGGAAGTTGTCAAGCACGGGAGCCATGGTTTACTAAGGTAGTTGAATCTCTCTTCAAGAGGAAGAAGGCAGCTTATGTTAGGATAGGATGTGATGGCTCAGTTAGGGGACTTGAGAGTTACAGGTTAGCCAGGAAACACCTAAAGAGAGAGCTAAGAAAAGGCCTGAGGGGACAAAAGTTATAGGCGGGTAGAATCAAGAAAACCCTTCGGTTTTCTATAGGTACATCAGAAATAAAAGAATGACTAGAGTAAGATTAGGGCCAATCAAGCATAGTAGTGGGAAGTTGTGCATGGAGTCAGGAGATTGGGGAAGCACTAAATGAATACTTTTCATTAGTATTCACACAAGAAAAAAGGCAAAGTGGTCAAGGACAATCCTGAGATCCAGGCTTATAGACAAGGTGGGATTGGGGGGCATAAGGAGGAGGTGTTAGCAAAGGTGTAAAAGTAGATAAGCCCACTTAGCCAGATTGGATTTATCCTGGGGTTCTCCAGGAAGCCAGGATGGATATTGTCCAACCTTTGGCTTTGATCTTTATGTCGTCATTGTCTACAGGAATAGTGCCAGAAGACTGGAGGATAGCAAATGTTGTTCCGTTCTTCAAGAAGGGGCGTAGAGACAACCCTGGAAATTATAGATCTTTGAGCCTTACTTTGGTTGTGAGTAAAGCATTGGAAAGGATTATAGGAGATAGGATTTATAATCATCTGAAGAGGAATAAATTGATTAGGGGTAGTCAGCATGGTTTTGTGAAGGTCGTGCCTCACAAACCTTATTGAGTTCTTAGAGAAGGTGACCAAACAGGTGGATGAGGGTAAAGTGGTTGATGTGGTGTACATGATTTCAGTAAGTGGTTTGATAAGGTTCCCCACAGAATGCTCATGCACAAAATTGGATTGAAGGTGATTTAGTGGTTTGGATCAGAAATTGGCTACTGAAAAAAGACTACTGAAAGAAAGATGGTGGTTGATGGAAAGTATTCATCCAGGAGTTCATTTACTAGGTGGGGTACTGCAAGGATCTGTTTTGGGTTCACTGTTGTTTGGGATGTCCTGGATGAGGGCACAGAAGGATGGGTTAGTAAATTTGTGGATAACACTTAGGTCGATAGAGTTGTGGGTAGTGATGAAGAATGTTGTAGGTTACGGAGAGACGTAGATAAACTGCAGAGCTGGACTGAGAGGTGACAAATGGAGTTTAATGCAGAAAAGTGTGAGGTGATTCACTTTGGAAGGAGTAACAGGAATGCAGAGTACTGGGCTAATGGTCAGATTCTTGGTAGTGTAGATGAGCAGAGAGATCTCAATGTCCAGGTACATAGATCCTTGAAAGTTGCCACCCAAGTTGATAGGGTTGTTAATAAGGCATACGGTGTGTTAGCTTTTATTGGTTGAGGGATTGAGTTTCGGAACCATGAAGTCATATTGCAGCTGTACAAAACTCTGGTGCGGCCACATTTGGAGTATTGCGTACAGTTCTGGTTACCGCTTTATAGGAAGGATGTGGAAGCTTTGGAAAGAGTTCAGAGGAGATTTACTAGGATGTTGCCTCGAATAGAGGGAAGGTCTTACAAGGAAAGGCTGAGCAACTTGAGGCTGTTTTCGTTAGAGAGAAGGAGGTTGAGAAGCGACTTAATTGAGACATATAAGATAATCAGAGGGTTAGATATATTGGACAGTGAGAGCCTTTTTCCTTGGATAGTGATGGCTAACACGAGGGGACATATCTTCGCATTGAGAGGTGATAGGTATAGGTCAGATGTTAGAGGTAGTTTCTTTACTCAGAGAGTAGTAGGGACATGGAATGCCCTGCCTGCACCAGTAGTGGGCTCATCAACTTTAAGCAGAAAGTGAGGACTGCAGCTGGTGGAGATCAGAGCTGAAAATGTGTTGGTGGAAAAGTGCAGCAGGTCAGGCAGCATCCAAGGAGCAGGAGAATCGACGTTTCGGGCATAAGCCTGAAGAAGGGCTTATGGATGCTGCCTGACCTGCTGCGCTTTTCCGCCAACACACTCATCAACTTTAAGGGCATTTAAATAGTCATTGGATAGGCATATGGACGAGAATGGAATAATGTAGATTAGATGGGCTTCAGATTGTTTCCACAGGTTGGCGCAACATCGAGGGCTGAATAGCCTGTACTGCGCTGTAATGTTCTGTATTCTATGTTCACTTTTTCCAGGGTACAGATGCTTCAGGAAGGATAGAAGTGGAAGCAAAAGAGAAGGGGCTTGGCATTTCTGGAAAGGGAAAACATCATGGCAGTACTTCGAGCAGATATTTCACTTGGATCATCAATTGAGGCTATCTGGGTGAAACTGAGAAATAAGAAGGGGGTGATCACTTTAATAGGATTGCACTATATACCCCCAATAGCTTGCAGGAAATTGAGGAGCAAATATACAGGGAGACTGCAGATAGCTGTAAAAATAACAGGGTTGTAATAGTAGGGGATTTTAATTTTCCAAACATTGGCTGGGACTGCCATAGACCCTTGTTAGATCTCATATTTTCCAATGAGAATCTGAGTCCAGTCATACATTCAGGCGTAATTTCATTTTGGTACAACATCATTGCAGCTTCAGAACTTCTTCGCAGTAAGACAGGCAAAGACTTCAGATTGTGTACATTTGCACAACAACCCTTAGATACTATTAGTCAATGATGCTGGGATGTTCCTATGTACATTGATATGTGCTGGCAGTCCATCCATGGCCATGTGTTTTCACAGTTTAATGATGGGCGGCGGGGCACTTCTACTGTCTGAAAGTGGTTTGAATTTTTTGGTGATTTTTTTTAATATATATGTGGATCTATAGCTACTATATCTATGATTATCTGAAGAATCTTATCTAAAATCTACTCTTAATATTGTAACATTTTGATTAAATAATTCAAGAGAAACAACTATTTAGTGTAAAATGTTCTTATTTATTTAAGCAATTGCAGTTGCACATTCTATCCCAGCCAATAACCTTGATTAAACTGTCCTGCTATTGTTCGACTTGCTGAGACTACATTAAGAAAACATTTTCCCAAGGCTCTCTATCTACTGTCAGTCATGTTCTGCTGCATTCTGTGGGCCATTTTTTTGTTCATTTATGGGCAGCCGTCGGTCATTTTCTGTTACTTAATGCTTCCTTCTTAAGCGAATCACAAAACAAGCAAGTATACATTTACTCATGTAAGATAGGCTTTCTACGCAAGAATGATTGCCTTACAAGTTGCTTATATTTCAGGAGCCTAACCTGTGGGGCTGCGCAGAACCCACCTATTGGCAACAATTTTTGCTTAACAAAAACAATATAAAATGAGAATTACTATAATGAATTAGACTATACCCTGCACTAGGGAGGTTCCCAATGATCCAAACAGCCATGTTGCCCAATTCCACAGAGTGGAGAATAGGGATTGTTCCATCCATCTGTTTTCAGATATGTGCTGCTAAATTGGTGATCCCTTCAGAATCGTCTAAGATATAGGTACAGCATTTTACCCGATTAGGGCACAAGTGCCACCCTTTTCAGAATCTGCTGATTCCCACTGCTCTTGGGGGTCAGTCATGCATACCCAATAAACACCTGTCCCTGCGGAGGACTGCCATGCCAGTCTTGCCAGATCCTCTGAGGAGGCGTTCTGGTGAATTATCAATTTGCCATTAAAAGGGATGAAACTTAAAGCAGACGCCCTCTTTCACGTGGATGGGAATGTAGGAGCATACCCAGCAACTGGAAACATTAGCTTATTTAGTATAGGTGTAGGACATATACAAAAAGGTATTTACATGAGTTCCCTTTTCCTTCATCTCCCTTCTTATGCAGGGGGTTGGCAAGTCACTAGTAGGCAAACGCTCAAAATATTGTACACAGTTAGTAATACAATTAATTTCCCCATCTTGGCCTAAATGTAACAGTTTTTATCAAGCTTTAAGTTCAGTCTCTGGTTGCTTGTTAACATCATACATGGACTCAGAAATCCTCAGTTCTCTTCATTTGTACCCATCTTCAGGATACTTCAATATTTTTCCTTCTTTGCCAATTTTACAAATGATTGTGTCGTTGCGTGGCACTACCTCCATATGCAAGTATCCCCTCAGATCTGCAATGTACATGGTATCAAACAGTACAGCTCTAACAAATTACAGTACATTCATCAGGCTTTACGTTCACCTTATACTTCTCGTCTCCTTTCGAGGCATCTGCATGTCATCATTTTTGGGCCCTTACACTGTAGCTCACTAGAATAGAATAACCTTTATTTTCACCATTGGGAATGCGTCCCAGGCACCCACCACTCTCTGCGTAAAGAACTTTCCACACATATTTCCCTTAAACTTTCTGTCTCATTTTGAACTTGTGACCCCTAGTAATTGAGTCCCCCACTCTGGGAAAAGGTTTCTTGCTCTCTACCCCTGTCTATACCTCTCATGCTTTTGTAGACCTCAATCAGGTCCACCCTCAACCTCTGTCTTTCTAATGAAACTAATCCTAATGTACTCTATGTCTCTTCATAGCCAGCACGCTTCATATCAGGCAACATCCTAATGAACCTCCTCTGCACCCTCTCCAAACAACCTCACCCTTCTGGTAACGTGACGATCAGAACTATACACAGTATTCCAAATATGGCTAAACCGAAGTCCTATCCAACTGTAACATAACCTGCCAGCTCTTGTTCTCAGTACCCCGTCCAATGAAGGAAAACATGTTGTATGCCTTCTCAATCACTCTATCAACTAGCATTGCCACCTTCAGGGTACAATGGATCTGAACATCCAGATCTGTCTGTAAATCAATTTCCCCAGAGCTTTTCCATTTACCGTATAGTTCACTCTCGCATCGGATCTTGCAAAAGGTATCACCTCGCATTTGCTTGGATTGAATTCCATCTGCCATTTCTCTGCCCAATTCTCTAATCTATATTCTGCTGCATTCTCTGACAGTCCCCTTCAGAATCTGCTCCTCCATCAATTTTATTTTCATCTGCAAACTTTCTAATGAGACCACCTATGCCTTCCTCTAGATCATTTATGTATATCACAAACAACGTAGTCCCGAGAAAGATCCCTGTGGAACACCAGTGATCAGTTCTTCATTTTGAGAAACTCTCTTCCATGACTACTTTCTGTCCACCTATTGCCAGTGCTCTATCCATCTAGCTCGTACACCATGGACCCCATACATCTTCATTTTCTCCATCAGCCTTCCATACGGAACCTTATCAAATGCCTTACTGAAGTCCATGTATGTGACATCTACAACCCTTCACTCATCAATCAATTTTGTCACTTCCTCAAAGAATTCTGTTAAGTTGCTAAAACATGACCTTCCCTGCACAAAGGATGTTACCAAGATCGGAGGGTTTGAGTTATAAGGAGAGGCTGAGTCTTTTTTTTCTGAAACATGGAAGGTTGAGGGGTGACCTTATAGAGTTTTATAAAATCATGAGGGGTATGGATAAGGCCAGCAGTCAAGGTCTTTTCCCCAGGATAGTAGATTTCAAATCTAGAGGGCATGGGTTTAAGTTGAGAGGGAAAGATTTAAAAGGGATCATGGGGAAACTTCTTCACACAAAAGGTTTTTGTATATGTGGAACAAGCTGCCGGACAAAGTGGTCGAGGTGAGTAGAATTACAACATTGAAAAGACATTTGGATAGGTGCATAGATAAGAAATGTTTAGAGCGATATGGGCCAAATGCAGACAAATGGGACTAATTGAGTTTAGGGCACTTGGTCAGCATAGGTAAGTTGGGTCAAAGGGTCTGTTTCAATGCTGAATGATTCTGTGACATAAAACCCTCTTAGCCCAATGTTAATTCATTGTGTGTTTAATTATATGTACGCCATGAACATTAGCTAAGATTCATTTGTGCTCCTAAATAAAATATATAAATGTATCCAAAAGGTCAGGCATTGGGCTTATTCTTCACTTCCTGTCTTCATGGAGTAGAATATCCTTTAAAGGAAAAGTGAACAAGTATGACTAATGAGATAAAGCTACAAAAGTTCAGTACAGGAAAAATGGGCTGAATAGCCACCTTCAGTTCTGTTCATCTGAAAAGAAGTTTGTGAACATTTTAAAGGTGCAGTGAACTTGAGTACTTTGGTATCTTGCTTTTTAAAACATCTATTCCATTCAGGCAAGAAGTATGGATAGTTAATGTCATGATTTTGCTTCAAATTCCTACAAATGCTACGAATAATTTCTGCCAATATTTTTGTCTTTCAGCCACCACCAGTTAAGAATATTTTTAACAACATCAAGAGGGAAGCAAACATGTCTAGGAAACCTTGTGAAGTATCAGCAGTTTCATCAATACATTCATTCACTAATACTTCATCAATTGAGAAAATGAGATGTAAGAAAATGCTATGTAAGAACTGTATGCAAGCATTGTACAGAAAAACATAGGTGCATTTGTATCTAAAGTAATCGCTAGTCATCTCCTGTTAGATTACAACAAAAAATATCCAGACATTTGGTGAATTAATTAACTTATTAACTGATTCTTAACTTTGTAATTCTCACACATCATATGAAATTAACAAGAAATAATTACAGTTAACTAATTTTTTTTCTCAGATATTTTCTGTCAATTGCATTTGAGGAATATTGGGCTGTACCACAGGCCTCCCAACAGTGAGCATGAGATAGAGGTACAAATATGTAAACAGATTGTGGAAAGATGTAGGAGCAACAGGGAGGTGATGTTAGGAGATATTAATTTTCTCAAAATTGACTGGGATTCCCTTAGTGTTAGAGGTCTAGATGGAACAGAATTTGTAAGGAACATTCAGGAGGGTTTTCTAGAGCAGTATGTAAATAGTCCAATTCGGAAAGGGGCCATATTGGACCTGGTGTTGGCGAATGAACCAAGCCAGATGGTTTAAGTTTCAGTAAAAGGTTACTTTGGGAATAGTGATCACAATTCTGCAAGTTTTATTATAGTCATGGACGAAGACGAGAGTGGTCCTAAAGAAAGAGTGCTACATTGGAGGAAGGCCAACTATAGCAAAATTCGGCAGGAACTGGGAAATGTAGATTGGGAGCAGCTGTTTGAAGGTAAATCCACATTTGAAGCTTTTAAAGAAAGGTTCATTAGAATTCAGGAGAGATATGTTCCTGTGAAAATGAGGGATACAAATTAGGGAACCATGGATGATAGGTGAAATTGTGAGATTAGCTGAGATGAAAAATGAAGCGTTCCATAAGGTCTCAGCAGCTGAAGACAGACGAAATTTTGGAAGAATATTGGGAATGTAGCACAAATCTGAAATGAGGAATTAAGAGGGCTAAAAGGGGTCATAAGCTATCTTTAGCAAACAGGGTTAAGGAAGATGTTGGTGGTAGGCAAGTTATTGGAGGGAATCCTGAGGGACAAGATGTACATGTATTTGGAAAAGCAAGGACTGATTAAAGATAGTCAATATGGCTTTGTGTAAGTCTAACAAACTTGATTGAGTTTTTTGAAGTAGCAAAGAGGATTGATGAGGGCAGAGCAGTAGATGTGATCTATATGGACTTCACTAATGCGTTCAACAAGGTTCCCCATGGGAGATTGGTTAGCAAGGTTAGATCTCACGGAATACAGTGACAACTAGCCATTTGGATACAGAACTGGCTCAAAGGTAGAAAACAGAGGGTGGTGATGAAGGGTTGTTTTTCACACTGGAGGCCTGTGACCAGTGGAGTGCCACAAGAATCGGTGCTGGGTCCACTACTTTTCGTCATCTATATAAATGATTTGGATGTGAGCATAGGAGGTATAGTTAGTTAGTTTGTAGATGACGCCAAAATTGGAGATGTAGTGGACAGCGAAGAAGGTTACCTCAGATCACAACGGGATCTTGATGGGCCGAGAAGTGGCAAATGGAGTTTAATTCAGATAAATGCAAAGTGTTGCATTTTGGGAAAGCAAATCTTAGCAGGACTTATACACTTAATGGTAAGGTCTGAGGGAATGTTGCTGACCAAAAAGACCTTGGAGTGCAGGTTCATAGCTCCTTGAAAGTGGAGTCACAGGTAGATAGGATAGTGAAGAAGGCGTTTGGTATGCTTTCCTTTATTGGTCAGAGTATTGAGTACAGGAGTTGGGAGGCCATGTTGCAGCTGTACAGGACATTAGTTAGACCACTGTTGGAATATTGTGTGCAATTCTGGTCTCCTTCCTAGCAGAAAGATGTTGTGAAACTTGAAAGGTTTCAGAAAACATTTACAAGGATGTTGCCAAGATTGGAGGATTTTAGATATAGGGAGAGGCTGAACAGGCTGGGGCTGTTTTCCCTGGAGTGTCGGAGGCTGAGGGATGACCTTATAGAGGCTTACAAAATTATGAGGGGCATGGATAGTATAAACAGACAAAAGTCTTTTCCCTGGGGTGGGGGAGTCTAGAACTAGACGGCATAGGTTTAGGGTGAGAGGGGAAAGACATAAAGGAGACCTAAGGAGCAACCTTTTCATGCAGAGAGTGGTACGTGGCTGCAAGAGAAAGTGGTGGAGGCTAGTATAATTGCAACATTTAAGAGGCATTTGGATGGGTATATGAATAGGAAGGGTTTGGAGGGATAAGGGCCGGGTGCTGGCAGGTGGGACTAGATTGGGTTGGGATATCTGGTTGGCATGGACGGGTTGAACGGAAGGGTCTGTTTCCATGCTGTATATCTCCATGACTCTAAGTGCCAAAGCCTTTTATTCATATATAAGGAGCAAGAGGGTAATTAAGAGAAAGGATTGTCCCATTCAAGGATAAAGAAGGAACATTATGCATGGAGTCAGAGAAAATGGGTGAGATTCTTAATGAGTGCTTTGCATCGGTATTCACCGAGGAGAGGGACATGACAGATGTTGAGGTTAGGTATAGGTGTCTGATTACTCGAGGTCAAGTTGGCAGAAATGTTGGGTATTCTAAAAGGCGTTAAGGCGGACAAGAACCCAGCTCTGGATAGGGTCTATCACAGGTTACTGAGGGAACCAAGAGAGAAAAATAGCTAGGGCCTTAATAGATATCTTTGCAGCATCCTTGAACACGGTGGAGGCCCTGGAGGACTGGAAAATTGCTAATGTTTTCTCCTTGTTTAAGAAGAGTAGCAGGGATGGTCCAGCTCAATGGAGACTGGTGAGCCTTACGTCAGTGGTAGGGAAGCTGCTGGAGAAGATACTGAAGGATAGGATCTATTCCCATTTGGAAGAAAATGGGCTTATCAGAGATAGGCAACATTTTTTTGTGCAGGGAAGATCCTGTTTTACCAACTTAATAGAATTCTTTGAGGAAGTGATAAAGTTGATTGATGAGGGAAGGGCTGTAGATATCATATGCATGGACTTCAATAAGGCATTTGATAAGGTTCCCCTTGGTAGGCTGATGAAGAAGGTGAAGTTGCATGGGATCCGGGGTGTACTAACTAGATGGATAGAGAACTGGCTGGGCAACAGGAGACAGAGAATAGTAGTGGAAGGGAATTTCTCAAAATGGAGACCTGTGACCAGTGGTGTTCCACAGGGATCCATGCTGGGACTACTGTTATTTGTGGTATGCATGAATGATTTGGAGGATGGTATAGGTGGTATGGTTAGCAAGTTTGGAGATGACACTAAGATTGATGGAGTAGCAGATAGTGAAGGGGACTGTCAGAGAATACAGCAGAATATAAATAGGTTGGAGAGTTGGGCGATGAAATGACAGGTGGAGTTCAATTGGGCAAATATGAGGTGATGAATTTTGGACGATCCAATTCAAGAGTGATCTATATTGTAAATGGAAAAGTCCTGGGGAAAACTGATGTACAGAGAGATCTGAGTGTTCAGGTCCGTTGCACTCTGAAGGTGGCAATGCAGGTCAGTAATGCGGTCAAGAAGGCATATGGCATACTTCCCTTCATCAGACAGGATATTGAGTACAAGAGTTGGCAGGTCATGTTACAGTTGCATAAGACTTTGCTTTGGCCACATTTGGAATACTATGTACAGTTCTGATCGTCACATTACCAAAAGGATGTGGATGCTTTGGAGAGGGTGCAGAGGAGGTTTGCTAGGATATTGCCTGGTATAGAGGGAGTTAGCTATGAAGAGAGGTTGAGTAGATTAGGATTATTTTCATTTGAAAGATGGAGGTTGAGGGGGGACCTGATTGAGGCCTACAAAAGCATGAGAGGTATAGACAGGGTGGATAACAAGAAGCTTTTTCCCAGAGTCAGGTCTCAGTTACTACTGAGTTCAAAGTGAGAGGGGAAAAGTTTAGGGGAGATGTGCGTGGAAAGCTCTTTACGCAGAGGATGATGGGTGCCTCAAACGCGTTGCCAGCAGAGGTGATAGAGGCAGGCACAATAGGTAATTTAAGATGTATCTGGGCATATACCTCCTCATCCTTCCTATTCATATACCCATCCAAATGCATCTTAAATGTTGCAATTGTACCAGCCTCCACCAAATCCTCTGGCAGCTCATTCCACCCTCTGCGTGAAAAAGTTGCCGCTTGGGTCTTTTTTATATCTTTCCCCTCTCACCCTAAACCTATGCCCTCTAGTTCTGGACTTCCCGACCCCAGGGAAAAAACTTTGCCTATTTATCCTATCCATGCCCCCTATGATTTTGTAAACCTCTATAAGGTCACCCCTCAGCCTCCAATGCTCCAGTGAAAACAACCCCAGCATGTTCAGCCTCTCCCTGTAGCTCAGATCCTCCAACCCTGGCAACATCCTTGTAAATTTTTTCTGAACCCTTTCAAGTTTCACAGCATCTTTCCAATAGGAAGGAGACCAGAAGTGCACGTAATATTCCAACAGTGGCCTAACCAATGTCCTGAATTGCCACAACATGACCTCCCAACTCCTGTACTCAATACTCTGACCAATAAAGGAAAGCATACCAAACGCCTTCTTTACTATCCTATCTACCTGCGACTCCACTTTCAAGGAGCTAAGAACCTGCACTCCAAGGTCTCTTTGTTCAGCAACACTCCCAAGGACCTTACCATTAAGTGTATAAGTCCTGCTAAGATTTGCTTTCCCAAAATGCAGCATCTCACATTTATATGAATTAAACTGCATCTGTCACTTCTCAGCCCATTGGCCCATCTGGTCCAGATCCTGTTGTAATCTGAGGTAACCCTCTTCACTGTCCACTACACCTCCAATTTTGGTGTCATCGGCAAACTTACTAACTGTACCTCTTATGCTGGCATCCAAATCATTTATGTAAATGATGACAAGTAGAGGGCCCAGCACCGATCCTTGTGGCACTCCACTGGTCACAGGCCTCCAGTGTGAAAAACAACCCTCCACCACCACCCTCTGTCTTCTACCTTTGAGCCAGTTCTGTATCCAAATGGCTAGTTCTCCCAGTATTCCATGAGATCTAACCTTGCTAATCAGTCTCCCATGGGGAACTTTGTCGAATGCCTTACTGAAGTCCATATAGATCACATCTACTGCTCTGCCCTCATCAATCTTCTTTGTTACTTCTTCAAAAAACTCATTCAAGCTTTTTGATTGACATGATTTCCCACGCACAAAGCCATGTTGACTATCCCTAATCAGTCCTTGCCTTTCCAAATACATGTACATCTTGTCCCTCAAGATTCCCTCCAAAAACTTGCCGTCTACCGAGGTCAGGCTCACTGGTCTATAGTTCCCTGGCTTGTCTTTACTGCCCTTCTTAAACAGTGGCACCAGGTTTGCCAACCTCCAATCTTCCTGCACCTCACCTGTGACTATCGATGATACAAATATCTCAGCAAGAGGCCCAGCAATCACTTCTCTAGCTTCCCACAGAGTTCTCAGGTATGCCTGATCAGGTCCTGGGGATTTATCCACTTTTAACTGTTTTAAGACATCCAGCACTTCCTCGTCTGTAATCTGGACCTTTTTCAAGATGTCACCATCTATTTCCCTGCAGTCTATATCTTCCATATCCTTTTCCACAGTAAATACTGTTGCAAGATATTCATTTAGTACCTCCCCCATTTTCTGCAGCTCCACACAAAGGCGGCCTTGCTGATCTTTGAGGGGCCCTATTCTCTCCCTAGTTACCCTTTTGTCCTTAATATGTTTGTAAAAGCCCTTTGGATTCTCCTTAATTCTATTTGCCAAAGCTATCTCATGTCCCCGTTTTGCCCTCCTGATTTCCCTCTTAAGTATACTCCTACTTTCTTTATACTCTTCTAAGGATTCATTCGATCTATCCTGTCTATACCTGTCATATGCTTCCTTTTTCTTAACCAAATGTTAAATCTGCTACCCCTTATCCTAAAACTATGACTTCTCATTCTAGTTTGCCCTATATGAGGAAACACTCTCTCTACATTTACTTTGTCAGTCCCATTTAGCATCGTACATGCTTCAATTAGATCTTCTCTCATTCTTCTCAACTCCAGACAGTAATCTTCTAGACTTCAGACAGTAGAGGTGTAAACTCTGTCTTCATAAGACAAACCCCCTCATTTTTGGACATCATCTAGTGAACATCATCTGATGGAACTACATTCCTCTGCAAGCAAGGGGATTAAAACTGTACACAGTAGCTTGGAGGGGGAGTCTCACTAATGCCTCATTCAGTTGCAACAACACTCCCAACTATTTATTTAGTAATAGATATCAAAACGCACTGTAACATTTCTCTGCATTTAGGTAATAAGCGATCTTTCTATTTCTCTGACCTTAATGGATAACTTCACACTTATCCATGTTAAACTTAATCTGCCACATTTTGGCCCGATCCATTTCTCCTGAGAACCAAACGTGTGTCAGACAACACACGTGTGATCATCTCCAACAAGAAAAAAACCTAACCTTTGCCCCTTGACTTTCAAAGATTTGCCATGACTCTCCCACCGTCAACATCCTTGGGAGTTACCATTGACAAGAAAGTGAACTGGTCAGCCATATAGTAAGAACTGGTCAGAAATTAATAATGAAGCTCATCTTTCTCTGCAATTAAAGTACTGTATATTGTTAACACAGATCTTATACAGAGATTGATTCAGTGTAAACTTTCTTTAGCCAAAGTACTCAAGCTCCAAATTTAATATTTGCAACCATGGTTTTCAAATATTCATTGTTCTGTGACATGGCATAAAAATGCAAAAACCATTTTGCAACAGAATATGCCAATCACAGAGGACTCCAATCATCCAAAAAAATTGCACATTTCTTGAGGCTGTCAGAAGTTGCTGTCATTGATGACTTTTGTTGAATCTGATAATTTTGTGCATGGCTGAACGCTATCCGGCTTATTGTATTCATGTTGGCACAGTCCATCCCAGGCAGTGGCCTAACATAGGATGTGTGACAAGAGCCAAAAACATGAACTTGGAGCAGAAGTAGGCCTTTTGGCTGTTTGAGTCTGATCCAACATTCAGTATGAGTATGGATAATCCTCCACTTCAATGCTATGTTCCCAGTTTCTGTCCATACCCCTTAGAACATAGAACAATACAGCGCAGTACAGGCCCTTTGGCCCTCGATGTTGCGCCGATCCAAGCCCACCTAACCTACACAAGCCCACTATCCTCCATATGCCTATCCAATGCCCGTTTAAATGCCCACAAAGAGGGAGAGTCCACCACTGCTACTGGCAGGGCATTCCATGAACTCACGACTCGCTGAGTAAAGAATCTACCCCTAACATCTGTCCTATACCTACCACCCCTTAATTTAAAGCTATGCCCCCTCGTAATAGCTGACTCTATACGTGGAAAAAGGTTCTCATGGTCAACCCTATCAAAACCCCCCCAATCATCTTGTACACCTCTATCAAGTCACCCCTAAACCTTCTTTTCTCCAATGAAAACAGTCCCAAGTGCCTCAGCCTTTCCTCATATGATCTTCCTACCATACCAGGCAACATCCTGGTAAACCTCCTCTGCACCCGTTCCAGTGCCTCCACATCCTTCCAATAGTATGGCGACCAAAACTGCACACAATACTCCAGATGCGGCCGCACCAGAGTCTTATACAACTGCAACATGACCTCAGGACTCCGGAACTCAATTCCTCTACCAATAAAAGCCAGTACGCCATATGCCTCCTTCACCGCACTATTTACCTGGGTGGCAACTTTCAGAGACCTGTGTACATGGACACCAAGATCCCTCTGCTCATCCACACTACCAAGTATCCGACCATTAGCCCAGTACCCCATCTTTTTGTTACTCATACCAAAGTGAATCATTTCACACTTACCCACATTGAATTCCATTTGCCACCTTTCTGCCCAGCTCTGCAGCTTATCTATGTCCCGCTGTAACCTGACACATCCTTCCTCACTGTCAACAATTCCACCGACTTTTGTCATCCGCAAACTTGCTCACCCAACCTTTCAGCCCCTCCTCCAGGTCATTTATAAAAATGACAAACAGCAATGGTCCCAAAACAGATCCTTGCGGAACACCGCTAGTAACTGCACTCCAAGATGAACCTTTACCATCAACTACTACCCTCTGTCTCCTTCCAGCCAGCCAATTCCTAATCCAAACCTCCAACTCACCCTCAATGCCATACCTCCGTATGTTTTGCAGTAGCCTACCATGGAGAACCTTATCAAATGCCTTACTAAAATTCATATGCACCACATCTACCGCTTTACCCTCGTCCACCTCCTTAGTCACCTTCTCAAAGAATTCAGTAACGTTTGTGAGGCACGACCTGCCCTTCACAAAACTATGCTGACTATCCTTGATCACATTATTCCTATCCAGATGTTCATAAATCCTATCCCTTACAATTCTCTCTAAGACTTTGCCCACAACAGAAGTGAGACTCACCGGCGTCTAGTTACTAGGGTTATCCTTACTCCCCTTCTTGAACAAGGGAACCACATTTGCTCTCCTCCAGTCTTCTGGCACTATTCCTGTAGACAATGAGGACATAAAAATCAAGGCCAATGGCTCTGCAATTTCCTCCCTTGCTTCCCAGAGAATCCTGGGATAAATGCCATCAGGCCCAGGGGACTTGTCCAATTTCACCCTTTCCAGAATTTCCAACACCTCTTCCCTACATACCTCAAAGCCGTCCATTCTAATTAATTGTGACTCAATATTCACATTGGCAACAATGTCATTATGATCATGCTCAATCAGTATCCTGTTCCTGCCTTATCCCCATAACCCTTGATTCCACTATCCTTAAGAGCCCTATCCAACTCTTTCTTGAAAGTATCCAGAGACTTAGCCTCCATAGCCTTCTGGGGCAGAGCATTCCACACACCCACTACACTCTGGGTGAAGAAGTTTCTCCTCAACTCTGTTCTAAATGGCCTACCTCTTATTTTTACACTGTGTCCTCTGGTTCGGGACTCACCCATCAGCGGAAACATACTTCCTGCCTCCAGAGTGTCCAATCCTTTAATAATCTTATACGTCTCAATCAGATCTCCTCTCAACCTTCTAAACTCAAGGGTATACAAGCCCAATTGCTCCAATCTTTCAGTGTAAGATAGTCCCACCATTCTGGGAATTGACCTCGTGAACCTACACTGCACTCCCTTAATAGCCAGAATGTCTTTCGTCAAATTTGGAGTCCAAAACTGCACACAATATTCCAGGTACGGTCTCACCAGGGCCCTGTACAGCTGCAGAAGAACGTCTTTGCTTCTATACTCAATTCCTCTTGTTATGAAGGCCAGCATGCTATTAGCTTTCTTCACTGCCTGCTGTACCTGCATGCTTGCTTTCATTGACTGATGTACAAGAACACCTAGATCTTGTTGTACTGCTCCTTTACCTACCTTCCTCCAATCACCTTAAAATTATGACCTCTCGTGACAGCCATTTCTGCCCTGGGAAAAACTCTCTGGCTATCTACTCTATCTATGCCTGTCAGTACTTTGTATACCTCTGTCACATCACCTCTCTTCCTTCTTCTTTCTAGTGTGAGAACTTTAATATCTAAAAAGTTGTCAATCTCTTTCTTGAATATGTGCACATCCAAAGATGTGCAGGTTAGGTGGATTGGCCATGCAGGATTATGGAGATAAGATGGTGGGCTGGGTATGGGTGGCATACTCTTAAGATGGTTGATGTAGACTAATGGGGTCAAATGGCCTCTTTCAGTGTTATTACAGATTCTATGTTTCTTTTCAGTGACACAGCCTTCACAGCACTCTGCCATCGCACATTCCACAAGTTGACCACCCTCTGAATGAAGACACGTTCCCTCATCTCAACTCTAAATTGCCTATCTTGTAGATGAGTGTGAAACAGCATCACTGTCACAAAGCTGGTTCCTTTTTTCTGAAAGCTGTTTCTTTTCTCAAGGATACTTTGTCCTTGTTTTTTTTCAGAGGGGCCATAAACCAGCTCCCGGTACCAATTAGACTGGTTTGGTACAGAGATTGGTACATTGAGAGGCCTTTTTGTTTATATGTAAACAGATGAGACTTCAGGACAAAGTGGTCATATTTTAGAAGTGACATGTATAATGAAAGAGGAGTGGTCAGCTCTCTAGCTGAACAGTTCAGTCCAGAACTAGATGAGAATGAGAGAGGCAGGGTAGTTTTCATAGGGGATTTTAAAATTATGGGGGAACTTCAACTATCCAAATATTGACTGGGATCACTACAGTACAAGTACTATAGATGGGTCAGTTTTTGTCCAGTGTGTGCAGGAGGGCTTCCTGACACAGTATGTAGACAGGCCAACAAGGGGCAAAGCCACATTAGATTTAGTACTGAGTAATGAGCCTGGCCAGGTGTTAGATTTGGAAGTAGGTGAGCACTTTGGAGACAGCAATCACAATTCTGTCAGGTTTACTTTAGTGATGAAAAGGGATAGGTGTACTCCACCGAGCAAGAGTTACAGCTGGGGGAAGGGAAATTACGATGCAATTAGGAAAGATTTAGGAAGCATAGAATGGGGAAGGAGACTGCAGGGGATGAGCACATTAAAAATGTGGAGCTTATTCAAGGAAAAGCTCCTGTGTGTCCTAGTTAAGTATGTACTTGTCAGGCAGGGAGGAAGATATAGAACGCTTGAACCGTGGTTTACTAAGGAAGTGGAATCCCTGGTCAAGAAGAAGAAGGCTTATGTTCGGACAAAATGTGAAAACGCAAAGCTCTTGAGTGTTACAAGGAAGTCAGGAAAGACCTAAAAAGAGAGCTCAGAAGAGCCAGGAGGAGACATGAGAAGTTGTTGGCGGATAGGATCAGGGTAAACCCTAAGGCTTTCCACAGGTATGTCAGGAATAAAAGAATGACGAGAGTTAAATTAGGGCCAATCAAGGATAATAGTGGGAAGTTGTGTGTGGAGTCAGAGGAGATGAGAAAAGCACTAAATAAATATTTTTTGACAGTGTTCACTATTGAAAATGTTGGCGAAGAAGATACAGAGATACTTGCATCAAGACTAGAAGAGATTGAGGTTCGCAAGGAAGAGGTATTAGAAATACTGCAGAGTGTGAAAATAGACAAGTCCCCTGGGCCGGATGGGATCTATCCTAGGATCCTCTGGGAAGCAAAGGAAGAGATTGCCGAGCGTTTGGCATTGATCTTCAAATCATCATTGTCTACAGGAACAGTGCCTGAGGACTGGAGGATAGCAAATGTGGTTTCCTTGTTTGAAAAGGGTAGTAGAGACAACCCTGGTAATTACAGACCAGTGAGTCTCACTTCAGTTGTTGGTAAAGTGTTGGAAAAGATTATAAGAGATAGGATTTATAACTTATCTAGAAAAAAAATCTGATCAGGGACAGTCAGCACAGTTTTGTGAAGGGTAGGTCATGCCTAACGAATCTTATTGACTTTTTTGACAAAGTGACCAAACAGGTAGATGAGAGTAAACTGGTTGATGTGGTGTATATGGATTCCAGCAAGGCGTTCGATAAGATTCCCCACAGTAGGCTATTATACAGAATGCGGAGGAATGGGACTGTGGGAGACATAGCAGTTTGGATCAGTAATTGGCTTGCTGAAAGAAAACAGAGGGTTGTAGTTGATGGGACATGTTCATCTTGGTGTCCAGTTACTAGTAGCGTACCGCAAGGGTCAGTGTTGGGTCCACTGCTGTTCATCATTTTTAGAAATGACCTGGATGAGGACTGAGAAGGGTGGGTTAGTAAATTTGCAGACGACACTAAGGTCAGTGGAGTTGTGGGTAGTGACGAAGGATGTAGTAGGTTGCAGAGCTGGGCTGAGAGGTGGCAAATGGAGTTTAATGTGGACAAGTGTGAGGTGATACACTCTGGACGGAGTAATCGGAATGCAAAGTACTGGGCTAATGGTAAGATTCTTGGGAGTGCAGATGAGCAGAGAGATCTCTGTGTCCATGTACACAGATCACTGAAAGTTGCCACCCAGATTGACAGGATTGTTAAGAAGGCATACAATGTTTTGGCCTTTATTAATAGAGGGATTGAGTTCCGGAACCAGAAGGTTATGCTGCAGCTGTACAAAGCTCTGGTACGGCCACACTTGGAGTATTGTGTACAGTTCTGGTCACCGCATTATAAGAAGGATGTGGAAGCTTTGGAAAGGGTGCAGAGGAGATTTACTAGGATGTTGCCTGGTATGGAGGGAATGTCTTACAAGGAAAGGCTGAGGGCCTTGAGGCTATTCTCGTTAGAGAGAAGAAGGTTGAGAGGTGACTTAATAGAGACATACAAGATAATCAGAGGGTTAGATAGAGTGGACAGGGAGAGCCTTTTTCCAAGTATGGGAACGACAAACACAAGGGGACACAACTTTAAAGTGAGGGGAGTTAGGTATAAGACAGATATCAGAAGTAGTTCCTTTACTCAGAGAGTAGTAAGGGTATGGAATGCTTTGCCTTCAACGGTAGTAGATTTGCCAAGTTTAAGTGCATTTAAATCTACATTGGACAGGCATATGGATGTACATGGAGTAGTATAGGTGGGACGGGCTTCAGATTAGTATGATGGCGGCGCAACATCGAGGGCCAAAGAGCCTTTACTGCGCTGTAATGTTCTATAGAGTTCAGCAGTGGACTGTGTGAACAGGCTCTCTCTCCTTATGCCCTTCTAACTTCAAACTGTAGAGTATCTGTTCTCTTCCTTTTACTGTGTTCTAAGGGGATTTGCTTAGTGGGACTGCTGTGTATATTTGGAACAGCATAATTAAGTCTAGTTTGGATAGACTAAGTTCTGTAGGGTTCTTTATTCTATGCTTTGTGTTTCATTGTGTAATTTTGTGAATAAATTTTTGTCTGTTTTAAAACCCAGTAGTCAACCTCGTTAATTTACTCCGGGTAATTTTCACTGTACACTTACCAAAACAAATTGCAAAGTATAGTCTGGGCTGCCTGGTTAAGAATTTTTGCGTGTTCTGACCTATTCCATAACATCACTTTTAATAAAAGATTTATGTTAATAAAATATGATTCAGCATTAAAGAGTACCTGAAGGATGACTTTCAGAGTATTTAAATACTTGAGTTCAATCTACTAAATACACTTTTCAAATCTCTCAACATACATCTCTGGTGATGGTTTGAATCCCTTGAGTCCCTACGAATAATCTCACTTCTCCTGTAGTATTTTGGCAGTGACTAATTTAGTTGATTTGTGAACATAGAATTTGCTAATAAGAATAAGAAATATCTGGTGTGTATCCTATTTTTAGTTATTCATGACATTTAAAGAACTCCTTTTGTATTTTTGCACAAATATCAAACTCTAGACGAAAGGCCATGTGAGCCAATGGCTTCAACAAGAACTACATCACCACTTGAATCTGAGTCATCCATTCAATCAAAGTCATTACCAGAACCATTGCAGACATCCTGTCTTTCAATGGAAACGATATCCTGCAAAACAAAGAAAGATTTTCAAGACACAGCAACTCCTCTTTTATCACCAATCCACTCAGCAGCAAAGTCAGCTTTCATCTCTGATTTCTCACCTATTGTAAGCTCAGTTTCCATGGTAAGAATCAATTTTATCTTTGATAACTTTTTTGTGGGTTTTTTTGCCTGCAGTGTATGTGTATATCCTAGTATTCTGAAGAGACAAAGTTAAAATTTACTCTGGGAGGATGGAAGGTGATTTAATTTGAACTTTGTGTAATAATGTAAACTGGCAATTAAAAATACTTCTGAATTTTGAGCGAAGTCAAAAAATCCCCACTCTCTGGTCAACAAATGATATCCCATGTGAATCAGGGCTCAATTTAGAAAGGATAATGGAGAAAACTCCTGCAATTACTTGTAGAATAATAGAAAGAATAAATCATGTGAACTTTCAGTGCAGTACTGAGGGCCAGAATTTCATCTTTGAGATGGGAATTGAAAGACAAAAGGTTGGTGTTGGTTGTTTATGTCTGACATTTGGACATGGCCTGCTGATAGAGACAGATCAAGATGACCAGGTTTAAAGATTTGCCTCCACTCACAGAGGCATCGGCTCTACTCTAGAGATCAGTGTGAAGTCCCCTAAACTTAACATTATCCCCCACCATCTTCATATTTATCTCAAACCCTATTCCTCATATTGTCCCAACCAACTCAGTCAATATCACTATAAACTGAAATCACAAGCCCTTTAATAACACAAGAGAGTTTTTGAAAGGCTCCCAAATTTGTCAAAATAAATAAAGAATACTTGAATATCTATTAGAGTCAAAGAGATGTACAGCATGGAAACAGACCCTTCGGTCCAACCCGTCCATGCCGACCAGATATCCCAACCCAATCAAGTCCCACCTGCCAGCACCAGGCCCATAGCCCTCCAAACCCTTCCTATTCATATACCCATCCAATGCCTCTTAAATGTTGCAATTGTACCAGCCTCCACCACTTTCTCTGGCAGCTCATTCCATTCACGTACCACACTCTGTGTGAAAAAGTTGCCCCTTAGGTCTCTTTTATATCTTTCCCCTCTCACCCTATACCTATGCCCTCTAGTTCTGGAGTCCCTGACCCCAGGGAAAAGACTTTCTCTATTTACCCTATCCATGCCCCTCAATTTTGTAAACCTCTATAAGGTCACCCCTCAGCTTCCGACACTCCAAGGAAAACAGCCCCAGCCTGTTCAGCCTCTCCCCATAGCTCAAATCCTCCAACTCTGGCAACATCCTTCTAAATCTTTTCTGAATCCTTTCAAATTTCACAACATCTTTCACAGGCATTAAATCTATGAAAATGAAGAGGCTCTCATTTCCCTCGACAGGTGACAGACACAACTACTGAACAGAATCTATTAGAAGTTTGGAAGTCAGCTGGACATTCAAAATGAGATTTTACTGAACTAGTGTGTCAACTACTCTTCATGAACAGAATCCATTAAAGACTTTGAACACAGTGAGAACGTCAGCCATTTTCCAGTGTTTTGAGCAGCCAAAGAAATAGCTGAACTGAACTTTAGTGATTTTGGGAAGTTCTGAAACAGCTGTACAAATGGCTGATCGTAACCTCAAGGGAACAAATCAATGCAATGGGGGTTATCACACCCTCAAATCTGGATTTCAAGATTGGACAATAGTGAATATTATTTGGAAATTTGCTTTTAATGTGGACAGGGTCATTAAGTTATAACTTAAAGTTTGATGTGCATTTCTTCCTTGCATGGGTTAAGAAGGGGAGAAATAATTTTGGTCTCATTTTTTGAATTCTATGATTAGTGCCAAGTTATCTCCAAAGATAACTTAGATACATTTAAATTGGGTTGTTAAAATATCCTTGAGGTGAATTGTTCAATGCTTCAGAAAACAAAGACTAGTAGAGAGAAAAAGGTAATGAAGGTGTCATGTGACACATGGAGCTATTGACAGAAAAAAGTCTTTGAGAGAGACAGAACTAATGAGAAGATCAGTGAATAGGCAGGTTTATTCCACTGAGGAGAAAATCATTCTGAAAGAGAAAGACTGTAATTTGAGCAGTGCAGTTTAATAGTCTTCAAAACAAGGCAAAAGAAAAGTCATGATTGGCTTAAATATTATTAAGGGAAAAGCTGCAGAAGCAAAGGAAAATTTCCTCTCAGACTGTTGAATGCATGAACTTAAGGAGCAGACATTATGAAGTGGGTGATCTGTGTTAGTAGTTGACGTAAGCATTTCATAAAGATACAGTCACTAACAAAGACAGTAGTATTGAGTGAATATTGATGTTTGACAGAAAGAAACCAATTCAGCCTCATTGAACTGGGAACTTTACAATGAAAACCCATCACTGAGGTTTGAGTATCTCTAAGATTATTAAGAATAGAAAGGTTGAATCTTACGTTCCAATATTTGTAAAAAGCCCATTTAAACATTCTCATATAATTCAAACTAGTTTGTATTTCTTCTTTTCCATCGGCTGATGGAATTCAACGTGAACAAATGCGAGGTCTTGCACTTTGGCAAAAAGAATAAAAGCACAGACTACTTTCTAAACGGTGAGAAAATTCGTAAAGCCAAAGTACAAAGGGATCTGGGAGTGCTAGTCGAGGATTCTCTAAAGGTCAACATGCAGGTTGAGTCCGTGATTAAGAAAGCGAATGCAATGTTGTCACTTATCTCAAGAGGGTTGGAATATAAAAGCACCATTGTGCTACTGAGACTTATAAAGCTCTGGTTAGGCCCCATTTGGAGTAGTGTGTCCAGTTTTGGTCCCCACACCTCAGGAAGGACATACTGGCACTGGAACATGTCCAGCGGAGATTCACACGGATGATCCCTGGAATGGTAGGTCTAACGTATGAGGAACGGCTAAGGATCCTGGGATTGTATTCATTGGAGTTTAGAAGATTAAGGGGAGACTTAATAGAGACGTACAAGATAATACATGGCTTGGAAAGGGTGGACGCTAGGAAATTGTTTCCGTTAGGTGAGGAGACTAGGACCTGTGGACACAGCCTTAGAGTTAGAGGGGGTCAATTCAGAACAGAAATGCAGAGACATTTCTTCAGCCAGAGAGTGGTGGGCCTGTGGAATTCATTGCCGCAGAGTGCAGTGGAAGTCGGGACGCTAAATATATTCAAGGCAGAGATTGATAGATTCTTGTTGTCTCGAGGAATTAAGGGCTACAGGGAAAATGCGGGTAAGTGGAGTTGAAATGCCCATCAGCCATGATTGAATGGCGGAGTGGACTCGATGGGCCGAATGGCTTTGCTTCCACTCCTATGTCTTATGGTCTTTAATATGTCATAAACATTGATATTCTTTTGTTCATAGCAGCCTTTCATGAGTATATTCAGTGACTGACCAGTTACAAAGAATATGGATTAAGAGCAGCAAATGTTGACCTAGTTAGCAATACCGACATCCCACGAACATTGAAAACAAAAAAATCTTTAACCTCCTTGTGGTGCTGCATTTGAAAATTAAGAGAAAATAAACCATTGGGGGAGATGCTTTGTAGCCATCTGGATACAGGCAGTTAAATACAAAGTACCTAGTATGTACCTGAAGCACCGTGTCCTTTGAGATGACCATTTGTTCTGTTTTTATAGGCAGTCAAATCTGGAATTACTCCATGAAGGCTGATATCCCATCACCAAGACACCCTTTATTTTCACATTTGTTATACATGACACTGACATAGGGACAGTTCCTCCAGTGAGCAGAGCCTCTGACACTCCTGTTTATATCTGTCAACCAGAACTCCCTGATTGGACCAGGTTAACAGCCCAACTCACGGAACTCATATCAAGTTGTTCCCTTAATCTGTACGGATTCTCTGGTATAGATTCATAGCTTAGCCAAGGTCTTACGTAAACTTAAGAGTTGGAGAGAAAGAGCGAATTTTGGTGAAGACTGGTTCCCATCACTGATACTTGTGTGCCAGTATCAACCTCCACTTGAACTGGGTGAGCATTTAGCCAGATGTTTATTTTAAGGTTTGCATAAAGATTTGTAGCTTGGTTGCCAGTTATCGTGGTTGTTCATGTGTTTGCCGCGTTGGGCAGTTGATTTGCAGACATTTTGTTTCCTGTCTAGGTGACATCTTCTGTGCTTTGGAGTCTCCAATGAAGTGCTGCTGTACTGTGTCTTCTGGAATTTATTTGGTTCCATTTCTGCTGCCTCCAGTTCCCGGTTCCAGTTGTTAGTTGTATTGGCCGGTATATTGGGTCTAGGCCAAGGTGCTTGTTGATGGAGTCTGGTTGAGTGCCATCATTCTAGGAATTCTCTGGCTGTCCTGTGTTTAGCTTGTCCTATGTCCCAGTCAAATTTGTGGTCCCTGTCATCTGTGTGTATGGCTAATAGGGACATCTAGTTGTGGTGTTTAGTGGTTAGTTGGTATTTGTGGATGAGGATTGCTGGTTGTCTGTCTGGTTGCCCTATTTGGTGTTTCATACAATCTTCGCATAGAATCTTGAAAATTACATCAGCCTTGCAGATGATGGGTATAGGGTCTTCTGTCCGAGTGAGTTGTGGTCTGAGTGTGGCTGTCAGTGTTTGTGTTGCCATGAATCCCAGTGGTCAGAGAGTCTGGCTGTCAGTTCTAAGACTTTTTTTTTGTAAGGTAGCATGGCTAGTGAGTTAGGTCATGGTATGTCCTCCTTGAAGACAGCTGAAAATGTGTTGCTGGAAAAGCGCAGCAGGTCAGGCAGCATCCAAGGAACAGGAGAATCGACGTTTCAGGCATAAGCCCTTCTTCAGGATTCCTGACCACTGGGAATCGTGGCAGCCCATAAACTGACAGCCACACTCAGACAACAACTCACCAGGATAAAAGACCCTATACCCATCATGTGCAAGGCTGATGTAATTTACAAGATTCCATGCGAAGACTGTATGAAACACTATGTAAGGCAAACAGGCAGACAACTAGTAATCCATATCCACAAACACCAACTAGCCACTAAACACCACAACCAGCTGTCCCTAGTAGCCACGCATACTAAATGATGGCACTCAACCACAGACTCCATCAACAAGCACCTTGGCCCAAGCCCAATATACCGGCTACCAGAAGTACCAGAAACAGAACCAAATTACTTCCAGAAGGCACAGTACAGCAATGCTTCACAGGAGACTCCAAAACACTGAAGATGTCAGAGAATGCAACGCCTGCAAATAAACTTCCCAACACGCTGAACATATTCACAACCACAACAGATGTTTATTTTGTTCAGTTCTGAGTTGGATTTTACTAAGCAATTCAACTGCTCCAAAACAGCTGTAGGTGCACTTTCCAGGCTGTGGAACGCTGGTGAATAATGGCCTATCAGCTCTCTTACGTAATTCAGGCCTAGTGGGAACTCTCTTGCTGCCTTGAGTAACTACAGCTTACCTTGCTGATCAGTGGTCCTCATTCATCTTGCTGCATGGCAGTGTGCTATAACAGTCTCACACCCACACTGTGTGCCAGCAGCTAATGTAGCAAGCACACTGCATGTGCAGCAAACAAACAGCCTTGTCACAAAATCTCAAAGAAATAGTCCTTACTGAAGTACATGGAGGCACACGTTAGTCAGGAGGCCATAGCACAGCAACTCAAGGGCAGTCTCACATATCAGTACAGTCTGTCCTCTGTCTTCATCAAGGCCAGTTCAAGGCAGGTAGGGCCATTAAGGTCAGTGTGATGTACAGAGTTCAGTCAAGGGCCTGGATACTTCTTGCAGGGACTAACTGGGTTATGTCACCGAAGACAGTGGGCTAGGAATAGTCTATCCGATCCAACCAGAGGAAAATTGGTTAGTGTCACAAAAGGTGGGGGACATTGCTGCAACAAGGAGACTCAGGAAATTATTTTTCAGGATGGTACTGAATGCTGAGGGAAGGAGGATGACAATTGTGATGGTGACCACCAGATCTAAGCCAGCCAACCAACCACCTAAAAATTCTAATCCTGTTTTGCAGGACTTGACCCATAGCTCTGTAAGCCTTGATATTGCAAGTGCACATCTGAATACTTCTTCGAGGGTTTTGGCCTCTACCATACTTACATGCAGTGAGTTCCAAATTTGAACCATATAATTTATCCTCACATGCCCCTCTAATCTTCCTGTCCCATACCTTATATCTATTCCCCCAGTTGTTGATTCCTCCATCAAGAGGAAAGGTTTCTTCCTGTTCAC
Source organism: Chiloscyllium punctatum (assembly GCF_047496795.1). Classification (NCBI taxonomy): domain Eukaryota; kingdom Metazoa; phylum Chordata; class Chondrichthyes; order Orectolobiformes; family Hemiscylliidae; genus Chiloscyllium; species Chiloscyllium punctatum. The sequence goes on from NC_092775.1 coordinate 55,859,801, forward strand.
CCTATCTAAGCCCCCATAATTTTATATATCTCAATCATCTTCCTCCTCTGGACACAATATTCTAGCTGTGACCTATCAATATCGAGTAGCCATGATGTGGAGTGCCAGTGTGGGATTGGAAGTGGACCAGGTCAGAAATCACAAAACACCAGGTTATAGTCCAATAGGTTTATTTGAAATCACAAGCTTTCTGAGCACTGCTCCTTTATCAGATGAAGTCTCATGTAGCTTCTGACAGCATTGAGTACACTACTTTGAATACATTGCTTTCATCTATACGCCTGGTTATCTTTTCGAACAATTTAGTCAAGTTGGTCAGAATCATAGATTTCCTACTGTGCTGAAAGAAGCCATTCAGCCCACCGAGTCTGCATCCAACCCACTCCCCTTCATATCCCTGTAACCTCATGCTTACTATAGCTAGCTCACCTAGCCGATACAACCTGGACTCTACAGGACAGTTTTAGCATGACCAATTCACCTAACCTGCACAGCTTTGGACTGTGGGAGGAAATCGGAGCACCCAAAAGAAACCTATGCAGACAGAGGGAGAATGTGCAAACTCAACACAGACAATTGTCCAAGTCTGGAATCGAATCTGGGTTCCTGGCTCTGTGAGGCAACGGTGCTAACCACTGAGACACCATGCTGTCCACATGATGTCCATTTAACCAAACCATGCTGACTGTTCTTGATTAATTCCTCCCTTTCCAATTGCAAGTTAATTCTGGGCCTCAGAATTGCTTCCAATAATTTTCCACCACTAAGGTTAGACTGATTAGCCTTTAATTTCCTGGTTTATCCCTTTTTCCCTTCTTGAATATTGGTACCACATTAGCTGCCATCCAGTCATCTGGCACCTTTCCTATGTCCAGAGAATAATTTAAAATTATTGCCATGTCTTACTATTTCTTCCTTGCTTTACTCAACAGCCTGGGATGCATTTCATCCAGTCATTAGATTTATCTACTTCTGAGCCTGCCAGACCAATCAGAATCTCACTGTCTATGTTAACCTTCTTAAATATAATCACAGTTTTTCTCCCTGATTTCTATGCTGACATCATTTCTCTCACTAGTGAATATCAATAACAAAGTATTAATTTAGAATCCTACCTAATTCCTCTGGTTCCATGAGCAAATTACCAGTGTGGTCCTTAATGGGGCCTATTTCTAACCAGTTATTCTTTTACCCTTAGTTTTAACTTGTAAAATTGGATGACGTAAGGAGGATTCTAAGTTAATTCTTTGTGTCAGCATTCTCTAGTAAGTATGTGGCCATAGAAATCAGGGAGAAGAACTGTGATGTATTTTAGGAGATTAGCATAGAAAGACAGGTTCTGATTGGTCTCAACACCGGATTATGGAAAATGGAGAACTGGAGGGTAGCCCGGAAATTAGTTTTGGTGCAAAGACCATGGAGAAGATTTCAGCAATAAACACTCTTAGGCAGACATGAAAATAGAGATATGTAGGTGATGGAGCCTGGAGTCTTCGTCATGTGGAGAATACAAAATCAGAAGCTGTGTATACCTGCTTGAGTGTTAGTCATATTCTTTCCTTGGGTGGATATTGATCAGCAATTCTACTCATCATATGGTTCTTTATCTTTCCTCAGTCTGGGGAAACATTACTTAAAATTTCCTAATCTCTGAGTAAGTTTTTGAACTTCTAAACTGCTACATCAGTTAACAGCAGCAACATCCATGCTTGTTGATTATGTACCCTGTTATTTCTATACATATGAAAAAATAACTTTGAGTTTACTTCACTTTCTTGAGGAACTATTTGAAATATTTCCACAGAGGTTGGTAACCGGTCCCTCAAGTCACACTTTGTTTATAAGTAGAGAGTCCTTGACACTGATCCAGCTCCCTCAGAGCCAGCTCTCAGAATGAGCAGGATGTCTGACACTCTTGTTCTTACCTGTCAGTCATGGCTTCCTGACCAGATTAACAGCCCTAATCAGGGAACTCCTATTCAATGAGGTTCACCTGGCTGACCTCGTTACAATCACTACGGTATTCATGTTTTTTTTCCTGTGAGAATTCTTGATCCACATGCTTAGTTGAAAGTTTGTCTGTTATATTCCAGCCTGAAGTGACTCCAATATGTTTGCAATCTTGTGAAGTCAATGAAAATGATGAAGAGGTTCAGCAAGAATTTGTCACACTGAAAAAAAATAATGACTACACTACTATGAAGAAAAGTTGTTCCTCTGAAAGTTCAGTTATAACAGCAAGGTCATCAAGCAACTTTACAATAAAGACTATTTCTAGCAAAAGAACCACTGCTGAGGTATGTATATTAAAATCATCCTCCCTTTCTATCAGTTTTCTCTTTAATCCTTTTATGTGTAATTTGCTTGCTGGATTCAGTTTCAAAGGTAGTCTGTATAATCTGGTGCCTCATTGATTACAACGCGACAGTGTAAACAAAACTCACAATGAGTTCTAGTGCTTTATTTTTTAGAAGTGCACCAATTTGTTACATAATCCTTCGTGTTAAAACAGTACATTTTTCATTTTAGATCAAAATCAAAAATATAGAAACTGTAGATTGTTTTGAAGATGTTTCCAAGAGTGTTGGTAAATGCAGTGCATTTGATGTTATGTCTATATGGACTTTAGCAAAGCTATTTATAAGGTCCATTTATAAAGGCAGACTCATGAAGAAAGTAAGAGCCCAGGGTGTCAAAGACAAGTGACACTGACAAGTGGGGTACTGCAACGATCAGTGCTTGGGCCCTAGCTATTCGTATATATGGGTTTTATATGAATGACCTGAATGCGGAAACCAAATACAATATTTCAAAGTTTTCTGCTGACTCAAACTGGGGGGGATTGTGCATTATGAAGATATTTCAAGTGGGGTGTACATAAGTTGAGTAAGTGGGCAAACAGAGAGCAGATGCAGTACAATATGGCTAAATGTGAAGTTGTACACTTGATGTGAAAAGCAGAAAGAAAGAATATTATATAAATAATGATATGTTGGGAAGTGTTGATGTATGAAAGGATTTGGGTGTCATTGTATACCAGTCAATGAAACTATAAAGGTAGGTTCGTGAACAATTGGGAAAACAAATGGTATATTTGCCTTCATAATAAGCAGATTTCAGTTCAGAAATAGGATGTTGTACAGGGCCTTGGTGAGACCACACCTGGAATATTGTGTGCAGTTTTGTTCTGATACCCTGAGAGAGGATGTACTTGCCACACGGAGGCAGTGCAGCAAAGGTTCAGTAAGTTGATATAGGATTATCCTATAAAGAGAGATTAGCTTGACTGGATCTACATTCCCCCGAGTTTAGAAGGATGAGAGATTTGATTGAAATGTATAAAAAACTAAACAGAGCAAAATAACTTCATAGAGGTCAGTATTCTGTCACCAAGACAACTGTTATTTACACATGAACAGTCCTTGGGTTTAGTACTGTCTGATTCAGAGTCAGGTACTAGAGCATCAGTGTCTCTGACATTCACCTTTTATATGTTAGCCAGGGCTCGCTGATTGGAACAGATGAACAGCCCCAAGCAAGGAACTCATTCTATAGGTTCCAGCTGGCTGACCTCATTGCAATCACATTATCTAATGGAGATGGTCTGGTCCTTTCTTTTGGAGAGACTCCTGTGGTGTTTTAGTACCAGGTCAGGTTCCTTCAATTCAGTGTCTGATTTGGGCAATGTGTAATGCAGGGGAGCTTGCATCTTGCCACAGGGGCGCCTCATTAGAATTTCACTTTCTTCTTCTGGGCAATAAAGTTGTTGAGGCAGCTACATCCATCATGTCCATCTCTGATTCTGAGGACTCGACAAGCTTTGATGAAGTGAGTGAATCGATGGGTTCCGGCAGCATTTCTAAATGTTCCGAGGGGCAGGCTACATTTTGCTCTTCCACCATTTGCGAATTTGCAGCTTTCATATATTCCAAATGCGTGGTCAGGACTGCTGCACTTTTCCAAACTTTATATGTCCCTGGTCCTGACCGTGCATCGACCGCAACTCATATCTCTGCTGGGCCATTGCTGTGATTCTTACACCAAACTTCATCCTCTGTTTCAAACTGTATCTCTTGCTTGGCTATGTCTTGTGTCTGGTATTGTACTTCCTGATGTTGTTTCACCCTCCTTCCCCCAGGTCTGGGAATATCAGACTTAACCTGGTGTGGATTCAATCCATTATCAATTCTGCCAGTGCTATTCTTGTAGTTGCATGTGAGGTGGTCCTATGGTCAAATGAGAACCATGGTATCTTAGTATCTAGCGAGGTTGTAGGCTGTTTCTTCAAGCCAACCTTCAAACTTTGGACTGCTTTTTCTGCCACACCATTGGATGATGGGTGGTAGAGAGCTGTCCTTATATGCCAACTCCAATTCAACTTTAAGAAATAACTCAATTCCTGCTGGTAAACGATGTCCCATTATCTGTGACCAACACTTCTGGGACACTATGCCTTGAAAAAGATGCGCACAGTTTCTCTATGATCATCCCTGTGTTTGATGAATGGATCCTATGCATTCAAACCACTTTGAATGGGCACCTACGGTGACTAAGAACATTGAACCTATGAAAAAAACTGCATAGTCAACATGGTACCAACTCCCAGGTTTACCCAACCATTCCCACAGATATAAGACAGGTACTGATGGTAATTTTTGTCCTTGTTCCCACTCTGGAACTGCCCCACTCACATTGCTATGGCTGCAGCAAAGCCTGGCCACCAGACATAACTTCTTGGCAACATCTTCATTTTGGAGACCCCTGGATGGTCCCAGTGAATTTCAACCAGTATTTCATGGAGATTTTGCTCAGGATAATCGCTCTTGCTATGCTCTACAATGAGCTGGTCTTGCCGTGTCAAACCGTTCTCAATTCTAGTTGTGACAGCCCTTTGGTTTCCCCCATCAACACCAGTCATTTCAGTTTCGAAAGGACTGGATCTTTCTGCATCCAAAGTCTAATATTGTCAGCTATGACTGGGAGCATGTCCAGAAAATTTAATATCATTAAATATCATCAGTTGCGAATACCACTGGTGGTGTACCTGCTGACAAGAGTCAGCTCAGTGCATCCACATTTGCTGCTTGGCCTTCAGATGATGTTCTGACTTGTAATTACAAGCACTACTTATTAGAGCCCACCAAACTGTCTTGTCTTCTTTAGGCAGACCTAGTAGGGGTTTGTGGTCTGTGATTATCACACATTTTTTGTCCATGAAGATGCTGGTTAAGTTTCCTATCTCCAGATATGACTGCCAATCCTTTATCTGTGCATATTTACAGTCTGCATTAGCCAAATTTCTGGATGCAGAAACTCTAGGCCTTCCTCTCCATGTGAGCTAACCCTGTCTCGATGTAATGCTAGGAGGCATTGTATGACAATACCAGAAGTTTCTTGGGATCATAATGTGCCATCACCTTAGATGATCAAAGCTGTTGGTTCACTTCATTGAAAGCTAGGGTTTGTCTATGTGACTATTTCCAAGGCGTGATGTAAAGGTGCCAAGTTGGATACCAGGTTATTTTTTAACTTTCAGTAATCATTTCCTAGCTCAAGAAATGACCTAAGTTCCTGGACAGACCTGGGAGCCAGGGCACCTTTAATTGCCCTCACTTTATCTTCCAACAGGTGTAACCTGGCCTTGTCAACTGTAGCCCACACAGGTCACTTGAGGAATCTGAAATAAATATCTTTCCCTTCTCAGGCGTACCTGCCTTAGAAAAACACCTTGGGACAATATCATTTCTCTAAGTGTTCCTTATTAGTTTTGCCTGTTATTAGAACATCATCTAGGTAAATGGAGACCTGAGGTGAACGTTGTAAACCTTGTCCAGCTTCTCCTTATACTTCATATCCACTAACCCAGGCAGAATCCTGGTAAATCTCTTCCGCACCCTGTCCAAAGCCACCACCACACCTTTCTTGGAATGTGGTGACCAGAATTGAATGCAATACTCTAAGTGCATCCTAACCAAAGTTTTATAAAGCTGCAATACTACTCCCTGACTCTTTTACTTAGTGCCTCAGTCAATAAAACCAAGCATGCCATTTGCCTTTTTTATCACCCTATCTACTTAAGTGGTCTTTGTCGGGAAGCTATGGATTAAGGGGCTCAGTGTCAGGGACCTGGGTTCAATTCCAGCCTTGGGCAACTGACTATGTGGATTGGATAGGATTAGATTGGATTCCCTACAGTATGGAAACAGGCCCTTCGGCCCAACAAGTCCACACTGACCCTCCGAAGAGTAACCCACCCAGATCCATTCCCCTACATTTACCCCTGACTAATGCACCTATCATTATGGACAATTTAGCATGGCCAATTCACCTGACCTGCACATCTTTGGACTGTGGGAGGAAACCAGAGCACCCGGAGGAAACCATGCAGACACGGGGAGAATGTGCAAACTCCACACAGACAGTCGGCCGAGGTTGGACTCGAACCCAGGTCCTTGGCACTGTGAGCAGTGCTAACCACTGAGACACCGTTCTGCCCCACGGAGTGGGGTTTATGGAGTTTGCACACTCTCCCCATGTCTGCGTGAGTTTCTTCACACAGTCCAAAGATGTGCAGGTTAGGTGGTTTTGGCCATGTTAAATTGCCCTAGTGTTGAGGAATGTACAGGTTAAATGGACTAGCTATGGGAAATGCAGGGTGACAGGGCTGGAGTAGGAGGGTGGGTCTCAGTGGGATACTGTTCCAAGGGTCACTGTGGACTTGTCAGGCTGAATGGCCTGTTTCCAAACTATAGGGATTCTATTCGGTTCTATAAGACCCTAAGATACCTCTGAACATCAATGCTGTTAAGAGTCCTGCCATTAATTGTATCCTTTCCCTTAACATTTGATCTCTCAAAGTGCAACACCTCACATTTACCCATATTAAATTCCATCTGTCATTTCTTTGCCCATATCTGCAACTGATATATGTTCTACTGTATCCTTTGACAATTTTTACACTATCAGCAACTTCACTAATCTTTGTCATTAGAGTCAAACAGCATGGAGACAGGCTGTTCAGCCCAAACTGGTCCATGCCAACTAAAATGTCCATCCACGCTAACCTCATTTTCCTTCACTTGTTGCTGCTCCTTGGATGCTGCCTGAACTGCTGTGCTCTTCCAGCACCACTAATCCAAAATCTGGTTTCCAGCATCTGCAGCCATTGTTTTTACCATATCCATCTAAACCTTTCCTATCCATGTATTTGTCCAAATGCCTTTCCAATGCTGTTAATGTACCCGCTTCAACCACTTCCACTAGCAGCTCATTCCACATACGTACCATCATCTGTGTAAAAATGTTGCCTCTCAGGTTCCCATTTATTCTTTCCCTTCTAATCTTAAACTGATACCCTCCAGACCTCAATTCCCCAACCCTGGGAAAATGACTGAGCACATTCACCCTATCCTTGCCCCTCATGATCTTGTACAATTCTATAAGATCCCCCTTCAGTTTCCTACATTTGAAAGAAAAAAGTCCTAGCTTGTCCAACCTCTTCCTCTAACTCAGACCCTTGAATCCTGGCAACATCCTTGTATATTCCTTCTGCAGTCTTTCCAGGTCAATAACAACCTTCCTATAACTCTACTTGCCAAGAACATTTCATGCCCCTCTTTGCTCTCCAAATTTCCTACCCTAATTCCTGCCTCTCCTAATTTCATGGACACAAGCCAACGAGCTATCTTACTCAATTTAGGTCTGATAGGACCCTTTTCCTGTTTTGAATCTGCAAATCAAACTACAACGGCTTGCCAGCTTGGATCCTGTTTGACCAAAACTTGACATTATTTTGTGGTTTTGCTGTGAGGCAATTTGGAGTTCCCCAGTTTAGGATATCACCTGAGTGAGATTGTGCAATTGCCTGTACTCAAGCGGTGTTCCCCAAGCTCAGTCAGACTGGTGAGGGTGTCCACTTCTATCAGAATACCCTGCAATTCATAAATTCCACTTGTTGCATTGTCCATTGATGCAACCAGTTGGAGTGTCTGTTTGAGGTCCAGTTGAGCTTCAGCTGGTCAGTGTTTTTGCATAGTTACATCATTAATTTCGCATATCAACCAGTCTCTAAGCATCTCATTAAAGGTTAAACCGAAGTCACATGCCTCTGCCAGCTATCTCAACTTATTCAAAACACCCCCATATAGATTCAGTTCTCAAATTGCCGAGTAAAACCAGTGGCATCTCAGAATTAGAGAAGGCTTCGAATTGTAATATTCCTGAACCAGATCCATCAACTCTTGAAAGGTTTTACTATCTGGTGCCTCAGGGACAGAAAAAGCTGTGGCTGCACAGGCTGTTAGGAGAATTACTCATTTTCTTTCATCTGCCGCAATGTTCTTTGCTTGGAAAAAAAATATAATGCATTCTTTCCACACAGTGGGCCCAGTCCTCGACGGCAGATTTAAGCTTCCCAAACAAAGGCATGATGTAAGATGTGTTCACCCCCGAGTCAAAATCAACCGTTGCAAATGTGTTAATTCAGCATCATGTTTTACTTTCACTGCTGCTGAAATAGCTCCACAAAGGGTCACCAAGTCACTTTTACTTACACATGAACAGTCCTTGACTTTAGTACTGTCTCATTCAGAATTAGGTGCCAGAGCATCAGTATCTCTGGCTGTCATCTATTTTATATGTCAGGCATTGCTCCCTGCTTGGAACAGATGAACAGCTCCAGAAAGGAAACTCATTCTATAAGCTCCAACTGGCTGGCTTTGTTATAATCACTACGTAAAGCTGGACAGACTAGATGCAGGAATAATGCTGGAGAGTCTAGAACAAGGGGACACAATCTTAGGATACAGGGTAGCCCAGTTAGGAGTAAGCTGAGGAAAGATTTCTTCCCTTAACAGGTTCAGAAGCTGTGTAATTCTCTATCACACAAGGCCATGGAGACCATATCACTGGATGTAATCAAGAAAGAGACAGATACATTTTTAGATTTTCAAGGCATCAAGGAGTATTAGGAGAAAGTGGAAAGGATGAGCCATTATAATACTGAATGGTGAGTAGGCTGAAACGGCCAAATAGCCAACTCATGCTCCTACTTTCTTTGCTCCTATATTTCTATGGCATGTTGGATTCAATATTAGCTGAGAGGCAGGAAGCAGAGAATGGTTGAAGTCTTTTTTTTCTGTTTCCACTGGGTTTCTGCAGTGCTCAGCACCGGGGTATTTGCTGTTTGTGCTGTAGATTTGGATTTAAATGAAGGTGATGAAGGAAAAGGACGTGGAAGATATAGAATGTAGGGAAATAGAAGGTGATATCTTTAATGTCCATATTACAGAGGAGGAAGTGCAGGATGTCTTGAAATGCATAAAAGTGGATAAATCCCTAGGCCTGATCAGGTGCACCCTAGAACTCTGTGGGAAGCTAGGAAAGTGATTGTTGGGCCTCTTGCTGAGATATTTGTGTCATCGATAGTCACAGGTGAGGTGCTGGAAGACTGGAGGTTGGCTAACGTGGTACCACTGTTTAAGAAGGGTGGTAAGGACAAGCCAGGGAACTATAGACCAATGAGTCTGACCTCAGTGGTGGGCACGTTGTTGGAGGGAATCTTGAGGGACAGGATGTACATGTATTTGGAAAGGCAAGGACTGATTAGGAATAGTCAACATGGCTTTGTGCATGGGAAATCATGTCTCTCAAACTTGGTTGAATTTCTTGAAGAAGTAACAAAGAGTATTGATGAGGGCAGAGTGGTAGATGTGATCTATATGGAATTCAGAAAGGCATTTGACAAGGTTCCCCATGGGAGACTGATTAGCAAGGTTAGATCTCATGGAATACAGGGAGAACTAACCACTTGGATACAGACCTGGCTCAAAGGTCGAAGACAGAGGGTGGTGGTGGAGGGTTGTTTTTCAAGTGGGAGGCATGTGATCAATGGAGTGCCAAATGATCGGCGCTGGGTTCACTACTTTTCATCATTTATATAACTGATTCAGATGTGAGCTTAAGAGGTGTGGCTAGTAAGTTTGCAGATGACACCAAAATTGGAGGTGTAGTGGACAAGAAGAAGATTACCTTGGATTACAACGGGATTTCAATCAGATGAGCCAATGGGCTGAGGAATGGCAGATGGAGTTTAATTTAGATAATTAAATTTAGAGTTTAATTTAGGTGTTGCATTTTGGGAAAGCAAATCTTAGCATTAACACTTAATGGTAAAGTCCTAGGGAGTGTTGCTGAACAAAGTCACCTTTGAGTGCAGGTTCATAGATCCTTGCAAGTAGCGTCACAGGTAGATAGGATAGTGAAGAAGGTGTTTGGTATACTTTCCTTTATGGTCAGAATATTGAGTACAGGAGTTGGAAGGTCATGTTGCGGCTGTACAGGACATTGGTTAGGCCACTTTTGGAATATAGTGTGCGATTCTGGTCTTCCTATTGGAAGGATTTTGTGAAACTTGAAAGAGTTCAGAAAAGATTTACAAGGATGTTCCAGGGTTGGAGGATTTGAGCTATAGGGAGAGGTTGAATAGGCAAAGGCTTTTTTCCCTGGAGCGTCAGAGGCTGAGGGGTGACCTTACCGAGGTTTATAAAATCATGAGGGGCATGGATAGGGTAAATAGACAAAGTCTTCCCTGGGGTGGGGGAATCCAGAACTAGAGGGCATAGGTTTAGGGTGAGAGGGGAAAGATATAAAAGAGATCTAGAGGGCAACTTGTTCACAGAGAGGTTGGTGCTTGTATGGAATGAGCTGCCAGAGGAAATGGTGGAGGCTGGTACAGTTGTAACTTTTAAAAGGCATCTGGATGGGTATATGAATAGGAAGGATTTGGAGGGATATAGGCCAGGTTCTGGCAGGTAGGACTAGATTGGGTTGGGATATCTGGTCAGCATGAATGAGTTGGACCAAAGGGTCTGTTTCCATGCTGTACATCTCTATGATCAAGAAGTTTGCAAATGACACAGAAATTGGCAGAGTCATTATAGTGAGGAGGATGGCTGCAAACTGCAGAAGAATATCAATGTACTCATCAGCTGGTTAGAGGAATGACAAATTAAATTTAAACCAGAAAGTATGAGATAATATATTTGTAGAGGGCTAACAAGGCCTGTGATTACACTCTGAATGATGTGACTCTGAAAAGTACTGAAGATCAGAGGGACCTTGGTGTGTATATCTAGAGATCCCTGAAGGTAGATGCAGTGGTTGAAAGGGGGTACTTAACTTTATTAGCCGAGACATTTGATACAAGATCAAAGAGGTTTGTGGGAATTGTTTAAAACACTGGTTAGGCCACAACTGGAGTACTGAGTATTATTCTGATCACCACATTACAGGAAGGATGTGATTGCACGAGAGACAGTGCAAAGGAGATTTGCCACACTACAACACTGGTTGAAGGTCTGAGGTATAAGGGAAGGATTGGATAGCCTGGGGTCATTTTCCTTGGAGCAGCAAAGATTGAGAGGGGCCCTGATGGACATGTATATGCTTTAGAGGCTCATTGATTGGATGGATAGAAAGGCACTTTTTCCACTAGTTGAGGGTTCAAAAATCAGAGGCCATCGATTTAAGGCAAATGGTGGAAGGGAAGAAAAGAGTTGAGGAGTTTTTTTTAGTTCAAAGGGGAGTAGAAGTCTGGGACTCTGTCTAAAAAGGTGGTTGATTCAGAAACTCTTGTAATAAGAAAGTGAATTTAAATGGTCATTTATGTTACCATTGCTTCTCAGGCTATGGGCCAAAAGTTGATAATTGCAGTCAGTGTAGTCAAATCTTTGCTATGAGTCCAAGCCCCCTTGGCCATTGTTAATCTAACTCCCAAGGACTGAGTATGGCTCACACCTTGGACTATCTTGGCTGGACAACTCTGATTGACCATAGTTCAGACCCAGGACCAATGTCTCCACAGTGTCCCAACTGATGCATGAAATGTACGAGTATCTGCAACCTAACTGAATTATTTTATTCAAAGGTATCCCTGAGTTGAAACACTGAAGAGATGTTTGAGTTGCTCTCAGAGTTGAAATGATGATGTAATGAAGATATTCATCTACTAATGAAGACATAGATGGATGAAGGGTTGAGGATGATGGTGTCCATCGAGCTTGGAGGGTCATTGATGTGAAGGAACAATGGACAGTGTTGGGACAAGCATCTCATTTCATGAATTTGCACCATCTAGATTCTTGGGGAAGAAGAAGAAAATTTTTAAAAGGATGTATATAGATGGCGCACTGGGGCTTTTCTCAACCACAAATACATGGAAATAAGATAGTCGCCATTCAAACGCAAAATTTTGAAGCTAGAGGAGAAAATTGCAAACAAAAAAATTGAACATAATGCAAAGGACCCTGTACTTTTTTCCTTTTTGAATATAAACCAAAATGGAAGTTGGACTTTGCTATATAGCTAAAATACCAATCAAACCCTGTTGGATATGTTGAGTATAGGAGCAGGAATAGGCTATTCAGCCCTTCAAACCTGCTTCGCCAATTAATATGATCATGGATGATGATCCTGTTTTCTTCCCATAGCCTTTGATCCCATTTAGCCCAAAGAACTACATCCAAATCTTTTTTGAAAGTCTTCAATGTTTTGGCCTCAACAGTTTCCTGCAGCTGAGAATTCCATAAACGCACCACTTCCTGAGTGAATAGGTTTTCCTCATCTCTGTCCTTAACACCTTTATCATTAGACTAGGACCTGTGGGCACAGTCTTAAAATTAGAGGGGGTCAATTCAGAACAGGAATGCGGAGACATTTCTTCAGCCAGAGAGTGGTGGGCCTGTGGAATTCATTGCCACGGAGTGCAGTAGAGGCCGGGACGCTAAATGTCTTCAAGGCAGAGATTGATAAATTCTTGATGTCACAAGGAATTAAGGGCTACGGGGAGAATGCGGGTAAGTGGAGTTGAAATGCCCATCAGCCATGATTAAATGGCGGAGTGGACTCGATGGGCGGAATGGCCTTACTTCCGCTCCTATGTCTTATGGACTTCTGGTTCTGGACTCCCCATTCATTCGGAACATTCTTCCCACATCCAACCAATCTAATCATATTAGAATTTTTTTAGATTTCTGTGAGATCTCCCTCATTCTTCTAAACTCCAGTGAATATAGTCCTGACCAATTCAATCTGTCTCTGTACATCAGTCACGTCAAACCAGGAATCAATCTAGTAAACTTTCTTTGAACTCCCTCAATAGCCAGAATACCCTTCCTCAAATTAGGAGACCCAAACTACTCACAATACTCCAGGTGTGATCTTATCCATGCCCTATACAGTAGCAGCAAGACATTCCTGCTTATGTATTGGAATCTTTTCACTATGAAGGACAACATACTATTTGCCGCCTTCACTGCCTACTGCACATGCATGCTTATTTTCAGCGACTGGTGTACAAGGATCCCCAGGTCTCGTTGCACCTCTCCCTTTCCCAATCTGTCACCATTCCAAAAATAATTTGCCTGCCTGTTTTTGCTACAAAAGTGGAAAGTTTGCATTTATCCACATTCTAGTATATCTGCCATATATTTTCCCATTGTCCAAATCAAGTGATGCTTTTCTGCATCACCTCGCAGTTTATCCTCCCACCCAGCTTCTGTCATCGACAAATTTGAAGATATGACGCATAGTTTCCTTATCTAAATCATTAATTGTTATAATAGTGAATAGCTGGGGTCCAAGCATCAATCCCTCCACAAACGCTCCATTCACAGCCTGCCGTTCAGTAAATAGACACATTTATTCCTACTTTTTGTTTCCTATCTGCCAACCATTTCAGTGCACAACCTCGATTCCCACTCATTTTAATTTTGCATGCTAATTTTGTTATGTGGAACCTCATTGAGAGAATTCTAAATTTCAAGTAAACCTCATTGCTGCAACTTAGAAAATCAAGGTGTGCACATTTTTAGCTGTGCCAGATTATGGCAGAATCTTATAGGGATCTGATCAACCAGAGCAAGACATGTGACAGAATCAGACAAGTCAGACAAGGCCCATCTCGACTTCTGGAGCATCTTGTTCCACCTGAAATGCTTTTCACAGGAAGCGTGGCGGTGTAAGTGTCAGTTTGATGAGTGAAAGTGCAAGACCATGTTTGCTGGACAGCACTGTAATATAGTGACAAATATGTAAGCAGCCTTTTGCAAAGCCTAGATACATTTAATTAGCAATCATTTCATTGCCCAATTTTTCTGCCTGTAATGTGTAGGAACTCATCAGTCAGATTCTGCAGGTAATCCCTTCTTGATGATATTGGGTGGTCACTCAGCATCATGGTACCTTCACTAAACTGCTGCACAGGCAGGGCTTGAATGTGGATGGATGATGAAGACATGTCCTCATTATCCAGATGTGAGGCGTCTCACTGTTGGGTGAAGTACTCAGTCTCATCTTTGGGGTATGCCACTTAAGACTGTTCTGAGATGTAAGAAAGTCTTTTATTCATGCTGTCTCCCATTTAAGTCCTGTCCAACACGAGTCATGTCCATGAGTTACTCACTGCAGGATTCCTAACCTCTGATCTGCTCTTGTAGTTACAGTGCATATATAGCTAATCCAGTTCCATTTCTGGTCAATAATAATTCACAGAATATTGTCAGTGGGTGATTCAGTGAAGGTAACGCTATTGAAGGTCAAGAGATAATATGTATTAATATCTCCATTAAGCATCAGCTGTTCTAGATTTCATATTTATCAATATAATGAAGTAAGTGATTTTCTGATCTCTAGAACCAGAAATGAAGAATAGAATATTACTGTGTCAAAATTCTATTGACTGCTGTTTAGTTATAAGCATTTACTAGTTTAATTGTTAGGTTTGCAATTCCATTACAGTACTTGACAAAATGTTAGCTGGTGTAAAACATCATTGCAGCGTTAGTGTTACAGTGTAACTTTATTTGTGGTTTTAAGATTTGGTGCTCTAGTTTTAGTTTTAGAAAGTTACATCCTTGAAACCAAAATTCATTGTCTTATTTTGCTGATTTGTTCAGTTGTCTGTTTCTTCTTTTGATATCTTGTTTATTGAATCAGGAAACTCTATCAACATCAGCTCTTCTTGAAGAGGGGAGAAGAGAAATGGACAAAGTTATTGAAAGTGAAGTGCATAAATCAGGTATGCATTTCAACAGTGCAGGTCAGTTTTATGATGGAAGGGTCATGCCTCAATTCTCTCATGGATATATGTACTAAATTTCATCCCTTCTGGATTCTTTAGTGTGTTTTGCTCTGCTGCAGGTGTAGAAGCTTTTGATTATGTGAACAATGATGTAACAGCGAAAGTTGATTAAGGAAATGTGTTGGATATTGTCCAACATTTAATTTTAATTTAAATTATAAGAAAGCATTCAATAGAATACCAATTGAAAGTCTGAGTGACAAAATTGAGATTCATGGTATAAGCTGTTCAGTTAATGATGTTTGATATTTGTAGCTCAAGTTGATGATATGTATGTAAGTTACCTCGCTGAGCTTGAAGGTTTGTTTTCAGACGTTTCGTCACCATACTCAGTAACATCATTGGTGGATGAAAAACTAACAAAGGACAGAAAGAAGTAAATTGTTGAAAATGGTTATTTTTTCAGACAGTTGCATTCCCCAATGGTCAGTACTAGGACCATTGCTATTTTTGCTATATTTAAGTAACTTGAATTTCAAAATTTGCCGGTGTGGATAATGTTAAAAGGCTGCAATATCCACAGATCGGGATGAAGTGGACAGATGGCACTTAATCTAGAAAAGTGTGAGAATGCATTTTGGCAAGGTGGTGTTAGGTGAGGCAAAATGGATATAATGACGTACCTTTAAAGAGTATTGAGGAATAGAAGGACTAGGAGGTGCATGTGCATCAATCTTTGAAGAAGGCCAGCACATGAAAGTGGCTAGGAAAGCATAACGGATACTGGGTTTCATGAATAAGGGTATTAAGTAAACAAACGAGGAGTTTGCGCAGTGCCTTTGTAAAAATCCAGTCAGGACCCAACTGATGTGCTGCACCTAGTTCTGGCTGATATACTTTAAGAAGGTTTCTTGAAAAAGTGCAGGTGTTTGCAAAAATTGAATATTCCCATTAAAAGTATAAAATCAGCAATGTCTCCTCAGAATTCATGTGACATATTTCTGCTGAAATGTACTAAGATTAAGCTTTAATTTGGTGTGACTCACTTGTATATGGCACAGAAGGAGGCAATTTGAAACATCAAATCCATGTTAATTTCCCCAGTCCCACTCCTCAACTCAATCCCAGTTACTCCCAATTGCTGGAGAAATTCAATAGGTCTGTGGAGAGAAAACAGAATTAATGTTTCAGAGTTCTGAAGAATGTAACTGAACCAGATTTCCAACATCCACAGTTCTTTGTTTTGTATTATTTGGATTGAGATATTTGCAGAGCCTCATCCTCCTGTTAGTTGCCCACCAATGTTCATAACTGGATGTAGCAGGACTTCAAAGCTTTGATCTAATCTGTTGATTATCATGTTATCTTTATTACATAAATAATCAATGATTTGAGATTGAGTACAGGTTTTATAATTGTCTTATTCAACATTGCAAGAAAAGCTCGTCTCAATTTGCAAAACAAGTATTGTAAGCATCATATAATTCAAATTCCAATCCTTCTTTATACAAGTATAAAGCAAGATGTGTCAATTTTTGACCATTGGGTAATGTCCTTAAGATCTCTTTCACTCAGAAGGGGACAAATCAATCTTTCCCTATACGTTGCTGTCTCTTTCCTTATCAATGTTACCACCTTATCTCTTTCTCTCCACGGTCTTTTAGAATGTTTTTATTAACGTTTCCTTCTGTTTGTGTAAGTACCAACAGAATTTATAGCTGGCCTGGCCTTGAGGACGCATAACGTTCATTCAACAGTGGGATGTTTTTATTTTAACTTTGGCAATCTCCATTTAACCCTAACAGTTACGGTCTAAAAATCTAAATTTACTCTAACAGAACAAATTTTGGGCCTTGGCCTAAGCCCAGTGTAGTCAATACAGTGGTATTGTTCTTTTACTTTACATATTGCACCCATGATACTCAACAAATAGCCAGCTTAGGTTTATAAAGGAAACAATTCAAACCATCCATATGAATCAGTCTTTCAGTATACATCTCTGACCTAATCCCCTCCACTGCCATCTTCTGTTTGATTTCTTAGTGTGATAAATCAGGTATGTTAGATACAAAATTAACAGCTGAGTAATAACCAGGACATGGGAAATGATTTGGATCTGTGGGTGTATCTTCATAATCTCTTGCAAATTCCACAGTCCCTCCCACCAAATGGTAGCGTCTAGAGACTCAATGTCATCCTCTAAGGCTGTTGCTGGAGTATATAATACATTCAATACACTTGCTGTACTTCACTGCAGAATAGGGTGAGGTGTTCAGTCAATAGTGGAAGAACAGGAGAATTGGTTTAGGTATTGTGTCAGGTTGTTGTTTATGTTTCCCACGGTTTGGACATTAACCGAACCATTAAGGACCTACTTGGAGTATTCAGAAAGGAGGTTAACAACTTCAAAATCTGAAGTTTAAAAATAATTTTCAGGCTAAACTGGGTGGAGAAAAGAACTCGTGAAGTGCTTCCCAAATGTTTCTCCTCATATTTCTCCGATTTGAATTCTATTCGCCACTTTTCTGCCCACCTGACCAGTCCACTGACACTTTCTCATAGTTTACAGCTTCACTTCTCATTATCAACCATTTGGCTGACATTTTGTGTGATCTGTACTACTACCATTTCCTCAACATTTCAGTCCAGATCATTAACAAAGACAAAAAAAAACACTGACATAGTACACTAACCCCATGGAACCTGATCAGAAACAACTTCAAATCATCATAATAACTGATCACCCACTGTAATTTGTTTCCTGCTGCCAAGTCAGGTTCTATATCGTCAGCTACATTGCCCTGGATCCCACAGGCTTGGAAGGAGGGCAGAGTAGATTTACTTGAATGGTGAATGAACTCCAAGGATCATGCAATGAGAAGAGACTTACCAGTGGTTGTATTCCTGGAGTTTATGAATGTGTAGTGAAATGTTGAAATTTCTTAAAATATTAAAGGCAACAGGATAAATTTAAGAAGCTATTTTGCTAGATGTTTTGAGGAAGCAAGGGCCAGAGGGCTGGAAATAAAAGTTATAGCCAGAGCTTTCAGATGCACCTTTGGAAATCATTTCTAAGTATAATCATTTCTAAGTCTGGAACATTCTTCCACAAAAAGTAATTAATGCTGGTTTAATTCTTAACTTTAAATCTGAACTTGCATGTGAAAAATTAAAATTGATAAATTCAAGGCTATATAAATATAAATACAAGGATGTACAACATGGAAACAGACCCTTTGGTCCAACTTGTCCACACTGACTAGGTATCCTCAATTAATTCGCCAGTATTCTGTCCATATCAGTCTAAACCCTTCCTATTCATATATGTTGTTAATAGATGTTTTGTTACCCAGTGGCATTAAGGGTATAAGGGATAAAGGTGGGTATATGTATTTAGATCCCAAATTAGCTTTAGTGCCATTATTGACTTTCAACCGAATGTTACTCATGCCCCCTACCGCCCCCCCCACAACACACACACACACACACACACACACACACACACACACACACATATTAACAGCACAGAAGTGGAACAATTGGAGAGTGTCAAGCTCCTGGGATTGGTCATCCACAACAAGCTTTCTTGGATTCTTCATGTGGGTTACAAAGGCCCAACAACATTTCTTCTTCCTCTGGCAGCTGAGGAAATTTGGCATGACGGCGAATACCTTTTATAGGTGCATAATTGAGAGCATTCTGTCTGGATGTATCACTACCTGGTATGGCAACTGTGCCATTCAAGATCAGAGACGATTACAAAGAGTGGTGAACACGGCCCGGACAATAGCAAAAACCAACCTCCCATCAGTAGAATCCATCTACCAGGCCCGCTGTCAAGGAAAGGCCGGCAGCATTCTCAAAGATCCATCCCACCCTGGCAATGTTTTTCTACAACCTCTACCATCAGGGAGAAGGTACAGAGGCCTGAACACAAGCACCAGCTGGTTTCATAACAGTTTCTACCCTTCTGTTGTTAGAATACTGAATGGACTCACAAACTCTTAACATTCGCCTGTACCTGTGTTCTTGGTTTTGCTGTTGTTAACCTATTATTTATTTATCTATGCTACTTAACTCTGTGATCTGCCTGTACTGCTTGCAAGACAAACCTTTTCACTGTGCCTCGGTACACGTGACAATAAATTCAATTCAGTTCATTTCAATGGGAGGCTAAATGGCTAGCGTCTGTTGCTAGGTTACTATGAATGGACTTGTTTTCATAGGGAAGTTTTGCCTTTTATTTGAGTAATTTAATTAAATAATTTAGAATAACTGTGTAAAGAATTAGAATGCACAGATAAGTTTTGAAGGATACATATACTAAACAACATAATCAGTGAAGTACATTGTATCTGAAGTAATTTGCTTCTAATGCACACACAGGTCCATCTAACCATGCCTCTGTTTTCAAACGCATATATGGGGAAGATCATCAAAGCAACTTTCATGTCTTTGAGGAAGATGGGGGAGCAAAAGACGAAGGAACAGGGCTTAGACCCAGAAAATTGTTTAAATGTGACCTTGAAAATCAGAGCATTAACAGAGGTATTTACTACCTTCTCATTCATTCTAAGTTCTCTTCAGCCTCCTATTATATTTTATTTGCTTTCTTTTGTAATAAGATGGATGAGTAATATCCCAACAATGAAGGAGAGTCGGGGGGACAGAGTTGAATATGGTAGCCATTACAAAAGAGTGGCGAGAAAAGCTAAAAGGTCTAAAATTTGATAAATCTCCTAGCCCCGATGGGCTACATCCTGGAGTTCTGAGAGAGATGGCTGAGGAAATAGCGGAGGCGTAGGTTGTGATCTTTCAAAAGTCACTGGAGTCAGGGAAAGTCCCAGATAATTGTAAAATCACTGTTGTAAACCCCTTGTTCAAGAAAGGATCAAGACAAACGATGGAAAATTTTAGGCCAATTAGCATAACCTCGTTTGTTGGTAAAATTCTAGAATCCATCGTTAAGGGTGAGATTTCTAAATTCTTGGAATTGCAGGATCGAATTAGAACAAGTCAGCATGAATTTAGTAAGAGGTGGTCAAGCCTGACAAACCTGTTAGAATTCTTTGAAGAGGTAACAGGTAGATTAGATCAGGGAAACCCAGTGAATGTTATCTATCTAGACATCCAAAAGGCCTTTGATAAGGTGCCTCACGGGAGGCTGCTGAGTAGGGTGAGGCCCCATGGTTTTCAAGGTGAGCTACTGGCGTGCATTGAGGATTGATTGTCTGACAGAAGGCAGAGAGTTGGGGTAAAAGATTCTTTTTTAGACTGGCAGCCAGTGACTAGTGTCCTGCAGGGTTCAGTGTTGGGGCCACAGCTGTTCACTTTATGTATTAATGATGTGGATGAAGCAATTGGGGGCATTCTGGCAACATTCGCCAATGATACGAGGTTAGGTGGACATCTTAGGTGGACCTGAGGAGGTTGGGAGGCTGCCGAAAGATTTAGACAGTTCAGGAGAGTGCTCCAGGAAATGTCTGATGAAGTTCAACATGAGCAAATGTGAGCTCTTGCACTTTGAAAAAAACAATACAGGCATGGACTATTTTCTAAACGGTGAGAAAATTCATAAAGCCAAAGTACAAAGGGAGCTGGGAGTGCTAGTCCAGGATTCTCTAAAGGTTAACTTGCAGGTTGAGACGGTGATTAAGAAAGCAAATGTAATGTTTTCATTTATCTCAAGAGGGTTGGAATATAAAAGCAGCGATATGCTTCTGAGACTTTTTTTTAGATTACATTACAGTGTGGAAACAGGCCCTTTGGCCCAACAAATCCACACCAACCCGCCGAAGTGCAACCCACCCATACCCCTACATTTACCCCTTACCTAACATTCCGGGCAATTTAGCATGGCCAATTCACCTGACCTGCACATCTTTGGACTGTAGGAGGAAACCGGAGCACCCGGAGGAAACCCATGCAGACACGGAGAGAGAGTGCAAACTCCACACAGTCAGTCGCCTGAGGCGGGAATTGAACCCGGGTCTCTGGCGCTGTGAGGCAGCAGTGCTAACCACTGTGCCACCGTGCCGCCCACTAAAGCTCTGGTTAGGCCCCATTTAGAATACTGTGTCCAATTTTGGGCCCCACCCCTCAGGAAGGACATACTGGCACTGGAGCGTGTGCAGCGGAGATTCACACGGATGATCCCTTCAATGGTAGGCCTAACATATAATGAACAGCTGAGGACTCTGGCATTGTATTCGTTAGAGTTTAGAAGGTTGAGGGGAGATCTAATAGAAACTTACAAGATAATGCATGGCTTAGAAAGGGTGGACATTGGGAAGTTGTTTCCATTAGGCAGGGAGACTCGGACCCGTGGACCCAGTCTTAAAATTAGAGGGGGTCAAATTAGAATGGAAATTGGAGACATTTCTTTGGCCAGAGAGTGGTGGGCCTGTGGTATTCATTGCCACAGAGCGCAGTAGAGGCCGGGATATTAAATATCTTCAAGGCAGAGATTGATAAGTTCTTGATCTCGCAAGGAATTAAGGGTTACCGGGAGAGTGCGGGTAAGTGGAGTTGAAGTGCCCATCAGCCATGATTAAATGGCAGAGTGGGTTCAATGGGCCAAATGGCCTTACTTACACTCCTATGTCTTATGGTAAGCTTGTGGAAAACATAAAAACTGACTACAAAAATGTTTATAGGTATGCGAAGAGAAAACGACTGGTGAAGGCAAGTGTAATTCACTTGCAGTTAGAATCAGGTGAATTCATAATGGACAAGAAAGAGATAACAGACCAGTTGAACAAGGATGACATAAATAACCTTCAGAAAATGCTAGGGGACAGAGAGTCAAGCATGAAGGAGGAACTGAAGGAACACTTTATTAGTCAGGAAATGGTTCTGGGAAAATTGATGGGATTTGAACCTGATAAATCCCCAGGGCGTGATGCTCTGCATCTCAGAGTACTTAAGGAAGTGGCCCTAGAAATAGGAGATATAGTGGTGATCATTTTCCAGTATTCTGTAGACTCTGGAAGAGCAACAGTGAACAGGGAGGTGGCTAGTGTAACCCCACTCTTTAAAAAGGGAGGAATGAAGAAAATGGGGAATTCTAGGTTGGTGGTTGGGGAGAAGCTAGAATCAATCATTAAAAATGTAATAACTGAGCATTTGGAAAGCGGTGACAGAATCGATCCTAGTCAGCATAGATTCACTTAAAGGAAATCATGCTTGACAAATCTTCTGGAATTTTTTGAGGATGTGACCAGTAGGGCGGACAAGAGTGAATCAGTAAATGTTGTGTATCTAAATCTTCAAAAGGCTTTTGACAAACTTCCACATAAGAGATTAGTAAGGAAAATTACAGCTCATGGTATCGGAGATAATGTATTTAAATAGTTAGAGCACTGGTTGGCAGCCAGGAAGAAGGGAGTTGGAATAAATGGGTCCTTTTCAGAATGGCAGCTAGTGTCAAATGAGCTACCTCAGAGTTCAGCGCTGAGATCTCAGCTGTTCATAAATACATTAACAATTTGGACGAAGGAATTGAATGCATTATCTCCAAATTTGCAGATGACACTAAGCTGGCTGGCAGTGTGCGCAGTAAGGATGATGCTAAGAGGCTGCAGGGTGACTTGGACGGATTGGCTGAATGCGCAGATACTTGTCAAATACCCACTTTGGTCGCAAAAACAAGATTATTATCTGAATGGTGGCAATTTAGGAAAAGGTGAGATGTAATGAGACTTAGGTGTCATGGTAGAAGAGTCACTGAAGGTTTGCATGAAAGTGTAGCATGCAGTGAGGAAAGATAATGGCATACTGGCCTTCATAGCTAGAAGATTTGAATATCGGAGGAAGGATGTATTTCTGTAGTTACATAGGGTCTATATGAGGTTGTACCTTGAGTACTGTGTGCAGTTTTGGTCTCCTAGTTTGAGGAAGCACATTCTTGCTATTCAGGAAGTCCAGCAAAGATTCACCAAACTGATTCCTGGGATGAGAGGTCTGATATATGAGGAAAGACTGGATCAATTGAGCTTGTATTCGCTGGAATTTAGAAGTATGAGGGATATCTCATAGAAACATATAAAATGCTGACAGGACTGGACAGGTTAAACGCAGGAAGAATGTTCCCGATGTTGAGGGAAGTCTAGGACAAGGGGTTACAGTCTAAGAATAAGGGGTAAGCCATTCAGAACTGAGATGAGGAAGAAACTCTTCACTCAGAGTAGTGACCCTGTGGAATTCTCTCCAACAGAAAGCTGTTGGGGCCAGTTCCTTAGATATATGCAAGAGTGTGTTGAATGTGGCCCTTGTGACTAGAAGGATTAAGGAGCATGGGGAGAGGGTAGGAATGGGTTACTGAGATTGCATGATCAGCCATGATCATATCGAATGATGGTGCAGGTTCAAAGGGCTGAATGGTCTACTCCTGCACCTACTCCCTATACCTCTATGTTTCTTAAAACTACTGTATGGACTACTCTTTACTACAGATGCCCAAACTGTGACATGAGTTGGTAAATGGTTAGGAGACAGGAATGTTCCTTGACTGCAGTATTCCTCAAAGATCTGCTTTGGTGCCTCAGCTTATTTACCATTTCCATTATGGACTCAGATGAAGGACCATAGAATTGAATATTCAAGTTTGCAAATAATACTAAGGAAGGAAGTGAAGCAGTTTGTCTAACAAGAGCAGGAAGTTACAAAGGGGTTTAAATTAAGTAAGATTGTCACAGACCATAACGTGGGGAAGAGAGAAGCTTTTGATCTAACAACACAGTATTCTTTAAATAACAGGTGACTTGCAGATGGTGGAGAAATGCAAGTAAGAATGTAATGCTTCACCCATACAGAACTGTGATCTAGGTACTCATGAAGTATTATATTCACTTTTTGACATCGTATCTTGAAGATTAAAACAACATTTACTCGGGTATGTCATTGAAAGTATTAAATTTTGCACTGCCAGAAAGTACGGTGGAGGCAGGTTCAATTGAGGCTTTCATAATGGAAGTGAATTGGTATTTAAAAAGGAACAAAAGCTAGGTGAAAGAATGACACTAAGTGAATCCCTTATTTTAAGAGCTGGTATCAGACACAATAGACTGAACTTCCTTTTTTTTTTCTTTTTTTTTCTTTTTTTTTCTTCTAATATCCTTTTTTTTTTAAAAAAACCCACACTACCACTACTGCAGTAGTGCTTATTTTTCCCCAGCACCCAAGTTGTGAGTGTGCAGGTGTGAGCCACAGTGAAAGACAACATGTGTACAAATCTTTATTCAATTCCCACCACCAGGAAGACAGGAAACACCTGAGTGGCCAGTGACGAGCAGTGCCCTTCTCAGAGGGCAATGCTGCGTGATCAAGTCACCTGTTTTTTTTTTCTTTTTTCACACTGATCCAATTCTCCAGATAGGCAAAACACCCGAGTGGCCTGTGACAAGCACTGCCTTTCATATCAAAGGGCAATGCTGTGTGAAATCTCTAGTTTTTTTTTGTGTGTGTGTGCGCGTACAGGTGAAGTCACCTGTTTATTTTTTTTTACAAAGTGCACAAATCTTTATTCAATTTCCATCATAGACTGAACTTCCTTCAGCATTGCAAAACTAAGGTGATTCGATGATAATACCATGAACCTAATTTGTATTCCCTTGATCTTCGAAGGTTGAGGGCTGAATTAATCAAGAAACTTTGGTTAATTTATTTGATCGGATAAAAACAGAAGGCAAAATCTTATAGGAGTCTGTGCAGCATGGGCAATGGCAAGATGTGTAGCCGAATCGGGTAACAAGTACAATGAGGCCTATCTCGACATCAGGAGCTACTCGCACTGTCATTTATGCTTTTCATAAGTCGCAAAACACAATTCTCATTGAACAGAGTTAAACTGTGAATTAACAGTGATTATTCTTGTGACATATCGTTTTAATAGCCCATCTCACCTGATTAATATTCTGCCAAACTTACCAAACAAGCTCAATGAGGAAACTCGAGCAAACACCCAATGGAATTAGCTTGCTGCTTGCTCCGAACTAATTCCATGTTTAAAACCAGGCAGCAATATTTTAGGTCATGCTCTATTGCATAACTAACATTGTCATCTGACATGCCAGCCTATAAGAGTGTTACTAGCATATCTCCAATTCACTTACAGGTCACTTTTGCATCTTATGTGCACCAGAAACAACCATTGTAATGCAGCAGCAAGGAAACTGTGTTCTTGGGGTCTGCTCATTGACTCTACCATGCTGCATCTCAAGAATTGTTCTTCAGAACTGATAGCAGCTAAGAAAAGGTCATAGAGATGTACAGCATAGAAACAGACCCTTCGGTCCAACTCATCCATGCTGACCAAATATCCTAAATAAATATTGACCCATTTGGCCCATGTCTCTCTAAACCCTTCCTATTCAAACATCCATCCAGATGCCTTTTAAATGTTGTAATTTACCATCCTCCACTACTTCTTCTGGCAGCTCATTCCTTACACGCACTACCCTCTACATGAAAAAGTTGCCTCTTAGGTCTCTTTTAAATCTTTCCCCTCTCACCATAAATCTATGCCATCTAATTTTGGACTCCCCCAGCCTAGGGAAAAGACTTTGGCTATTCACCCTGTCCGTGCCCCTCATGATTTTATAAACCTCTATAAGGTCACACCTCAGCCTCTGACACTCCAGGACAATCAGCTCCTTCCTATTCAGCCTCTCCCTATATCTCTAACCCAGACAACATCCTTATAAATCTTTGCTGAACCCTTTCATGTTTCACAACATCCTTCTTATAGCAGGGAGACCAGAATTGCATGCAGGATTCTACAAGTAGCCTGACCAATGTTCTCTACAGCCATAACACAACCTCCCAACTCATAGAAATGAACAATAAAGGGATGCATACACTCAATGCACTGACCAATAAAGGGAAGCATACCAAACACCTTTTTCACTATTCTTTCTGCCTGTGACTCCACTTCCAAAGGAATTATGAACCTGTACTCCAAAGTCTGTTTGTTAAGCAACACTCCCGAGGACCCTACCATTAAGTGTATAAGTCCTGCTAAGATTTGCTTTCCCAAAATGCAGGACCTAACTTTTGTCTAAATTAAACTGCAGCTGTCACTCCTCGCCCCATTGGCCCGTCTGATCAAGATCCCAGTGTACTCTGTGGTAACTTTCTTCGCAGTCCACTACACCTACAATTTTGGTGTCATCTGCCAACTTACTAACCATTCCTCGTATTTTCACATCCAAATCATTTACGTAAATTATGAAAAGCAGTAGACCCAGCACCAATCGTTGTGACTCTCTGCTGGACACAGGATAAAAAGTAATCCTCCTTCACCTACCCTCTGTCTTCTACCTTTGAGCCAGTTGGTATGAATGCTGAAGACAGGGATGGGGTCACAGGGAGAGGAGTGAGCGGATAGGCAAAGATGGACCCAGACAGAGAAAACAACAGTTCGGCAGACAAAGGCATGTCAGAGGAAGAAAAACTGATAATTGGGACCATAAGCAAGTGCAAATGGGCTGGCCATACTGAAATCAGCTCATAGGGTTTGGTAATGGGCAGAGTACATAGAAGAAGGTGTTCAGGTTCTAACATTATTGAACTTGATATTGAACCCTAAAGCCTGCAGGGTCTCCAAGTGAAAAATAAAATGTCTTTCTTCCAGCTTGCACTGAACCTTGTTGGAGGACTATGACAGGCCTGAGATAGAAATGTTGGCCAAGGAACACGGAATGTGTGGAAAGCTGCACTGAGTAACTCACCTTCTGACTCCACAAAGCCTACACTTATTTATGCCCCATATTGTTTCACAAGCAATTTGACAAAAAGGTTTGAATTTCAAATTGTTTGGAAGTTTCTGCTACATGGGATGACTAAAGTAGTGATGCAGATATTTGAATGAAAGAAGCCACTTTGATAACCCAACATAATTCATCATGATAATCTCAAAGTGGCAGAAAATAAATTACAAGTCTGCTGCTTCATTACAGGGTTAGTCATAATATTCAATGGATAATTTGTAACCCTTGTCCAGATGCAGAGTTTCAGATCCGTATCACCAGTGATCATGCTTCTGTGGACAACTGGGAGCTGAATACGCCAAACATGGAAACTATTTGTCAGCAGTTTAGGAAAGAACTTCAGAAGAAATTCCAGGTAATATTGAACACAACAATTAATTTTATTCTAGCTTTAATTTGTTAATTTTTGTTCAATCTATATAAACTTAGCAACTTATTACGACAATAATAAATATAAACAAATCATTACAAATTATTGACCGTTCAAAGTGAAACAGTGGTTATTTAGAAGATTAGCGAGTTTTGAGATTTGTAGCTCAGGTTGAGGTTCTGGATATAGGTTTGTTGGCTGAGCTGGAAGGTTCGTTTTCAGAAGTTTCATCACCATACTAGGTAACATCTTCAGTGCTCCTGATGAAGCACTGGTGGTGTAGCCCGCTTTCTATTTATATGTTTGGGTTTCCTTGGATTTGTGATGTCATTGCTTGTGGTGACATAATTTCCTATGGTGATGTCATTTCCTGTTCTTTTGTGTTGTTCCAAAACAAAAAGACATGACCCATTCTCAGTAGTATCCTTACATGTAAGGACACCACTTCGACTGGGACAATACATCCATCCTGGGACAAGCGAAACAGAGACACGCACAAGATTTCCTGGACGCATGATGTTCCGACCGGAACCCTTTCAGCAAACACATTGACTTGGATCCCATTTACCATTCCCTGAGAAAAAGAACAGGAAGTGACATCACCAACCCAAGGAAACCCAAACATATAAATAGAAAGCGGACTACACCACCATTCGGAGGCTCACTGAAGATGTCATCTAGTATGGTGACAAAATGTCTCAAAATGAACCTATCAGTTCAACGAGCAAACCTACATCCATTTAGAAGACTGTTAGTGATTACAGTGTTCTATCAGAAGATTCATTTGGGTGACATGGTGAAAAATTTCATGTTTTCCCCAAAGAATGCAAAACAATATTGTATTATTCAGCTAAAACTGATAAGCAGAATTTTAATAATATTTATGACAGCCTAGATAAAAAATAATTATTAATATAGCAAAACTTGACATTCACCTTCTCTGAAAATTATTATAAAAATATGAAATAAAAATTTGATTTTCAAATCTTCTGATAAAAATGAATCATCAGCTTGATTAATTCATTCCTGTGGTGGTTACTATCAACAGTGGGTTGTCTTAGGTCTTTGGAGTTTTTGCCAGAAGGTTTTTAGTCAAGCAAGGGCCAGGATTTTACATTTTGAAGTTATGTGTCTGATGATATCACACCTGCCATGGCCTATAGCAAGTTTTCTGAGGAGATCATCCATTCTTCATCTTAATACTTGGTTTTATATAAGTGGGACTTGTATTTACTGAAACAGCATATCAGTAGAATTTAGTTCAGTTATAGTTAGTAGTGTTACGACACGGTGGTGAGCCCCTCTTTTCATTAAACTAAACACCCAGAAAAGCTCACTTCACTTAGTAATCTGTTAAAATATGAGTGACAGAGAACTCCCAAATTCCACTATTTAAAGAAAATAATATCAATTTGTTCTTTAACTTGAAAAGTGAACATTAAACGCCAAGTATTCACAACTCCAAGCCCCCCTTTCTCCTAACTGCTTATTCCTGATGAAGAGCTTATGCTTGAAACACAACTCTCATGCTCCTCGAATGCTGCTTGACCGACTGTGCTTTTCGACACTTTCTGACTGTGCTTATTACCTGCCTCCAACTGTATAACATTATACTGTTCGAATAAAACACATTAAAATTACATCACCTTAATTTCAAAACCGTACAGCAGCTATCGTCATCATGTCTTCTTCCAGCGAAAGATCTTCCTGGGTCACCTTCTTTGTTTTTACTATGAAGATGTTTCCTATGAAAAGGTACCTTTGACAGAGAGCATTGCAATCTTTTGGGTCTCTCTCTCGATGGTAGTTACTCTATCTGACTTTCAAACTGCCTGTCTTTTTTATACCCCCAACATTGGATTGTTTCATTGGTTCGATGTTCTCAAAACAATAAATTCAAACACGATTGGGTTTTAGTATCCTGGGGCATAATTTAAACTGGTTGCTTAAATTCAAATTGTTGGTAAAACAGCAAACAATTCGGGTATCTATTTCAGAGCCAAACATTACATGTTTTCATTGTCTCTGTTGCAAGGGAGTCAAAGTTTATCAGGTCTAATGAGAATGTGGAACTGAGATCACAATCACTTAAGCCTTTTTGTTTGATCTTCATGGGATGAGGGCATTGCTGGCTGAACCAGCATTTTTTTGCTCAACCTTAATTGTCCAGAAGGCATTGCTGTGGGTCTGGAGTCAAATGTAGGCCAGGCCAGGTAAGGTTTCTTACCTAAAGGATATCAGTAAACCAGATGGAGTTTTCCAATAATCAACAGTAGACTTATGGTCATCATTTGACACTTAATTTCACGGTTTTTAAATTGAATTCAAATTCCACCATCTGCCACGCGGATTTGAACTCTGACCCCTAGAACATAACTTGGATCTCCAGACTAACAGTCCAGCAATAATACTACTTGGTCATCACCTCCCCATTTTATAAATGTTGATTGGAAGTGAGGGTAAACCTTTGTGCTGCTAAGACATGTTTGACTGAGAATGATTAGCACAAGTTTTCAGTGTACGTGTAATGTAAGCTTTTGAAATATCCATGAAATAACATCATGATAAGATATTTCCTGATGGTTTATTTTGTGGTTTTTTTTTCAAAAACTGAGGACTAAAATTAGAATGTTTCAATGGGTGACTGTAATTTTGAAAAGCAAGATGTATTGTAAACAATTGATTGAACAAGTAGTAATTGAAATTTGAATTATAGATGATTTGGAGCCAAGGCAGAATGTTCAGATGAAGCTTTTGTTCGAAAGAAGAAGTTGATTGATACGTAGACTAGTGACCAGTTATCAATCGCAGAGACCTTTCTGTCTGCCAACAGTTTTGTAATTGGTTCTCAAGTAACTGAACAGCTTGAATTTAGGAATGAGTTAACAGAGGGAAAGAAGTATTATATCCTCCCCCAGCTCTATGTTCTCTGCAATCAAAACTCACTGTTACCTTGAAGAAAATCAGTTTTTTTTTCTCTTTTTTACAATGTCTATTCAGTGATTTTTTTTTATTTGATACATTCTTTTGGGAGAGTTAGCCACCTTGTATGTCTTACAAACCAATGGAACCATCTGGAGAAAGACAACTGAAGCAACATGCTGGCCAGCCGAAGAGTCATAAAGATCATCTTAATAACACAACCTGGAAACAAAGATTACTGAACTATCATTTCTAGGTTTTTTCCTCTATATGTAACCTAGTTTACCCTGTCTGTTTGTCTGTCTGCCTGTCTGTGTAAAGGGAAGTTCATGAGAGGATTGGTGTTTTAATTAGTCAAATTAGATTAGATTAGATTACTTTACAGTGTGGAAACAGGCCCTTCGGCCCAACAAGTCCACACCGACCTGCCGAAGCGCAACCCACCTCTACCCCTATATGTACCCCTTACCTAACATTACGGGCAATTTAGCATGGCCAATTCACCTGACCTGCACATCTTAGGACTGTGGGAGGAAACCGGAGCACCCGGAGGAAACCCACTATATGTTAACAATTTAAAACTATTTACCTCTAGCTAGAGTCTAACCATTTCTAATAAATAGTGATTCTTGTACAGAACCCTGGTGAATGCTTTCTATCAGTCCTGGCCTGGACATCACAAGTGGGAAAGTTCATGTATGTTTTGTGACAATTTCAGAGTAGCTAGACTCAAATACTGGCATGCTATCATGGTGAATTGTAACAATACATAAATTAAACTGAGCAAGCATTCTTCTAAGCACTGGGATGTCAATCTAGAAATGGCTACAATTGTCGCCTCTGCTGATTTCTACCATTGGCCACAATGTGATGTATAGTGATAGCACCAGTGGTGCTACACAGCTTACTTACATGGTCTGTGTCTCATGTTACTGTCCTCTGTGCTATTTTATCATCTGTTTATAGATTAACATCGTTCTTACAACATTTGAATAATTCATTGGTTATTAATGGATGGTACTGCATAATGTTAAATTATATAATCATGAAGGGCCAGAGTGGCTTCCATCGTGGTCTATTCTTTAAAAAAATCCTGTCCATCTCTCTGTCATTCTTGCCAAGGGATTATTGAAGTTGTTTGATTGCTTTTGCCACTTTGAATGATATTGAAAGGACCAGGTTTTACAGACACTAATTAAAAATAAGGAGTCTTCCATTTAAAACAGAGATTAGGAAAATTATTTCTCTCAGAGAGTAGTGACTCTTTGGAATTCCCTTCCCCAGAAAATGGCAAAGGCAGAATATTGAATATTTTTAAGGCAGGTGTGAATACACACTTGGCTAACGAGGGAGTCAAAAGTTGTGGACAACAGTCAAGAAAGACGTTAAACCTGATCTTATTGAATGAAGGAGCAGACTGGCGGGGCCAAATGCTTATAACTGCTCTTAAATCATATCTTTGTGTTAGTTACATCCATATTATCACTGAGTTTTGAAATTATTCACAATGTACTTATTTACTCTGCAGAAACACTCTCAAAGGATTGACACTTTTACCAAATTTTCTCTGAAATCTGCTCAAAAAAGGATGTCATCAACAAGCCTTCAGATCCACAGCTACAGGTTTGCATTACTGTATTTAATGTCATCAAAATGGAACAACTCTATGCTCAGAAGCTAATTCAGAGCTTTCTGCAATTCTAGAAACATTGGAATTTTTTTGTAATGTCCAACATCCAAACTCTTACACCTTAACATGCTCCTTATTTTTCTACTTGATTGATGATTGCCGGCGAGTTCTTGAATGAAACAAAGAACTGTGAATGCTTAATATCTGAAACAAAACAAAAATTGCTGGTGAAGTTCTGCAGGTCTGGAAGCATCAGTCCACGCTCCCCGACAAACTCCCATCCTGGCACCCTCCCCTGCCACTGCAGGAATTGCAAAGCCTGCGCCCACACCTCCTCCCTCACCACCATCCAAGGCTCCAAAAGAGCTACATTCATTGGCATTTATATAACTATGAGCATCCTGGTGGTTACCTTTAACCAGAGAATTAACTTGACTAGCCATATAATTAGAGTTGCTACAAGAGCAGATCAGAGGCTAGGAATACTGTAGCAACTAATTCACCCTCTGACTACCCAAAACCTGACGACCATCTACAAGGCTCAATTGAGAAGGGTGAAAGAATACTCCTGATAGGCACCATGTCCACAAACGTCCACTCCCTCCACCAGCAATGTGTACTACCTACAGGAAGCCATCAAAATATGACCACCAATATCTAAAAGGACAGGAGCAACAAGTCTTGGGAATATCCCCATCTGCAAGTTCCCTTCAAGCTACTCAGCATCCTCACATAGAAATATACAGTCATTCCTTCCTTTGGGTCAAAATCCTGGAATCTGTTCTCTGATGGCATTCTGGGTCTACCTACAGCATATGAACTGTAGCAGTTCAAGAAGGCAGCTCAGCGCCACCTTCCCAAGAGCTACTAGAGACAAGTAATAAATGCCGACCTGTTCAGTAACACCAATGTCCCACAAGTGAATAAAGACAAAATCTCCCCCGAAACATACATTATGTCTTTCTTTCAGGCAACCACCAGTCTGCAGGATCTTAGTTTCCTGACCTCACGGCTTCACTGCCTCCTTCCGCTAGCAATTCCTGAATGGTCTGACCTGGCTTTGGATTTCCTATCTCACCATTGCAATCTGGTTTCCTCAACTGGTTTCTCCCGCTCTGAGTCTTCGTTCAGTTTCTTTGGATTTTAAGGATATACGCATGTTGAGCAAAAACTTGACAATTGAAATAATGTGATGAAATATGAGGCTTTGCACTTTGACAGGAAGAAATGAGGAGCTGAATTGTATTTAAATGGAGAAAGACTGCAGAAAGATACAAACTATAGAGATTTGGGAGTCCTCATCATGAATCGAAAAATCCAGCATCACATGTTCAGCATGTCATTGGGAAGGCCAATGGCATATTGACCTTTACTTTAAATGGAATGGAGTATAAAAGTCAGGAGATTTTGCTGAAACTTTTTAAGTCACTAATCAAACCGCAGCTGAAGTACTGTAATCAACTTTGAGCCCTTTAACTAAGTAAAGACGTATTGGTATTGGAAGCAGTCCAGAGCATGTTTGCTCACCTGATACTAGGTATGAGGGACTGTCTATAAGGAGAGGTTGAGTAGATTCGACCTATCCTCACCAGAATATAGAAGAATAAGAGATGACCTTACTGAAATATACAAAATCAGAAATTGCAGGAAAATCAAAGCAGGTCAGACAGCATCTGTGGATAGAAAGCAGAGTTAACAGTTTGAGTCCAGTGACCCTTCTTTAGATCTGTTCTTTGGTTACTTGATTTTCTGAAATATGTCAGATTGTTCCACGACTTGACGAGGCAGATGTGGAGAACCTGTTCCCCTCATTGGACAGTCGGGGACCAGAGGAAATCACCTTAGAATAAGGAGTTGCCCAGTTATGACAGAGATGAGAAGGAAATTCTCCTGTGTGAGGGTAGTGAATCTGTGGAAATGTTTGCCACAGAGGGATGTAGAGACTGAGTCCTTTAGTATATTGAAAGCTGGGATAGACAGATTTTGAGTCAGGAAGGGAATCAAGAGTTGTGGGGAAAAAAGCTAGAAGTGGAGTTGAAGATTATCAGATGACATATGTTTTACTCCTGTGTCTTTTAGTCTTATGGATTTTATCAATATCAGTCAGGTGCAGTTATCAACTGTAACTTACTCAAATGCTCATCCCAGAGCATTACGCATCACATCAACTATGCCAGACTCTGGTGTCATAAAATTTAAAAATCTAATAGGTGTTTTTAGGATCACACTCAGGACTATTATTCAGGCATAGAAAAGGTAAGCTAGTCTTTCAGCATTAGTCTAAAGGCAATAGTTCTCAAATATCCTGCTTTTACACATGACAGTTTATGGAGGAAAGTTCTTATCTGATTAATTTGCACCATATTAGATTAGATTAGATTACTTACAGTGTGGAAACAGGCCCTTCGGCCCAACAAGTCCACACCGCCCCGCCGAAGTGTAACCCACCCATACCCCTACATCTACATCTACCCCTTACCTAACACTAGGGGCAATTTAGCATGGCCAATTCACCTGACCTGCACATCTTTGGACTGTGGGAGGAAACCGGAGCACCCGGAGGAAACCCATGCAGACACGGGGAGAACGTGCAAACTCCACACAGTCAGTCGCCTGAGGCGGGAATTGAACCCGGGTCTCTGGCGCTGTGAGGCAGTTGACTAGAAATTTTGGTTTACAACAGGTATTGCCTATTTTTTATCTTTGCTGATTATGTCCTAACTAGCTAAACAATCTGAAACTAATTAGACTGCCTCAGTTGACAAGCAGCTTTCCAAAAGCAAAGATTGTACCACTATAAAATGTTATGTTTCAGTGGATTTTCTCATTTCACCACTGAAAATCAGCAACGATTGTATGTCTGTGAACAAAGTATCTCAAAAGTGGAATAGATTTAAATGAAAAATGATACACAGCCAGAGAAAAATGAATTCGCTGTGCATTAATTTCACATTGGGAGATAAGTTTTTTTTAATAAGAGTGTTGTGAGTTGTTTTATTTTGAATGTTACTGATTGTTCGTGTATTGTCTTAGTAGTTGTAGTGGAATTTGTCATTAGCTGCCAAAATGTGAGAAGAGTTTTCAGAGCAGTTTGTTAGGTGTGAATTTGTCTGCAGACTTCTTAATGAGATGGAAATTATTAACAAAATAACTTGTTCAGCTTTTTATTTGCAGAGCAGCAAACAGGAAGAGAAAATTCTAAAGGACATTTAACTGTAAGAATGTTACGTTACCATAATATGAAGGTGTGCCACACTGACAGCCCATTCCATTTATTATACATGTTTACACAGGTTGCATCCATTGTGCATTTTGATTTAAAACACATCAGGAAGAAAGACCAGTTGTTATGATATTTTCAAGATTCTCAATACAGACATTTGTGCTGTTTTTGTAGGTTACAGAGACTGAACAAATTTCAAACAATTTTCACCCAAGAACTGGAGCGGTTTGAAAAAGATTCTCAGTCACTAAAGATGATGGAAAAAGAGCTGACAGTATGTATAGTTATACAGTAGTCTTAAACAGCTAATTGTGTCATGAGTACACACCATACCGAATTATAGTCGAACTAATTGTCTCTCTTTGTTGTCATTTTGTAATTTTTTAAACTATTTATAATAGTTTGCTAGAAATGGTGATGACATATATATTGGCACTCCGTTTTTAAGCATCAGAGGATAGAATGGGATTGTCATTTTTAACCCACAAAATATAATGAGCAATGTTTCATCTCCATTGATATTTTGGAACTATTTCAAATGTCTTTGAACAAATCTACCATAGTTACTGCATGTTAATTATCACATAAATTACAGCAATTTGGTTTATGATGAATAAAATACAGCCAAATAGTTGCCTCGCTGATTCAAGAAAAGTTTTACTAACCTCACCTTTTGATAAGTATCACTTTCACCCTCTAGCCAGCTTGAGAAACTGTTTAACGCAACTATCTGTAAAATATAGCTCATGTCTGTCCATCCTGTCAAATAATTTCATTACATTAAGTGCCCACCAGTCCTTAATATACAATAGAATGCAATCTGGTCCAAACAGCCTTTCCTAATCAGTTAATTCATTTGGCCATGGTATCACTTTGGAGAATAGACCATGATTTGAAGGAGCCAGTGTTGCACTGGAGTGGGCAAGGTTAAAAAATCACGTAATGGTTGTGATCAGGTGACAACCAGCTAATGAAGAAGCAGTGCTTCGGAATCTCGTGCTTCCAAATAAACCTGTTGAACTATAATCTGGTGTTGTAAGAATAGGCCAGTATGTGTATCCAGAAATGCAAATCGTACTCTAAATGAGATTTTAACACACTATGTAAGAGTGTTTACTAGTTTTTAACCCTTGGTGCCTAGTCTAGTCTAGTACTTTGAAATGAAGTCTAACATTCCAAAAGCTTTTAAATTTTTTTAAATTGCTTATACTGACTGTGCATTGATTTTTCATGATTTCTATACATAAATTTATACATATTTCTATTCATAAACCAGTCCTCCATAATTCTTAGTTTGTTGCCATCGACAACTTGGATGACTCATGCGTCCCTACACTGAATTCCATATGCTGTTTTATTTGCCATTTTATTCAAACTATAATATCATCTGTCTTGTTTAGCCACTTGGCATCTGAAGTTATTACCACAAGACAGTTACTGGGCAATTAAAATTGGGGATGCTCAAGAAATCATGATTAATGGAGTTCTAATATCTTGGAGGGCAATAAAGATACAAAGGGGAAAGGCCATGGAGGGCTTTGAAAATATAGAGAAGAATTTTGAAATTTGTTCCTTAACTGGGAATAAACTTGGGGATATAATTCTGTGAAGTTTCAGGGTCACAGAGTCATACAGCTCAGAAATAGACCCTTTGGTCCAACCAGTCCATGCGACCATATCCCAAACTAAACTAGTCCCATCTGCCTGGTCCTGACCCATATCCCTCCAAACCTTTCCTAAAGTTATTGGAACAGAAACTGTCATATATTCAGCCAGAGAAATGTAGAATTAGAAGTACAAGGGTTATTGAGTATGGCTCTTCTATTACATTTTAGTCTCTTCCTAGTAAAGTTCAGTTGCTGCTATATGAAGTATCATGTTCTAAATGTACTAACTTGCAGTGTAATACAGTACACTATATCATTTCCTTTCTTAGTAAATGGAATGTTTTAATAGTTGATTTCCGAAATTGTAAACAATAAACTTAAGTGTAACTTGAGCATTTAACTTCTTGCATCTTTTAACTTTTGTATTAATCTGGGGCGGTGCAGTGATGCAATGGTCAGGCAGCATCTGAGGAGCAAGAGAATCATCCTGATGAAGGTTTATGTCCAAAATGTCGATTCTCTTGCTCCTCGGATGCTGCCTGACCTGCTGTGCTTTTCCAGCACCACACTCTCGACTCTGATCTCCAGCATATGCAGTCCTCACGTTCTCCTCCCCGATGGGCTGAATGGCTTGCTTCCACACTGTAATCATGCACCTTTTATCAAAAGGTTTCTTTGGTGTTGACAATTTCCTGGATAACCTGGGTTATGTTGATATCTCATTCCCTCAAAAACCGTAAAACAAAATTACAGTTGTCATGTAACAGAAACATAAAAACACAGAAATTCTGGCCCAGTGGTTAGCAATGCTGTCACACGGCACCAGGGATCTGAATTCCATTCTAACCTCGAGCGGCTGTCTTGGTGGAGTTTACATGTTCTCCCTGTGCCTGCGTGGGTTTGCGCCAAGAGCTGCGGTTTCCTTCCATAATCTAAAGATATACAAGTTAGGTGGATTGGCCATGCTAAATTACCAAAAGTGTTCAGGGATGTGTATTTTAGATGTGTTAGCCATGGGAAATGCATGATTACAGGGAAAGGGTAGCAAGGTGGATCTGGATGGGATGCTGTTTGGAGGGTTGGTGTGGCCTGTTGGGCCGAATGGCCTGTTTCCCCTCTGAGGGAATTCTATAAAATATGAAGTGGGACTAGGCCATTTAATCTTTAACCCTGCTGTACCATTCAAATTGATGTAGATCATCCAACCTGGTACCCTATTCCTGCTTTCTCCCCAGACCTGTTGATCTCTTTAGCTGTAAGAACTATACTTTTTTTTAAGATTACTTACAGTGTGGAAACAGGCCCTTCGGCCCAACAAGTCCACACCGACCCACCGAAGCGCAACCCACCCATACCCCTACATCTACCCCTTACCTAACACTACGGGCAATTTAGCACAGCCAATTCACCTGGCCAGCACATCTTTGGAGTGTGGGAGGAAACCGGAGCACCCGGAGGAAACCCACGCAGGCACGGGGAGAATGTGCAAACTCCACACAGAGAGTCGCCTGAGGTGGGAATTGAACCCGGGTCTCTGGCGCTGTGAGGCAGCAGTGCTAACCACTGTGCCACCGTGCCGCCCATTAAAGCTCTGGTTAGGCCCCATTTAGAATACTGTGTCCAATTTTGGGCCCCACCCCTCAGGAAGGACATACTGGCACTGGAGCGTGTGCAGCGGAGATTCACACGGATGATCCCTTGAATGGTAGGCCTAACATATAATGAACAGCTGTGCCACCGTGCCGCCCAAGTCCTTCTTGAAAATATTCAGTAGTTTGACCTCAACTGCTTTCTGTGGTCGAGAATTCCATAGGGGCAACACTCTCTGGGTGTAGAAATCTTTCCTCATCTCAGTCCTAAGCATCATTAAACTATGACTATTAGTTCTGAACTCCCTGGTCATCAGGAATAGCCTTCGTATCTTTTTCATGTGAAGTCCTATTAGAATTTTTTATGTTTCTGTGAGATAGAACATAGAACATTACAGTGCATTACAAACCCTTCGACCCTCGTTGATGTGTCAACCTGTGGAACCAATCTGAAGACCATCCAACCTAAACTATTCCATTTTCATCTATGTGTTTATTCAATGACCATTAAAATGCCCTTAAAGTTGGCGAGTCTACTATTGTTGTAGGCAGGGCATTCCATGCCCCTACTACTGTCTGAATACAGAAACAATCTCTGACATCTGTCCTATATCTATCACCCCACAATTTAAAGCTACGTCCCTTTGTGCTGGCCGCCATTGTCCGAGGAAAAAGGCTCTCACTGTCCACCCTATACAACTCTTTAATTATCTTATATGTCTCAATTAAGTCACCTCTTAACCTTCTTCTCTCTAATGAAGAGAGTCCCTCAGCCTTTTCTCATAAGACTTTCCCTCCATTTGAGGCAACATCCTAGTAA
Source organism: Chiloscyllium punctatum (assembly GCF_047496795.1). NCBI lineage: Eukaryota > Metazoa > Chordata > Chondrichthyes > Orectolobiformes > Hemiscylliidae > Chiloscyllium > Chiloscyllium punctatum. Next base: position 55,898,809 of record NC_092775.1, read on the forward strand.
ATCTCCTCTGAACCCTTTCCAATGCGTCCACATATAATGTGTACTGTACTGTACGCAATACCCCAAGCATGGTCGTACCAGAGTTTTGTACAGCTGTAACATGACCTCATGGCGCCAAAGCTCAATCCTTCTACCAATAAAAGCCAGTAATCCATATACTTTCTTAACAACCCGTGTGGCAACTTTCAGGGATCTATGCTCATGGACACCAAGATCTCTCTGCTCATCTACACTACCAAGAATCTTACCATTAGCCCAGTACTCTGTATTCCTATGGCTCCTTCCAAAGTGAATCACAACACATTTCTGCATTAAACGCCATTTGTCACCTCTCAGCCAAGCTCTGCAACTCATCTATATTCCTCTGTAACCTACAACATCCTTCATCACAATCCACAGCATCATACCTCCCCCACCACCACCCCATTATTTTTCTAAACTCACGGAGAGTCCTTAACACTGATCCAGCTCCCTGAGTGCCAGCTCTCAGAGTGATCAGGATGTATCACACTCTTGTTCATATCTGTCAGCCAAAGCTCCATGACTGGACCAGATTAACAGCTCCAATCGCAGAACTTATATTCTAAGAAGTCCACCTGGCTGACCTTGCTACAATCACTGCAATGTCTTTTTTCCAAAATTACTTGTTTTTCCACGAAACAACAAATCATCTATCCGTTCCCCTTGACACTTAAATGTTTGCCAAGAAATCACATGATGAAACCTCTTCAAGCTAGAAATACCCAGTTCATCAATTGATTATCCAGGAGTATATATGTATAAGATCAATGCTGGGTAGATGTACAGTTTCATTCCTTTGTTCACACTTTATAGTGTTTTGATAAAATTGTCTGGCTTCCTATGCCTTTCAGGAAGAGTCAAGGGCCAAACATTTTGCTGTGGGTCTGGAAACACATACAAGTAAAGTTGGCAAAATGTCCTTCTCCAAAGGATGTTAGTGAGCCAGATGGATTCTTACAGCAATCAACAATTATCCTAAAAGAGATTGTAACAATGACACTTTCACATACCTTCCAGGACAAGAAATGGTTGGACCTGAGAGGTAGCACACTTGCAGGGGTGCTTTGCTGAATTTTTTTTATTCATTCATGGGCTGTGCACAACATTGCCTGCCCAACATTTATTGACCATCTCCAGTTGAGACGGTCATGGTGGCCTACCTTCGTGAACTGCTGTAGTCCACTTGGTACAGGTAGAACTACAGTGCTCTTAGGGATGGAGTTCTCAGAAGTTTGACACAGCAACAGTAGAAAAGCAGCAATGTATTTCCAAGTCAGAATGATGAGGGGCTTGGAGGGAAATTTCCATGTGATCGTGCTCCCAGATATCTGCTCCTCTTGACCTTGTAAATGGTACTGATCATGGGTTTAGAAGGTGCTATCTCAAGAGCCTTGATGAATTTTTGCAGCAAATTTTGTTGATCTGTACACATCTGTTCGCTGCTACTGAGCACTGGGGGTTAGAGACTGAATATTTGAGCACATGTGCTACCACTCAAGCAGTTTGCTTTTTTTCTGGGTTCTGTCAAATTTCATGAGTTTTGTTGGAATTGCACTTATCACACCCCTCACCTGTACTTTGTAGATGGTGGCCAGGTTTCAAGGAGTCAGCTGAATCCTAACAAAATTATTGAAACTCATTATAAGTGATGCTTAGCATACTTTGTCCAAGCAGTGGAGAAGGTTGTTTACAGATGGCAGAAGTGGATGTGTACAAAGTGACATTTAGCCGGCAACAGGTAGCTGATTGGTTTTACGGATTGGTTTGTGACCAGCTGTGGATGATAAAGGCCTGCCAGCACCTATGCGGTTAGGTCTGGGTAGCTGAACAGCTTGTGGGTATGAACAATTTTAGGAGAAGCATTTGGATGTCTGAAAAGGGAGGTGGTGTAGAAAATAGCTGTAGTAATTTATTTTCCCTCACCATGTGCTGTAAACTGTTACTTTTAACCAATAAATCAGAGACTTTATACTTTATGAACCAGTCACTCTGTGTCTCCTGTAAGAGAGAAGAAAATTAGAAAATAGCAATTCTGGCAAGCAAACAATCATTTCAGCGAATCCTGCGGAGAACAATTATTGAATTACCTTCCCAATTTTATTTTCTTACACCCATTTTTGTCTGTGTCTATCCGTAAGTGTGTAAAGGGAGAGTTTTGTAAGAGAATTAGAGTTAGAGTTTTAAACTGGTAAGAATTCAAGGTCAACAATCTATTCTATAGGATAGCTAAAATTTATTTGTATGTAAAATATTGGAATTCTTGTTAAGTACCTTGACTGTGACCGTTCTGTTAACCTTGGTCTAAACAGTCAGGTAAATTAGGAAAATTTTGTATGCTTTGATTAGACCTTCAACTTCTGTGACAAGTGCAAGAATACAGTGGCTAATTTTCAGCGTGCTACCCCAGTGAGGCAAAACAATAGACATTGCCTGGCCCTGATGTGGCACAAATATTCTTTGCCATTTATCAGCCCAAGCTTGGCTATTATTATGTCTTGCTGCTTCATTATCTGAGGAATCACAAATGGTGCTGAACAATATTCAACCATCAATGAACATCCCCACTCTGGCCTTACAAAGGAGGGAACTTCATTAATGAAGCAGTTGAAGATGGTTGAGCCTGAGAAACCACCCTGAGGAACTCCACCATATATGTATTGGAGCTGAAATGGCTTGCCTGCAATAACTACAGCCATCTTCCTTCTTGTTAAGTATGACTCCAACTAGTGGAAAGTTTGCACCCAATGCTCATTGATTCTAGTTTTGCTAGGGCTCCTTGATACCACACTCTGTCAAATGTAACCTTGATGTCAAGGGCTGTCACTCTGTTCACCCCTGGAATTCAACTCCTTTTGTCCATGTTTGAACTAAGGCTGTAATGAAATTAGGAGCTCAGTAGCTGTGGTGGAACTCAAACTGGATTGTCTATGAGCAGGTCATTGGTAAGCAGGTCATTGGTAATCATGGTGCTGGGACATCCTTGACTGAGGAAGATGGTGGATGTTTCAGAAGCCCCCTTGTCGAAGTTGGCATCATCAGAACAGTTGCAAAGGAGACTGAGAAACTGGGAGAATAGAATGGAGCCTTTATAGAAAGCAGGATGTGTGGTCAAGGTAACTAGCATGTTTTAGTAGATTATGGTGGCCAGCCAATCCCCAGAAATGGAAACAGGGATGTTGAGAAAGGGATTGGAGGAGTCAGCGATGGACCAGGTGAAGGTGAGAGTGCGATCGAAATTGGATGCTAAATTGATAAACTTTTCTAATTCCGGATGAGAGGTGGAAGCAGCACTGCTGATGTTCTCAATATACAGGAGAAAGACTTGTGGGTCAGGGCTGGAGCAGGTTGGAACACAGAATGTTCCACCCCAGAAAGAGACAAGCATAACTGGGGCCCATGCGGGTATCCATGGCCAGATGGGTGAGAGAAGTTAAAAGGGCAATTGCTCAGAGTGAGGACAAGCTCATCCAGGCAAAGGATGGTGGTAATGGATGGTTTAGGCCTTTTTTTCAAGAAGCAGTGGAGACCATCCTGATGGGGGATGTACATGTAAAGGGATTGCACAACCATGGTAAAGGGGAACTGGCTGGAGCCCACAAACTGGAAATTCTGAAACTGACCTAAAATGTCAGAGGATTTTCAGATGTAAGTGGGAAGGACAGAATAAGGGGGGAAAAAATAAAGTCAAGGCAGGAAGAGCTGAGTTCTGTGGGAATAGAACTGTGGCAGAAACAAAGGGCCTGCCCAGGTAGTCCTGTTTGTGGATTTTGGGAAGGAGGTAGAAGCAAGCTCTGCAGGGTTGGGAGACAATGAACTTGGAGGCACTGGAAAGGACATCACCAGATGAAATGAGACTAGTGACCATAATGGACACAGTAGCCTGGTGTTCCATGGGGAAGATAAGATGAAGTATCTGAGAGCTGGTGCTCAGCCTCCACAGTGTAGGGGTCAGTCTGCCAGACAATAACAGCACTATCCTTATCAACAGGTTAACTACAAAGTTTGGGTTGGATCTGAGAGCATAAGTGCAGTCAGTTCAGAGGAAGATAAGTTGGAATGGGTAAGTGGGGCAGAGAAATTGAGGTGGCAAAAGACTCATCAACAATTCTCAATGAACAGATCAAATGCAGGCCAGAGGGACATGTCCAGGTGGAAGAAGAATGTTAGAGTTGAATACAAGGAATCTGTGAGATGGGGAGAGGAATCTTGTTCAAAGAAATGGGCACAGAGTTGAAGGCAACAGAAGAAGAGTTCAAAGTCATGTCATGCCTGAAACTCAAATGGGGGACGCAGAGGGATAAAACTGAGGCTTTTGCTGAGTACAGAATGTTCAGCATCAGAAGGGATAATAAATACAGTACAGGAGGTTGGATTAGCATATGAACTCAGAGGGAAGAGGCTAAGGTTCCAGAGGGATATGTGTAGCTCTTCTTGTGTTCCTTAATGCCTGAAAGAAAAAGCGGAGGATGAAGTGGAACTGGGGACAGGAAACTGAGCTGAAATGAAGCAGGGCTAATGCAGCGTGCTGGAGATGGACGGCAGTGCTGAGCATTATAAATGTTCATTTTACTTCCCTGCTTTGTTCTCAATACCTCCATTTGTGAAGTCCAAAATGCAAGCTACTGTCTCAATATGTCCTACCACATTCTAAAATCTGTGTTTATGAATTCCTGGGATATTCTGTTCTTTTACACTCAGTAGAACTGTGCCATTATGTCTATATTCTTTTCTCTGTTCCATCTGCCAAAATGCATCATCTCTCACTTAAATTACATCTACTGCTTACCTCCAAAGTATGTCTAAGTAGCTCATGGATGTCTTTCTTGCTAAGATTGGGATAATCTATTCAACAACTTCAACAGTTTCTCTCCCTTTCCAATACTGCTTCCTTTAAAGGAGTTTATATTGCCAAGGCCTCACAGTGTTGGTTTTAGGGGTGTGTGATCACAGTTACCTAATATAGGAAGTTGACAATTTGTAGTAAATTTCTGATACCTCATTGAGTTTCTTTATAAGCAGCAATTTTAAATATACATTAGTTAATTAAATGAAGAAAATATATAACCATGACAATTGAGAAAGCTTCACTGATCCCAAAACCGTTCTGTAGAATGTAGAAGTAGAGATACTCCCACATCCATATCTTGTAGTGTTTTGTAGTAGTCTTTGGGAACAGCTATCTTTGTTCTTCACTCAGGTTAATGTAGGGAACTCTTTCTCTCTCTCCCTGGCAACCCTAACCTATCCATTTTAATATATCTTATTTGGAAGGCTGGATATCCCTGCCGAGTCAATCACCTATCTAACTCCTTTTTGCCATTGGCCTGGGCAGCTACACATTTGCAAAGATGAACATTATCCCTTTACCTTTTTGAAGATCAGTTTTCATTCCTGCTATGAACAAAAACTTCTTTCAATACATGATAATGGAGTCAGGTGGCACCTGATAAATCTTTAATGTGAGTAATTACGTTGGTAATTCTTATGACTTCCTGTGTTTTCACATGGAGATTTGTTTGTATTTGCAGAAGGCTAGTTACTAATGTAACACAGTTAGATGAGGTCCCATGCTGCTCAGGAATTACCAGATATAGAATGCTGAGCTAACATATGTTTAAGAAGGGATGCATTTTCCAGCAAAAGGCCTATAACAAAACTCTCAGATCATGTTGAACAATTAAGTGTCTCAATTTTATAAGATAGTACAGAAGCAAAAACTTATCTTCTTGCATCAGGGTAATGATTCACTATTTTGTTTGTAGAATTTCTGGAAGAACCATTCTCAAGCTTTTAGTGAATTGAAGGAAAATGAAGAGCAAAGGTCAGTAGATAACTTTGTCTGTGCTTTGGACTCACTGAATACAAATAACTTTCTTAAACCCACAGAAATCTTCAAAATGCACTTGTGAATTTCAATTTTAAATATAAAACAAAATGTTGAAAGACACTTTAGAAATAAGTACTGGCAAATGAAATGGAACTCTGAACTGGGGAAATGAAAGGTTAATCAGCAACATTTTTAACATTAGGGTGAGTCCTTTGATCCAAAAGTATATGGTGATCCAGATTAGGTTGTAGGGATTAACCCTTGTACTGCACAAGGATCTCTGATTGCTTTAGGAAATGCTGTAATGAAACTAATGGGCACAATGCAATAATCCACTGTTGCAAGGAGCCTCTTAAGAAAATGGTGGGCAGGTGTACATCCTTTTGACAAATCAAAATGGGGTATGGTTCAGGTTCATTTTAGAAGGAATTTGGGTTGGATCGGTCATGCATTTGCAATCAACAAGAAAGCCTGGGATTGAAATTAGGTAATTTGGTCAAAATCAATGTCAGGACCAGGTTTGGGGTGATACAGGGTTCGTTCTAAAATATCAAGAGTTAGGCTGGGGGAGAGCCTGAATTACAGTTCATAGAGGAGGCCATTGTGCCACTTGAGCATTTTTTTTATTCATTCATCAGATGTGGGCATCATTGGCTCCAATCCTGGCAACATCCTGATAAAACTCTTTTACACACTTTCTAAAGCCTCCACACTCTCAATTCTTCCTCCAAGTTGTGATTCTATAGCTGGTAGGTTGGGAGCAGCACATGGTAATCATAGAATCTCTACAGTGTGGAAACCCTACTTTATGCCCAACAAGTCCACACTGACCCTTCAAAGAATAAACCACCCAGACCCATTTGCCTACCCTATTACTCTACATTTACCCCCGACTAATGCATCTAACCTACACATTCCTGAACACAATGGGCAATTTAGCATGGCCAATTCGCCCAACCTTGCACATCATTGGATTGTAGAAGGAAACCAGAGCACCCGGAGCAAGCCCACACAAACATGGGGAGAATGTGCAAACTGTACACAGACAGTCACCTGAGGCTGGGTCCCTGGCACTGTAAGGCAGCAGTGCTAACCACTGACCCAGCAGGAAATTTCTGTGACTTAATATCAGGAGACTTATTGGGCTGCCATAATCAATGTTGAGAGTTCGTAGGGCAACTCCCTGTTAAACGTATACCACTGTGATACCTTCTCTGCTCATGATGGTAGTGTCTCTGACATAATCTGTAAGATGCAACTCTGAGTATGATTATCTACACCGTTTACTTGACTAATCTGAGAGATACTCTCTCACATTTGACAATAGTCCTCAGATATTTGTAAAGAGGACTTTGGAAGTCTCAGCACCCTTTTCCTTGATTTTTTTTTTGCCCGGTTTGGTGCCAGATAGTCTGTCTGGTTTCATTACAGTTTAGTGGTTGACACTGCTGTTTGGCTCAGTGAGTAGTTCAGAGGGCAACTGAGAGTTAACCACATAAGATTTCCTACCCTGAAAGGTTTCATGAGTCAATTGGGTTTAATGGTCATCATCAGACTTTTAATTAGATTTTTGTTTTAATTCAGTTTCCGTATCTCTCTTGTTTGGATCCTAAATCCAGATGACCAAAATATTGAGATCAGTGATCTGAAGAAGGGTCACTGGACTAAACGCGTGAATTAATTCTGTTTTTTCTCCATCAATGCTGTTTTTGTTTTTTCCCCAAAACATTCCTTGAGTCACTAAATTACTAGTCCAGCAATAATCTACTTTTTGAATGCGATGTAGTGATCAGAACTGAATAGAGTTTTACAGATATGATTTAATCAAGGTTGTATATAGCCATGCAACACTTCCACTCATTTGAATTTGACTCCTAAAATGGTGAATTTTACGCTCAAGAGTTGGGACATCAGCTGTGCTGTGTGTGTGTGTGTAAAGTTAACCATGATGATATCAAGTCATGAACCTGACATCAACGTGTGTGGTGTCATATTGTGGGAATGCAGATTCCATTGGTCTTCTCAAGATGCGATTTGATTGCTTGGAGCACTCAGGTGACAGTCTGCACTATGCACCTGAACTCTAGGTTGTTATTTGCTGTTACATATTGCACAACCTGGCCCTGCACAGAGGACAATATCACAATGGCACACCAGTGAATACAGACACAGTTGAACCAATTTCTCCCCATTGGACAGTCCTGACATTCTCAGTATCAGCCAACTCTGCTGTGCTGTCTTAGTGAGGGAGAACAAAACTGCACACAATATTCCAGGTGTGGTCTCACCAAGATCCTGTATAATGACTGCAGTCAGACATGTCTACTTTTGAAGTTAAATCCTCTCGCAATAAAGGCCAATGTACTATTTGCCTTCCGAATTGCTTGCTGTCTGCTTTCATTGACTGGTATACAAGGACACCAGGTTCCTTTCTACACCTACATTTCACAATGTATCACCATTTAAATAATAATAAAAGCCTTTCTGTTTTTTTTCAAATGAAGGTATATAACTTCAATAAAGCCACATTGTACTACATCTGCCATGCATTTATCCACTCATATCTGAGGCTGAAACACTGATCATTGCAGTATCCCTGTAGTCACTGCCTGTCACACAGAAAAAGACCCACTATTTTTTTGTCAGAGTCATTTGTGCAGAAGATGCCCTTTGGCCCATCAAGTCTTTATAACTTTGTACCCTTTGTACAAGATTGGTACACCCAATCCAACACCAGCACCTCCAAATTATAAAGGTCAAGTCATCACAGTTTCACCAGACTGTCGGGCCGCTTTCTCATTAGAGAAAGACAAATGATCGTGGTTTAATTTGTATGTCGCCAGACCTCAGGCAAGGGGAGAGGTTGAGAAAGAGAGTCCTTCATGATGACCTCAGCAGTGCATATACTGAATCCACACTGTTGGTGTCACTCTACATCACAAATCACCCAACCTAGCCCAATCAAGTCTTTGCCACCAAAGCTACACTAAATCTACTCTACTGTCACTTTCCCGTACATGAGTTATAGCCTTGAATGCTGTGACATTTCAAATGCGCATCCAAGAACTTTTTTAAAATTATGAGCTTACCTACTGCAACTATCCTCTCAGGCAATGCATTTCACATCTCCATCATTCTCCAGGAAGAAGTATTTTTCCTCAAATTTCCACTAAACCTCCTGCATCCACTCCAATGCAGTGACATTCTTCCTACGATGTGATGATCAGAACTTCGCTCACTATTCCAGCTGTGGTGTAAACAAAGTGTTATTCAGCTTCAGCAGAACCTCCCTGGAAAGTGTAAAAAAAAAGCTCTGAAAAGTGTAAAAATAGATTAAGTCCCCTGGGCCAGATAGGATTTATCGGAGGATTCTCTGGGAAGCTAGGGAGGAGATTCCTGAGCCTTTGCCATTGATCTTTATGTCATCATTGTCTTCAGGAATAGTGCCAGAAGACTGGAGGAGAGCAAATGTTGTTTCCTTGTTCAAGAAGGCGAGTAGAGACAAACCTGGTAATTATAGACCAGTGAGCCTTGCCTTCAATTGTAGGTAAAGTGTTGGAAAGGGTTATAAGAGATAGGATTTATAATCATCTGGAGAGGAATACATTGATTAGTGATAGTCAATACGGTTTTGTGAAGAGTAGGTTGTGCCTCACAAACCTTATTGAGTTCTTTGAGAAGGTGGCCAAACAGGTGGATGAGGGTAAAGCAATTGATATGGTGTATATGGCTTTCAGTAAGGCGTTTGATAAGGTTTCCCAGGGTAGGCTATTGCACAAAATATGGAGGCACGGGATTGAGGGTGATTTGGTGGTTTGGATCAGAAATTGGTTAGTTGAAAGAAGACAGAGGGTGGTGGTTGATGGGAAATATTCATCCTGGAGTTCAGTTACTAGTGGGGTACCGCAAGGATCTGTTTTGGGTCCACTGTTGTTTATCATTTTTATAAATGACCTGCATAAGGGTATAGAAGGATGGGTTAGTAAATTTGCAGATGACACTAAGGTTGGTAGAGTTGTGGAGAAGGATGAAGGATGTTGTAGGTTACAGAGAGACATAGAAAAGTTGCAGAGCTGGGTTGAGAGGTGGCAAGTGTGAGATGATTCACTTTGGAAGGAGTAATAGGCATACTGGGCTAATGGTAACATTCTTGGTTGTGTAGGTGAGCAGAGAGATCTCTGGGTCCAGGTGCATAGAACCTTGAAATTTGCCTCCCAGGTTGATAGTGTTGTTAAGAAGCCATACATTGTGTCAGCTTTTATTGGTAGAGGGATTGAGTTTCGGAACCATGAGATCATGCTGCAGCTGTACAAAACTCTGGTACAGCCACATTTGAAGTATTGCGTCCAGTTCTGGCCACCGCATTATAGGAAGGATGTGGAAGGTTTGGAAAGGGTTCAGAGGAAATTTACCAGGATGTTGCCTGATATGGAGGGAAAGTCTTATGAGGAAAGGCTGAGGGACTTGAGGCTGTTTTCATTAGAGAGAAGGAGGTTGAGAGACGATTTAGATTAGATTAGATTACTTACAGTGTGGAAAAAGGCCCTTCGGCCCAACAAGTCCACACCGACCCGCCAAAGCGCACCCACCCATACCCATTCCCCTACATTTACCCCTGCATCTAACACTACAGACAATTTAGCATGGCCAATTCACCTAACCTACACATTTTTGGAGTGTGGGAGGAAACCGGTGCACCCGGAGGGAACCCACACAGACACGGGGAGAATGTGCAAACTCCACACAGTCAGTCGCCTGAGGTGGGAATTGAACCCGGGTCTCTGGCGCTGTGAGGCAGCAGTGCTAACGGTGGCAGGGTGAGATATATAAGATAATCAGAGGGTTAGACAGTGACAGCCTTTTTCCTCGGATTGTGATGACTAGCAAGAGGTGCATAGCTTTAAATTGAGGGGTGATAGATATAGGATGGATGCCAGAGATAGTTTCTTTACTCAGAAAGTACTAGGGGTGTGCAATTCACTGCCTGCAACAGTAGTAGACTCACCAACTTTAAGGGCATTTACATGGTCATTGGATAGGCAAATGGACAAGGATGGAATAGCGTAAGTTTGATGAGCTTTGGATTGGTTCCACAGTTCAGCGCAACATTGAGAGCCGAAGGGCCTGTACTGTGCTGTGATATTCTATGTTCTATGCTCTTATAATTTAAGCCTTCACTGATGAAGGCAAGTGCTACCCTATTAACCTCTGTCCTGCCACTATCTTCAGGGGTTTGTGATAAAACACCCCGAGCTTCCTTTGTTTCTGTGAACTTCGTGTTGTCCATTTTATTGCATATTTTGTTGTTACTTTTTTCAAAGTACACCACCTCAGTTTAAATTCCATCTGACCAATCCATTTTTGTCCTCCTGACACCTAAGACCATCTTCCTCACTGTCTGTCATCATCTTGCCAACCTGCATGCCTGACACCCTTTTTAGCAGACCTTTTTTTTTCTTTTACATATCAAATTTAAGACATACAGTGTTGTGGTTGCTATCATTGAAAGGTTCCTTTCCTTTCTGCCACCTTGAACAGCTGTCTGGCTTTATTGCCTAAAATAATGTCCAACTCTGCACCATCTCTGTAGGACCATCTACATGTTGATATGAAAAGGTCTTCAGAGTGCATTTGAAGAAATATGACCCCTCTAAACCTTTCATAATATGAGTATCCCTATTAATATTGGGAGTTTGAAATCCCCTAATACAGTTGCCCTATTATTTTTCATGCCTCAGTGAATTGTCTCCATATCTGTTCTTGCCTCCTCACTATTTGCGGTTTATAATACACTCCAAACGGTGTGAATGACACATTTTTATTCTTAAGCTTCACCCACACAGCCTCATTTGATGATGATCCTTCCTTACTGCAGTAACTGATTCCATAATTACTAATGCAACACAACCTCCTTTTTTACACCTTTTATGCAATAGCAGTTTGGGTTTTTTTTTACTAGTTGTGGACTCACTGTTTTCAGACATCGTGAGAGGTTTGGTATCCACAGATGTTAGAGTTATACAACATTTATTCTAAGGACCATCTCTGTATTGCATATTGCACAATCATTGAAAACCAATCTAACCAATCAGCATCAGGATAATACTTGGTCTCACAATATTGTTGCAGAGGAATAGGGGTGAGCTTTTAATGATGCTTACACAAACTACTATGTACCCAAGCCAGTGCTCTATTATGTATGCCCAAAAGGTCCAGATTGCCATCCAGTTCCTGTAAGGATATAATGTTTAGGCCCTCAGGTATTTATAAAGGATAAATCACGTCCCATATTTCCATCGTATTTTTCAATCTTGTATCATCCCATCCATGTCGAGCGTAAGAAATAGGAGCAGGAGTAGGCAATCCATCCCTCGTGCTGGCTCCACTGTCTGGTGCAATCAATGTTGATGTCATCTCAGCGTCAATTCCACAGGAGAGCCTTTGTCCATCTGCATTGGGATTTATAAATCTGAGTGGAATCCTGGGGCCATTGAGGATTAAATTTCTTGGTCATGTAATTTGCAAAATTACTGTTTACGTCTGGTGGTTGGTGGATATCTAATTGTTCAGTTACTTCATCCAGTCTCCTGTTTCCCCCCCCTCCATTTCTCAGTTGAATGTGTTTACCCAGGGTGAAGAAAGATGTTTCCATCAATGTGGAATGTTGGTGCCTCTCTGGCTTTTACCAGCATGTCCAAACCTATCATTACCACAAACGTATAAAATATCAACATCGACTCCCGTTGCCTGGGTGAACCATTATGTACCTTTAACTGAGTATAATGTTTCTATTTACTATCCCCTTTCATATCCACGTTTGCACACATATCACACATCATAATGGTGCACATTCGGCTCATGGTCCATGCCATCTGGAGGCAAACCCGACTCGGTCTAGGTTAAACTTTACTATGACACCAACTTCTACTTGGGGAATTCACTGTTGTTCTTCAGATTTATCCTTCTCCATATCTAGTAATGCTTCTCTATCTCTGACCTCCTGCTTCAGATCATGCAATCGTTTGTCCATTTTCCCTGCACAGTCCCACACCTTTTTCTCAGGGGAACAAAATTTCCTCTTCGCAAAATTATTGCTTTGGGTGATTGCATGGTCTTGCCTATTACCAGCTCAAATATTTGGCCTAACATTTGCGGTGGGAAATTGTTAGAACCTACAGTCAAGGATAGGGTCACTGAATACCTCGCAAATCTTCAGTTAATCAGGGACAGCCGGCATGGATTCAGGACAGGTAGATCACAAGACACTTGAAACAAAGATAGGTGGAAGGAAGGATGCTGTTGAGGAAGTCGGGAGGCTGCTGGAGAGTGAGCAAAGAAGTGGCAGATTGAGTCATAGAGTCCTGCAGCACGGAGACAGACCCTTTGGCCCAAACTGGTCCCTGCCAACCAAAATGTCCATCTACACTAACCTCATTTCCCTGCACTTGGCCCATATTCTTTTAAACCCTTCCATCCATGTATTTGTCCAAATGCCTTTTAAATGTTGTTCATGTACCTGCCTCAACCACTTCTGCCAACAGCTCCTTCCATATGCATACCATCATCTGTGTAAAAAAGTTCCCCTCAGGTTCCCTTTTATTCTTTCCTCTCTAAGCTTAAACTGATGCCCTCTAGTCCTTAATTTCCCAACCCTTGGAAAAAGATTGAGTGCATTTACTCTATCCATGCCTCTCATGATCTTGTACACTCCTATAAAATCTCCCTTCAGTCTCCTATATTCTAAAGAAAAAAGTCATAACTTGTCCAGCCTCTCCCTATGACTCATATTCCTGAGTCCTGGCAACATCGTTGAAAATTTCTTCTGCACTCTTTCCAGCTTAATAAAATTCTTCCTATAGCAAGGTGACCAAAACTGAACACAATACTCCAAGAGTGACCTCATCGATGTCCTGTACAACTGCAACATAATTTCCCAACTTCTCTACTCAGTGCACTGACTGATGAAGGCCAGTGTGTCAAAAGCTTTCTTCACTCCCCTGTCTACCTGTGACTCCACTTTCAACAAACCATACATCTGAATTCCAATGTCCCTCTGTTCCACTGAACTCCTTAAGGCCCTACCATTCACCGTGAAACTCCTGCCATGATTTAACTTTCTAACATGCAAGACTTCACACTTATCTATATTAAACTCCATTTGTCATTTCTCAGCTCTCTATCCTAACTGATCAAGGTCCTGCTACATTTTCTGATAAGCTTCCTCACTGTCCACAATACTGCCTATTTTAGTGTCAAGGCAAACTGACTAACCATACCTCGTATATTCTCATAGAATGCAATGTTGGAAAGTGTAAGGCTATGCACTTTGGTCAAAAAAGTAGAGGTGTTTTCTAAATGGGGAAAGGCTTCAGAAATCTGAAGCACAAAGGAAGTTTAGAGTTTAGGATTCTCTTAAGGTTAACATGCAGGTTCAGTTTCAAAGATTCATACAGTACTGAAATAGCCCTGTGGCCCATTAAGTCTGCACTGACATAACTACTACCAAAGGTACAATAATCCCAATTTCCTGCACTTTCCCCATTCCCTGAAAATTTTGAAGGAATGAATTAATACCCACTTGGAAAGGCATGGTTTAATTAGGGATAGTCAGTGTAGCTTTGTCAGAGGGAGGTGCTCATCTAAATATTTTTTTAAAGGTTGTAAGATTCCCGGCCTCCACAACTTCCCGGGCAGTGCATTCCAAATTCCCACCACCTGCTGAGTGAAAACATTTTGTCCCAAATCCTTTCTGAATCTCTTGCCCGTTACCCTGTTGTGATTGACCCCTCAACCAAGGGAACAGCAGCTCTCTATTCACCCTGTCAGTACATCTCATAATCTTACCCACCTCAATCATTTACCCCCTTAGTCGTCTTTGCTATAAAGAAAACAATCCAAGATTATCTAGTTTCTCCTTTTAGCTCAATTCCTCCATCCCAGACAATGTCGTGGTGAACCTCTTATATACCCCTTTTCATGTTATCATTCATGCAGTGAGGTGACCAGAACTGCACACAGTACTCCAGCTGTGGCCTAACCAACACTCTGTACAGCTCCAACATTACCTCCTTGCTCTTAACTTTTTGCCACAACTGATTAAAGCAAGTGTACCATATGCCTTCTTAACTATCCAATGCATGTGCTCTGCCAACTTCAGGGATCCATGAGTAATTGCCCCCAAGAACCCTCTGTACCTGTAACATACCAAGTGTCCTGCCATTCATTAAATACTCCCCTATCTTGTTTCTTCTTCCAAAATATATCACCTCACACTTATCAGGGTTAAATACACTCTACCACTGGTCAGCCCATCTGACCAACCTATCTATATCTTCCTAAAACTTACAATCACCTTCTTCACTATTAACCACTCTATCAATCTTAGCGCCAACTGCAAATTTGCTTAACATTCCCTCACGTTTTCATCTATATCACTTATGTACATTACAAACAATAAGGGTCTGCTGTCATTCAAACATCCTTGTGCCCTATTGCAAAGCTGGTTTCTGATCCATGAGACCTAGTTTCCCTCAATTCCATGTGCTTTAACCTTCTCAATCAGTCTCCCACATCAAAAGCTTTTCTAAAATCCAGATAAAATACATCAACTGAACTTCCCTCATCCACACTCTTGATCATATTTTCAAAAACTTGTAACAAATTTGTTAAGCATGACCTCCCTCTGACAGAGCCACACTGACTATCCCTGATTAAACCATGCCTTTCCAAGTGGGTATTAATTCACTCCTTCAAAGTTTTCTCTAATAGTTTCTCTATCACTGAGATGAGACTCAGCAGTCTGTAACCTCTATCACCCTTGAAAGGTGGGACCACATTAACTGTCCTCGAGTCCTCTGGCACTTCCCATGTGAAATTAAAAATTTGTGTCAGTGCCTATGCAATTTCCTGCCTCACCTCCCACAGCAGCCTTGGATACAATTCATCCAAGCCAAGGGATTTGCCTGTTTTTAAGGTGGACAGAGCCTCCAACACCTCCAATTTCCTATCTCAAACTGTGCATGTTCCCGACCATAAAACATCATCAGTTGGCAGTTACAATCATTCACTTCAAAAGGATACAAGAGCAGAGATGTACTGCTGAACTTGTATAAGGCTCTGGTCAGCCACATTTGAGATATCATAAGCAGTTTTTGGCCCCACATCTAACGAAGGATGTGCTGGTTTTGGGCATGGTCCATAGAAGGTGTACAAGAATAATCCTAGAGGTGAAGGGCTTGTCATTTGAGGAACGATTGAGGCCTCTAGGTCCTTAGTTGATAGACTTCACAGATACCAGTCTTCTGACAATTTGATTCATTCCACGTAATGTCCAGAAACGATTGGAGACACTGTACTCTGTGAAGTCTACAGGCCCTAACAACTATCTACCAATAGGAAGAAAGTGAGGACTGCAGATACTGGAGAGTCAGAGTCGAAAAGTGTGGCACTGGAAAAGCAAAGCAGGTCAGGCAGCATCCAAGGAACCGAGTTGCCACAAGGCATCAACATCGACTTCACTAGTTTCCAAATCTTTCCTGGCCCCAACCTCATCCCAGGTACAGCTGTCCAACTCAGTGCCATCCTCTTGACCTGTTCTGCCTGTCCATCTTCCTTCCCACCTATCCCGCTCCACCCTCCCCATTGACCTATCACAATTACCACCCACCCTCATCCACCTACCTTCCTCCCTCCCCATTCCTGATGAAGGGCTTATGCCCAAAGCATCAAGTCTCCTGCTCCTTGGATGCAGCCTGATCTGCTGTGTTTTTCCAGCGCCACACTTTATACTCCAACATTCTGGCAAAAGTACTAAGGGCTTGTAATCCAGAACTTGCCGCTAATCCAGCCAAGCTGTTTGAGTACAGTTACAACACTAGTATCTACCCGACAATGTGAAAAGTTCCCCAGGTATGCCCTATATATAAAAAAGCAGGACGAATCCAACCCACCCAGTTACCACTTCAGACCTTTACTGTCAATCATTAATAAAGTGATAGAAAGTGTCATCAACAGTGCTGTCAGCACCTGCTCAGCAATAACCTGCTCTGTGATGCCCAGTTTGGGTTCCACCAGGGTCACTCATTCCTACCTTGGTTCAAACATGGACAAAAGAGCTGAATTTCAGAGGTTGAGATGGGAGTGACAACCATTGAGATGAAGGCTGCATTCAACCAAGTGTGGTATCAAGGATTCCTGGAAAAACTGGAATCAGTGGGAATCTGGGGACAAACTCTCTGGTGGTTAAAGTGATAGCTGATACACAGGAAGATGGTCGTAGTTGTTGGAGGTCAGTCATTTCAGCTATAGGACACTTCTGCAGGAGTTGCTCAGGTTAGTATTCTGGGATGTTCACATTGCAAAATGTTCATTTGCAACTCCTCAGAAACTGAAGCAGTCCATGTTCAAATGTATCAAGATTGTACATTATTCAGGGTTAGGCTGACAAGTAGCAAGCAATATCCGTGTCACACAAATGCAAGGCTGTGACCATCAGCAATAAAAGATAATCAAATCACCATCTCATGAAAATCAGTGGTGTTATTTTGACTGAAATCCCCCACTATCAACATTCCAAGGGTTTACCATTGACCAGAAACTCACCTGCACTCACCACATAAACACAGTGCCTACAAAAGCAGATCAGAAGCTAGGAATACTGTGGTGAGTAACTTACCTTGTCACTCCCTAAAGTGTCCACCAACTACAAGGCACAAGTCAGGAGTGTGATGGAATACTCTCTACTTGCCTGGACGACTGCAGCACCAACAGCACTTAAGAAGCTTGACACCATCCAGGACAAAGCACCCCACTTGATTGGCACTATAGCCACAAGCATTACCTCCACCACTGATAGTCAGTAGCACCGGTGTGTATTATCTACAAGATGCACTGAAGAAATTCACCAAAGATCCTTCCAAACCCATGACTATTCAAGGACAAGGGCAGCAGATATATGGGAACACCATCACCTCCAAATTCCCCTCCAAGCCACTCACTATTCTGACCTCACTATTGCTGGGTCAAAATTCTGGAATTCCCTGCGTAATGGCATTGTGGATCAACCTATAGCAGGTGGACTGCAGCGGTTCAAGAAATCAGTTCACCACCACCTTCTCAAGGGGACCTAGGTGCAGCCAGCGAGCAATGCCCACATCCTGCTAATGAATATTTTTTTAAAATACAAATGATTTGGTGAAGGGACCAAAAATGTGGTAGCTACATTTTCCCGTGGTACATAGATGGGTAGGAAAAGGTTGTAAAGAAGACATAAGGAGCTGAGAGAGGTTATAGATAGCTTAAGTGAATGAGCAATGATCTGACAAAATGGAGAACGATGTGGGAAAGTGTAAAACTTTTCATTTTGGCAGAAACAATTAAGAAGATGTATGTTATCTAAATGATGAGAGTTCGCAACATTCTGACAGGCAGAGTAACTTAGTGCATGAATCACACAAGGTTAGCATGTAGCTACAGCAAGTAATCAGGAAAGCTAATTTAATGCGGAAGAGTGTGAGGTCATTCACTTTGGAAGGAACAACAGCAATGCAGAGTACTGGGCAAATGGTAAGATTCTTGGTAAAGTACATGAGCAGAGAGATCTCCGTGTCCATGTACATAACTCCCTGAAATTTGCCACCCAAGTTGATAGGGTTGTTAAGAAGGCATATGGTGATGGCAAGCTGTGCCGTCTGGGCATACCTTAAAATTGAGGGTGTTAGATATAGGACAGATGTCGGAGGTAGCTTCTTTACTCGGAGAGTAGTAGGGGTGTCAAACACACTGCCTGCAACAGTAGTAGACTCGCCAGCTTTAAGGGCATTTAAATGGTCATTGGATAAACATATGGATGAAAATGTAATAGTATAGGTTAAATAGGCTTCAGATTGGTTTCACAGTTCAGCGCAACTTTGAGGGCGAAGGGCCTGTACTATGCTGAAATGTTCTATTAAAATGTTGCATTTACCATGAGGGGAATTGAATGCAAAAGTAGTAAGTTTATACTTTAGTTATTCAGGCACTTATGAGACTGCATCTGGAGTACTATGTACAATACTGGTTATTGTATTTACAGAAGAATGTTAATGTATTGAAGCAATTCAGGAAGGTTTACAAGATTAGTATCTGGACTGAACAATTTCCTTATGAAAAAAAGATAGACAGGGTAGGTTTGCATCATCTGGAGTTTAGAAGAGTCTACGATGATTTATTTAAAACATATAAGATCCTGAGGGGACTTGAGCAGGTGGATATGGCAAGGATGTTACCTGTTGTGAGGGATTCAATAAGAATCATAGGTTAAACATAAGGTAGAGAATTAAGGCAGAGACAAGGAAACATGTCATTCACTTGGATGATTTTGAAACTTCAGAATTCCCTTTGTCAAAAAACAGTGGATGAAACATCTTTACATTTTTTTTAATGTTTTTATTTTAAAAAAGGATTTTTTTCTTTTCAATATTACAACTAATACAAAACCAAGCAATTCAAACTAATATTAAATATTAATTATTAATAATGACAAACCTGCTAATTACATAAATAAATATCAACTAATAACTAAGCTTAAAAAATGTCTTAGCAATAATAATAATGATAATAGCCATAAATAGTAACCATAATAACCATAATTAACCAAAGCTCAGCAAAACAAACTAAAGCCCTCGATCATTGAACGCATACGTTTAGACATATTCATATGTTCATAGTTCCTCCCCTCAGGATACGAGATTCATTACATAGAATTGCCATGGTTATGTTAAGGCTCTTATTAGTATGGCGGACAAATCTGTACCCAGGTAGTCCAAAAAGGGCTGCCGTATCTTACTAAAATTCTCAGTTTTATGGTGCACCATACCAGTAACAAAGTTCAAGATGATGTGCTCCATGACTAGCTTACACCAGCCTGCCAGCCCTAGGGGATTGGCCAACACCCTCCCTAATAGAATGTTCTTTCTGGCACAAAAAGTGAGGATACTGAAAAGACTTTTTTTGTATGCATCTAATGAAAGTGAGTTAACAAAGCCAAGAAAAGAGATACTGGGTTCATCTCCGCCTTCATCCCCAAGCCCTTCTCGATTTCACCTACCACAGCGCTTCAGTCTGCCTGCAGTCTAGCAGGACCAAGGACAATGAGTAAGCATGCCCATGCTCACTTTACATTTAGGACACATGGGAGATGCTCCCACTTTAAATGTAGCAAGGCAGTCTGGGCCCAGATGGACCCTGTGGAGAATCTTCAATTGCAAGGTGTGGGTCCTGTTGCAAATCAAGATTCTCCTTGCATTTTCCCAGATATCCTCCCATATTTTAGAAGAGATCTCAGTGTCCAACTTCCTCTCCCATACCCTACATAGCCATTCAGTCTCGTCTGAGGGACCCTCTCCCAATAGATGATAAGCATTGCTAACAGGTAAGGTACCCTCAGCACTCAACACCCTCTTCTCCATGTTGGAGCTATAAAGATCAGTTAGATGTGTGGTCTCTTTTTGTATGAAATTTCTAATTTGAAAGAAACAAAAGAGGTCTCTACTGAACGATTCATATTTCCGAGCCAACTGGTCAAAAGACATCAGTGTGTCCCCTTTGAATAAGTCACCCAGGGAAGACATGCCTCTAGCTGTCCATAGTTTATACCCAGAGTCCATCACCCCTGGCTGAAAGCCCGGCACACTAACTATGGGTGTCAAAATGATGTTTTGGAAATATTGCCCTCACCCTTCCGCATTGCCCGCCACGCTTTGACAGTATTGATGACTATTGGGCTATGGCAATATTCATTAACTGTTCTCATTTTGACTGAAAACAGCAGACTAATAAGGGGACATCTTGACTGACGTGCTTCAACCAAAGTGAGTGAGCCCACCCCCCACCTCCAGGGCCAATCATTCGCATAATATAGCAACAAGCATAACTGATAGTTTTTAATATCTGGGAGACCCACTTCTCATAGTCTGTAAGGTAACTGCAATGTAGTCAATTTAATTAGGGGGCTGCTTGCGATATCAGATAGAAGAACTAAATCAGCTGCTCCATCTTCTAAATATTTGCTTAGTAAAAAGCAGAGGAAGCAATTGCATAGGATACAACAGGTGCGGTAGAATGCTCATTTTAATGAGGGCTGTCCGACCTAACGAAGAGAACGAAAGCGCCTCCCATCTGCAACAGTCCTGCTTGATTCTGTCGAATAAATGGGCAAAATTAGCTTTGAATAGCCAATCAAAAATGGGAGTAATAAATATATCTAAGTAGAGAAAGCCCTTCTGCGCTATCTAAAAGGGAACCAAGATTCACCCTCAGGATCAGGCATTCTCGGGCGACCATGGGGATGGCCTCAACTTCGCAAAATTGATCTTATAACCCATTGTATCAGGTGTGGCACTGAGACTGTTGGGTTTGATAAGAAGACAAGAACGTCATCCGCATACAGTGCAATCTTATGTGACTTTGTCTCCACTTCTGGAGCAGTTATATTGGGATCCCTGCGTATTGCCTCTACCAAGCGATTCAAATACCAATGTGAAAAGCAGCGATGACAAGGGACAGTCCTCTTGACTGCCCCTACAAATATTAAAATTGCTTTATCGTACACCATTGGTGGGGACCGTGGTAAGAGGATCACTTTACAAAGCTTCCACACACCTGATGAAGTCTCTACCAGACCAAACCACTTCAAAGCATGAAAAGGATATGGCCACTCGACCCTATCAAATGCCTTTTCCGCTTCTAAGGAGATCACCAATCTCTGTATCGATCGCTGTTGACATACTTGGATCATGTTCAGTAATCTCCTGACATTATCCGTCAATCTGCGACCTTTTAGGAACTCTGTCTTGTCCTCCTTAATGATGGAGGATGGTACAGTTTCTAGCCTTAATGCCAGAGTCTTGGATAGGATTTTGAAGTCAGCATTCAGGAGTGAAATGGGTCTACAGGAAGCACAGTCTTCCTGGGCCTTCCCTATTTTAAGAATGAGAGAGATTTTTGCCTCTCTTAGAGATGCTGGGAGGAGATTGCTACTATGTGAGTCATTAAACGTACTAAGCATCAGCCCTGACAATATACTTATAAATTCCTTATAGAGTTCACTGGGGAGTCCATCAGCACCCAGTGCCTTTCCATCCTGGACCTGCCTCACAGTCTCCTACACCTCTTGCTCTGACAATGAGCCATTGAGGAAAGACTGTTGTGCAGGGGTCACTCCCGGAAGGTCCACATTCTTTAAAAAAAACTTCATCCTAACCCCCCACTCTCACAACTTTCAGATTGGTATAATAGAGAGTAAAATTTCCGGAATGCTGCACTAATCCTTTCAGAATTGCAAGTCACATTTCCAGAGTCTTCTCTGAACAAAGTAATGGCCTGGAGGGGCACTGTTTTTCCTAGCAAGATATGCTAGGTATTTGCTTGGCTTATCCCTATTCTCAAACAGCTTTTGACTTGCAAATGTAAGCTCTCTCTCAGCTGTCCATTTGAGCATGGAGTTCAGCATAGACCAAAGTACTGTGGACCCTCTGTAGTTCAACCAGTGAGGGCCTGTCAAAATATGCCTTTTCAGCTACTTTCAGGCAGACCTCGAGCAAGTGTTGCTGCTCACTTATCCATCGCTTCTTCCAGGCTGAATAGGAAATAACCAACCCCTAACATGGGCTTTAGCTGTTTCCCAAAGAATGGGTGGGCTACTGGCCGAGCCTGAATTAATGTCTAAAAAAGCCCTGAACTCAATCGAAAAGAATTTAATAAACTTGCTATCCTTAAGGCTGAAGGGATCCAATCACCAGTGCCTCAAGCCTACCACCGTATCCTTACTCTTAACCATTAAGTACACTGCGGCGTGATCAGAAATAGTGATATTGTCAATTGTACATGACACCACTGAGCCCAGATGTGCTGTGAGGGTCAGAAAAAGATCAATTTTGGTATGGCATTTATGTGGTTAGAAAAGAACATGAAGTCCCTACTAGTAGGGTGAAGGTGCCTCCAAACGTCTACCAACTGCAATTCAGTACACAGCTCCCTTAATTGTTTAGATCGCAAAGAAGGTATTGGTGGGCCTTTGAGCAATCTGCCTACTGTAGGTTCTATGAGACAATTGAAATCCCCTCCTACGATATGTTGAGATGCAAGGTTAACCAGTCTAGAAAGTGCGTCTGTCAAGAATTTAAGGGTTGGGCCGGGGGACAGTAAACATTTAAGATCCCGTATTCTCCCCCTGTATCAAAGCTTTAAGGATTACAAATCTCCCTTGTGTGTTTTTAATGCACTCTAATAACTTAAATGGGAGACTCTTTCTAACTAAAATGGCCACCCCTCTACTCCTCATATTGAAAGATGAAAAATAAACCCAGTCATACCCATTTTGTTGCAGCTTTAAATGCTTTTCATCATCCAAGTATGTTTCTTGTAATTAGGCAATATCCGCCCTCTCCCTTTTAAGGCTGGAGAGTACCTTCTTTCTCTTGACAGGTGAATGACTCCCCTTAATATTCCATGTGCACCACTTAAATACACCTTTAGCCATTACTTCCATAGCACCATTTAGAGTCCAGGATGGACAACCCCAAACTACATGTCACTGAGCTTTAATGCAAAAGATACCTCAAAACCCAAAACCCACACAGACTAAAATAACTACTGCCAACAAATCTGCAAAATTTTGAAAAACTGTGCAGCAAAAACTGAAAAACAAAAAAATCGTCAAAGGCACTGATTGAAGGAATTTACTCCATTTCAAAGGGGGTACCTACACCTACAACCCGACTAACCATCCCAACCACCCTCTCAACTTCTACCAGCTTGGGTCGTGCCACGTACACCCTACCACCCAGTCGAGAAAAAAAACACCCAAAAGCAAGGTTAGTACAATAAACAAGTAAACTAAAAATAAATATGTCACCCATCCCTTAACATAGCTTAGAGATTAAAGATAATACTCTATCCATCCCGGAGATCGTTTCACACAACTTATTACCAGAAAAGGGACTCCACCAAGTCCTTTTTAAAGAAGACAAACCCAAACAGCTCTGACCTGTACGCCTGTTCAGCCGTTCGTCTTAAGTCAACGTGTCCACAAAGATCTTCACTTCCTCTGGCAAGTTGAACAAACGTATGGATCCATTTTGATTGATCCGCAGCACCTCTGGATATCTTAAAGATACTGGATCCCAAGCTCGCTCAATCTACTCTTGATGCCATCGTAGGACTTCCTTTTCCAGACCACTGCCACCAAGAAGTCTTGAAAAACCATGACCCTGAAACCGCCACATACCAATACCCTTGAACCCTCCCTGGGCTCTAGAGGCTTCCGTTACCCTCTGCTTGTCTTTATAATGATGAAACCTCACCAGGATAGGACCTCACCTGGATTTCATGCCACGATCTGGTGGGCTCTTTCAATTGTTATCCTTCCCTTCTCAAGGAACACCAGGAACCACCTCTTGAAAATCTCCACCGGCCACTCACTTTCCATCCCCTCCGGTATGCAGGTTCTTTTTTCTGCCCCTGTTTTTGAGATTGTCCTGTGTTGTCACTGAGACATGGTTAAGAGAAGGGCAGGACTGACAGCTCAATATTCCATGATAGAGTCCTCAAGTGAGAAAGGAAAGGAGATAAAAGAGAAGGAGGAGTCACAATTTTGATTAGAGAATCTATCACAGCAGTAGAAGACATCTTAGATGATTCCTCAAATGAAGCCATATGGATTGAAAAGTGAGCAATCACATTGTTGGAAGTGTACTATAGGCCCCAAACGGTCTGAGAGAAATAGAAAAGCCGATATGTAGGCACATTTCAGAAAAGTGTAAAAGTAATAGCGTGGTGCTGGTGGGGGATATCAACTTCCCTAACATTAACAAGGGTAATCATTGTGTGAAAGATTTAGAGGGAATGGAATTCTTAAAATGCATCCAAGAGAGCTTTTTAAGCCAATAAGTAGTAGACGCTATAAGAGAATTATCAGTGTGGGAACATTTTGCAGACAGCAATCATTACTCCCATTAGATTCAAGATTGTTATGGAAATGGACAAGGGTGAACCTGAAATCACATTCCTTAACTGAGGGAAGGCTAATTTTAAAAACATTTAATATGATTTGGCTGTAAGGGATTGGGAATAGATACTGTAAGAAACAAACTCAATAAAATTTTAGACGAGACCAACAAATCTGGAAACAAGACAATTTATTACGAACTTGCAAGCACAGGCCTCAATTGCATTAAGCAAATGAAGCAAATTAGAACTTAGGTTAGTGTTTGAGCTGAGTGATGTCATCTCTCCAGACTCCTAATTACCCAATTACTCTTACTATTTCACCTCTACCCATTTATGCTCCACGCCCATTGCCCCTTTCTTTCCAAGTTGGCAATTTCCCTCTTGCACGTGCTGTCATAAGGCTAAACTCTTATCTTGATGTTTCCCTTTGTAACTTCTTTCATTATCCATAGGTACATTCCATTTTGTACATACATCTTAACAATGTATCTTTTTCGTGCTTCACTTATATGTTTCAGTAAGTTTAGCTTTTTGCTAAAACTGTTATTTTAAACATTATGGTAAAAGTCTTCAATGGTGATCTGGGTCTTGCCAGGTCCAAAAGGTTTTAATTCTTGTTTTGATCGCCTTTTGGTTTCCCCCATCACTACCAGCTGTTTTAGTTTTGCCAGGACTGGATGTTTTTGCGTCCACAATCTGTTATTGTCAATGGTGACCCAAAGGGTGTCCAGAAAGTTTAAAACCAGAACGGACTGTTCCAGTGGCGGCACCACCGATGGTGTGTCTGCCAGTGGAAGGCAGTTCAAGGCATCTGCATTTGCTACATGGCCTTCTGGATGGTGTTTCAACTTGTGATTGCACACACTTAGAATGAAAGCCCGTTGCTGAAGCTATAAGTGGCAGGGGCTTGTCCTCTCCAAACATCCCTAGCAAGGGTTTGTGGTCTGTTATAATTACAAACTTACATCCGTCAAGGTATTAGTGGAACTTACTCACACCAAAAGTGAATGCCAAACCTTCCTTCTGTTACGATGCGGAGGTCGAACCCTTCTGCTAATTAAAACCAAGCACCCAGAAAAGCTAATCTGCCTAATTTCCACTAAATATAGAAAAATAACAATTTATTTTCCTAACTCTAACTGAACATTAAATACTTTACAGGAAAAGGTAAGTTTTGATAGATAGTGCCTTCTGAGATTTCTTTGAGGGCAAGATGTTTATTTCTTCGAATGGCAGTTTCTCTCTGGATCGATGAGCAGTTACTCTGACCAGTTTTCAAAATGCCCTTCTATTTTATATCCCCCAACATTGTACCCTCTAATTGGTCTGATGTTGTCAGTATAATAAATTCAAACTCAGTTGGATTTTGGTATCCTGGGCATAATTTAAATTAATTGGTTAAATTTGAATTGTCATCAAAACAGCAATCAAAACTCAGGTAACCATTTCACAGCCAATTGTCACATATATCTATTTTGGAACAGCCCATCTGTTAACTGTTCCATATACTGGCGGCTGTGGCTGTACTTTAAGACAGACAGTGTTTTCTGAATTTAAAGTGATCATACACTCTTTCAACTTCATAACACTTCTCTTATCAGGGTGTATTTGTACTCTGCATCAGCTAAAGTCCAGGAAGCATACGCTTTTGATTATTCCTCTCCATTGGGCCATCTGTAAGTCAATACTACCCTGATACCATATGGGAAGGCATCACATCAGAACCAGATCTTGCTTGGGATTATGGTATCCCAACACCTTAGACGATGACAGCTGCTTCTTCACTTCCCTATAGGCCACATCTTGGCTGTGAGACCATTTCCAAGGCTGACGCTTTTTCAATAGCTGTTGTAGGGTGCCAGAATACCAGGTTACCATTATTATTCACCTGTTCAAGGAAAGATCTAAGCTCTGGTACAGACCTGGGAGCCAGGAAATCTTTAATCACCCTATCTTTATCTTCCAATGGGTATAACCTGGTCCTGTTGACTCTGTCCTTGGAGAAAAGTCTAAGGATTATGTCCAAGTTCTCTAAGTGCCCTTTATCGGTCTTTCCTGTTATTAACATGCCATTCAGACAAATGGCAACCTGAGGTAGACCTTGTGAAATGTTCTCCTTCAGTCACTGAAAAATGACGTAAAGTGATATTACCCCAAATGACAATTTCATATATTAATGCAAACCCTTATGGATATTAATTTTAGCCTACTTCTGTGAATTGTCATCTAACCACATTTGCAGGTATCCATGGCTCATGTCCAACTTCATGAAGGACAGTTCCCTTGCCAGCTTTGCGAATAAGTCCTCTGTGCGAGGGATTGGGCATTTATCCAGCTGGGAGAAGCAGTTTACTGTTTGTTTAAAAGCCCCAGAAAGGCAAACTGACACATCAGGGTTTACAATTGGCATGACCCGTTCTGTCAGTTCTGCACTAGTTTAATAATTCCTTAACTTTTCAGGTTCCTGATTTCTGCCTCTAGTTTTGCACGTAAGGCAAATGGCACTGGGCGGGCCTTGCAAAATCATGGGAATTGCTTTCTGGTCAGCATGCGAGGTGGCCTTGGCTCTTTTGATAGTCTTCAGACCTTCCTGAAAAACTTTAGGGTATTTAATTAGGACTTCACTCAGGCAGCTGTTTTCTAATTGAAAGATGTGGGTCCAATTCAGGTAAATCTTTCTCATATGAGACCAGAACCGAAGTTATATATTTGATCTGTAAAGGTTCCTTAGTATAGGTTCTCAGTCTAGCCAAAGTCTTACACTGTCCACAGCCAATTTCTTTAAAGGCTGGTTGTGCCATCACTGATACAGCTGCACCAACATCAACTTCTATTACAACAGGGTGACCATTTAACCAGATGTTTATTTTGACTGGTTCTGATTTGGATATTGCTAACTGTAGGGTGGGATTTCCAGGGTGGGCACTCTCCTGAATACTGGCCTATGAGTTCTTTTACTCAGTTTTGGTCCAATGGGACTCTTTTGCTGTCTTAAGTCCCATGTCAGCCCAGATCCTGAAGAAAATGTTAACCCTTTGGCCAAGGCTTGGCTTTGTTTTTTAGAGTCCTTCTACTGAGTGAGGTGATGCAATTGCCTTCACACAAGTGGTGTCCCCAAGCTCAGTCAACACGGTGAGGGTGTCCACTTCCATCGGAATATCCAGTAATTTATGTGCTGCACCAGCTGCATTTTCTAATGACAAAATCATGTATAGTGCCTGTTTGAAGTCCCGTTGGACTTCTGCTAGTAGCTGGTTTTGCATGGTTACATCATTGTTCTCATGTGCCAAACAGTCTCTCAGCATCTCTTTCAGGTTTAAAACAAAGTCACATGCCTCTGCCAGTCAACTTAACCTCGTCAAACATCCCGGACACGCACTCCCCTATTCTTGAACTGTTGAATAAAAGCAATAGCATCTCAGAATTAGAGGAGGCTTGGAGTCGTAATGTTCCTTAACTAAGTCCATCAACTCTTGAAAAGTTTCAGTATCTGGTACCTCAGGAAACGCGAGGTTCCATAACCAAAAACGTGGGTTCACAAGCTGTCAGAATTACCCATTGCTTTTCATCTGCCCCAATGTATTTCCCTGGGTAAATTAATACATGCTTTCCACACCGGGCCCAGTCTTCCACAGTAGGATTGAACGTGTAAGCTTCCCAAATGATGGCATGATGCCAGAATGCTTACCCCAATTGAAATTGTTGGGAGCGAATTTCTTGAGGAGCACATTTTTTCTAAAAGGAAATATGAAAGGACACTGACAATTAAATACAAATCCAACATTGTTTTACAGGTACATAATAATAACTAGGGAAAGAATAGGACCACGTAGATATTTGTGTATAGAATCAGAGGTTGTGTGTAGGCAGGATGCTTAAATGAATACTTTCAGTCTCTGTTCACTAATGAGACAGATGATAAGAGTGTAGGGAATCAGGGAGAAAATCTGTGATACAATTAAATAAATTAACATAGAGGTTCTGAGTGGTCTGGCAGGCTTAAATGCAATTAAACCTGCAGATCCAACAGAAATGTATCCCATACAGTTGAATGAGGCAAGGGAGAAAATGCAGATTTAATCTGCATTTGGAGCGTTGGAGGCTGAGGGGTGACCTTTTAGAGGTTTACAAAATGATGAGGGGCATGGATAGGATAAATAGACAAAGTCTTTTCCCTGGGGTGGGGGAGTCCAGAACTAGAGGGCATAGGTTTAGGGTGAGAGGGGAAAGATATAAAAGAGACCTAAGGAGCAACTTTTTCACGTAGAGGATGGTACGTGTATGGAATGAGCTGCCAGAGGATGTGGTGGAAGCTAGTACAATTGCAACATTTAAGAGGCATTTGGATGGGTATATGAATAGGAAGGGTTTGGAGGGATATGGGCCGGGTGCTGGCAGGGTTGGGATATCAGGTCGGCATGGACGGGTTGGACCGAAGGGTCTGTTTCCATGCTGTACATCCCTTTGACCAAGTGTGTAGACAAGGGCAGTGCTACTTAGACTTTAGCAAGGGTTTTAATAAGATCCTTTAATAAGATCACAAAGGCAAGAGTCCATGAATTGAAGGAAGTTTGGCTAATTGAAGCCACCATAGGCTGAGTGGCAAGAAGCAGAGATGAGGATTGATGAGTGCTTTTTGATTGGATGCCTGTCTCTAGTGTGGGGTCAGTGTTGGGGCCTTTGCTGTTGTAATTTATATGACTGATATTGACATGACTGTACAAGGATTGATCAGTGAGTTTGTATACAACACAAATTGGTGGAGTGGTAAAATAGTGAGGAGGGCAACTTTAGATTACAAGAGGATATAAACTGGCCAGGTGAGCTGATTAGTGACAAATAGATTTCAGTCTAGATAAATATGAGTTGGATGCAGGACTAACAAGGGAAGTGGTAGGACTTTGAGAAGCACCGAGGAGCAGAGGGATCTGTGTGTGCATGTCCATCAGTCACTTCAAGAGGGTGCAGAGGAGATTTACCCAGATTAGATTAGATTACTTACAGTGTGGAAACAGGCCCTTCGGCCCAACAAGTCCACACCGCCCCGCCGAAGCGTAACCCACCCATGCCCCTACATCTACCCCTTACCTAACACTACGGGCAATTTAGCATGGCCAATTCACCTAACCTGCACATCTTTGGACTGTGGGAGGAAACCGGAGCACCCGGAGGAAACCCACGCAGACACGGGGAGAATGTGCAAACTCCACACAGTCAGTCGCCTGAGGCGGGAATTGAACCCAGGTCTCTGGCGCTGTGAGGCAGCAGTGCTAACCACTGTGCCACCGTGCCGCCTTGGGCTGAAGAGTTTCAGTTATGAACAGAGATTAGACAGACGAGATTTGTTTTCCATAGAGCAGATGAGATTGCGGAGTTATGATTGAGATGCATAAAATTATGAGGGGCGCAGATAGGATGGACAGAAAGAAATGTTTCCTCTTGACAGAGGAATCAATACCAATGTGGCATAGATTTAAGGTACAAAGTAGAGGGTTGAGAAGAGATATGAGGAGGATGATTGGAATCTGGAATTCATTGACTGTAAGAAATGTAGAGGTGAAATCTCCATATCATTTCAGAAGTATTTAGACGTGCAGTTGTGACAGAAGGCAAGTAAAGCTATGGGCTAAGTGCTAGCAAATGAGATTGGAATAGTTAGTAGTTTTATTTGAACACAATGAAATAAAGGACCTTTTCCTGTCCTGCAGATATCTGAGTGCGAGTGTGCAGAGAAGTCTTGAAAAAAATTATATCAGAACTAGTTTTCATATCAGGAAAGAATTGACAGACTGAATCAATTCACTTTTTTGAAAATAGAAAGCTGAGGGGTATTTTAATAGGGGCATTTAGAATTGTGAAAGGTTTTGATCATTTTTTTCGGCTGCAATTGCAGTCGGAGGAGCGACGGCGAGGACCTGAAGCCCTACAGGAAGGTAAATTTAAAGTATAAAAACTTACGTCCTGTATCGGCGGAGCGCACGCTGAGCAGGAGTGGGCACTGGACTGCTAAGTAGATGAGGCTTTATATGTGGACGGTTGCTTTACCCAAAACACTATTCAGGTAGTGTCTCCCAGCCATCCTCCTCCTCTAACCAAGAAAAAGCTTCTGTGCACCGAATTGGTAAGGTGACTTGTTTTTGTGGGTTTTTTTAGATTTTAGTGGTCTCGGAAATTTAGAATAGTGGGAATAGAGGTTAGGGCAGTTGAATGTTCCTCCTGCAGAATGCGGGAGGCAAGGGTCACCATTAGTGTCTCTGCTGACTGCATCTGCAGGTAATACACCCAACTCCAGCTCCTCAAAAACCGTATTGGTGAACTGGAGCTGGATGAACTTTGGATCATTCAGGAAGCGGAGGGGGTTATTGAGAGGAGTTACAGGGAGGTAGCCACACCTCAGGTACAAGAACAAGGTAGATGGGTTACCTTCAGGGGACAGAAAGGGAACCAGCAGGTGATGCAGGGATCCACTGTGCTGTTCCCCTCAACAACAAGTAGACCATTTTGGATACTGTTGGGGGATGACTTACCAGGGTAATCAATGGGGCACAGGTCTCTGCCACAAAGTCTGTCCCTGTTGCTCTGAAGGAAAAGGGGAAGAGGAGCAGAACATTAGTTATTGGAGACTCCATAGTTAGGGGGACAGATAGGAGATTCCGTGGGAACGAGAGAGACTCATGGTTGGTGTGTTGCCTCCCAGTTGCCAAGATCTGTAATGTCTCTAATCTTGTTTTGGTATCCTTGGGGGGAGGGGGAGCAGCCCCAAGTTGTGGTCCACATAGGCACTAACGACATAGGTAGGAAGAGAGATGGGGCTTTAAGGCAGAAATTCAGGGAGCTAGGATGGAAGCTTAGAGCTAGAACAAACAGAGTTCTTATCTCTCTAGTTTGTTACCCGTGCCACATGCTAGCGAGGTGAGGAATAGAGAGACAGTGGAGTTCAACATGTGGCTACAGGGATGGTGCAAGAGGTTTTGGATTCCTGGATAATTGGGACTCTTTCTGGCATAGGTGGGACCTCTACTAACAGGATGGACTTCACCTAAACCAGATGGGTACCAATATCCTAGGAGGGGTGAAATTTTCTAATGCTGTTCGAGTGGGGTTAAACTAATTCAGCAGGGGGATGGGAACCTAAATTATAGCTCAAGTATAAAGGACGTTGAGGAGTAGTGAGGTCAGAAATAAGTTTTCAAGGTAGCTAGAGGGCATCAGCAAGCAAGTGTGTCTACATCAATGCCAGCATAAGGTGTGCGAACTTGCAGCATGAGTTGGTACCTGGGACTTTGATGTTGTGGCCATTTCAGAGACATGGGTAGAGCAGGGACAGGAATGGTTGTTGCAAGTTCCGGGATTTAGATGTTTCAGTAAGAACAGGGGAGATGGTAAAAGAGGGGGTGGTGTGGCTTTGTTAGTCAAGCACTGTATTACGGTGGCAGAAAGGACGTTTGAGGACTCGTCTACTGAGGTAATATGGGCTGAGATTAGAAACGGGAAGGGGGAGGTCACCCTGTTGGGAGTTTTCTATAAACCTCCAAATAATTCCAGAGATGTAGTGGAAACAATAGCAAAGACGATTCTCGATAGAAATGAGAGTAACTGAATAGTTGTTGTGGGGGACTTAAACTTGCCAAACATTAACTGGGAGTACTATAGTTCAAGTACTTTAGATGAGTCAGTTTTTGTCCAATGTGTGCAGGAGGGTTTCCTGACACATTATGTAAACAGACCAACAAGCGGTGAAGATTGGTACTGGGTAATGAACCTGACCAGGTGCTGGATTTGGAGGTAGGTGAGCACTTTGGTGATAGTGACCACAATTTGGTTATGCTTACTTTAGGGATGGAAAGGGATACATATGTACCGCAGGGCAAGAGTTATCGCTGGAGGAAAGACAATTACGATGTGATTAGGCAACATTTAGGATGCTTGGTTGGGGACAGTTGAAATGCGGAGCTTATTCAAGGAATAGCTACTGCGAGTCCTTGATAAGTATGTACCTGTCAGGCAGGGAAGAAGTGG
This sequence comes from Chiloscyllium punctatum, assembly GCF_047496795.1. Lineage (NCBI taxonomy): Eukaryota > Metazoa > Chordata > Chondrichthyes > Orectolobiformes > Hemiscylliidae > Chiloscyllium > Chiloscyllium punctatum. The sequence goes on from NC_092775.1 coordinate 55,931,663, forward strand.
TCAAGTGAGGGAGCCGTGGTTTACTAAGGAAGTTGAATCTTTTGTCAAGAGGAAGAAGAAGGCTTATGTTAGGATGAGATGTGAAGGCTCAGTTTGGGTGCCAGAGAGTTACAAGTTAGCCAGGAAAGACCTCAAGAGAGAGCTAAGGAGAGCCAGGAGAGGACATGAGAAGTTGGCAGATAGGATCAAGGAAAGCCCTAAATCTTTTTATAGGTATATCAGGAATAAAAAAATGACTAGAGAAAGATTAGGCCCAGTCAAGGACGTAGTGGGAAGTTGTGCGTGGAGTCCGAGGAGATAGGGGAAGCGCTAAATGAATATTTTTCATCAGTATTCACACTGGAAAAAGACAATGTTGTTGAGAAGAATACTGAGAAACAGGCTACTAGACTAGATAGGGTTGAGGTTCACAAGGAGGACGTGTTAGCAATTCTGGAAAGTGTGAAAGTAGATAAGTCCACTGGGCCAGGTGGGAATTATCCGAGGATTCTCTGGGAAGCGAGGGATCAAATTGCTGAGCCTTTGCTTTGATCTTTATGTCATCGTTGTCTGCAGGAATAGTGCCAAAAGGATAGGAAATGTTGTTCCCTTGTTCAAGAAGGGGAGTAGAGACAACCCTGGTAATTATAAACCAGTAAGCCTTATTTTGGTTTGGGGTAAAGTGTTGGAGTTATAAAAGATAGGATTTATAATCATCTAGAGAGGAATAAGTTGATTAGGGATATCAACACAGTTTTGTGAAAGGTAAGTCATGCCTCACAAACCTTAATGGGTTCTTTAATAAGATGACCAAACAGGTGGATGAGAGTAAAGCGATTGATGTGGTGTATATGGCTTTCAGTAAGGTGTTTGATAAGGCTTCCCAGGCTAGGCTAATGCACAAAATATGGAGGCATGTGATTAAGGGTCATTTAGTGGTTTGGATTATAAATTGGCTAGCTGAAAGGACACAGAGGGTAGTGGTTGATAGTAAATGTTCATCCGGCAGTTCAGTTACTAGTGGGGTACCGCAAGGATCTGTTTTGGGTCCACTGCTGTTTGTCATTTTTATAAATGACCTGCATAAGGGATTAGAAGGATGGTTTAGTAAATATGCGGGTGACACTAGTGCGGAAGGATGTTGTAGGTTACAGAGCGGTACTGATAAGCTTCAGAACTGGGCTGAGTGGTGGCAAATGAAGTTTAATGCAAAAATGTGTGAGGTGATTCACTTTGGAAGGAGTAACAGGAATGCAGAGTACCAGGCTAATGGTAAGATTCTTGGTAGTGTAGGTGAACAGATAGATCTTGGTGTCCATGTCCATAGATCTCTGAAAGTTGCCACCCAGGTTGATAGGGTTGTCAAGACGGTGTATGGTATGTTAGCTTTTATTAGTAGAGGAATTGAGTTTTAGAGACATGTGGTCATGCTGCAGCTGTACAAGACTCTGGCGGACACACTTAAGAGAATTGCATACAGTTCTGGTCACCACATTATAGGAAGGATGTGGAAGCTTTGGAAAGAGTTCAGAGGAGATTTACTAGGATGTTGCCTACTGTGGAGGGAAGGTTTTATGAGGAAAGGCTGTGGGACTTGAGGCTGTTTTCGTTAGAGAGAAGTTTGAGAGGTGACTTAAAATTGAGACATATAAGATAATCCGAGGGTTAGATAGGGTGGATAGTGAGACACTTTTTCCTCAGATGGTTATGGCTAGCACAAGAGGACATAGCTTTAAATTGAAAGGTGATAGATATAGGATTGATGTCAAAGGCAGTTTCTTTATTTAGAGTAGTAGGGGCATGCAATGTACTGCCTGCAACAGTAGTAAACTCACCAATTTTAAGGGTATTTAAATGGTCACTTGATAGACATATGGATGAAAATAGATTAGTGTAGGATAGATGGGCAGCCTGTACTACGCTGTAATGTTCTATATTCTATATACAGTGAGAACATTCGCCAGAGACCTGGGTTCAATTCCCGCCTCAGGTGACTGTGTGGAGTTTGCACATTCTCCCCGTGTCTGCGTGGGTTTCCTCCGGGTGCTCCGGTTTCCTCCCACAGTCCAAAGATGTGCAGGTTAGGTGAATTGGCCATGCTAAATTGCCCGTAGTGTTAGGTGCAGGGGTATATGTAGGGGAATGGGTCTGGGTGGGTGCGCTTCGGCCAGTCGGTGTGGACTTGTTGGGCCGAAGGGCCTGTTTCCACATTGTAAGTAATCTAATCTAATCTAAACATTCCTATTGTGGGAAAGAATATAACTAGAGCATCAATTTAAGATAATCACCAAAATAACCAGTTGGGCATTCAGAAGAAACTTCTTTCAAATGACTTGCTACCATAAGAAGCAGTTGCATAACATAGATGCGTTTAAGGGGAAAGTAGACCAGGATATGCAGGAGAATGGATGATTGTGATGGTAAAATCACATGAGAAAAGACGAGAAGAGGCTCATGGACGGGTGATGTTAAAAGGACTATTTCTGTTCTTTATATCTTGTGCAGATGCTGCTAATCTGTCTGTGTTTGTGACAGCATTAAATATGAAATGGGTCTGGAAACACAGAGCAGTAGATTTAAGATTGAAATTAATTACTTTGGCAACTGACAGTTAAGTAACAATTTACCATCTTTTCAGAATTCAGCATTTGAAATCATCCTTTGAAAATAATCTGTGTCCCAGTGTGGATTTTGAAGAACAGATATTCAGTAATGAGGTTGGTACATGTTCAATATGTTCAGTTTATCTGGCAGGGATTGATTCAAAAGAGATACGTTTAGTATTTCAGTTCTTTTCAGATTTTGCTATCTTTGCTTTGCTGTAACTAGAATTGGCATGTCTTTTTTCAGTAATGAAGAGGAGGTTTGTTCAGATGGATTATTTTATAAGACCACTCATCAAAACTTTTTTTCAGTTTTATATTTCCTCTAATCATCTGTACAATTTTTAGATATGATTTGGACACATTCTGAGCAGTATTTTTAAGGTGAAAGGCAGGAGATTTGGGGGGATTTGAGAAAAACCTTTTTCACCTGGAGAGTGGTGGGAATCTGAAACGTGCTGCCTGGGAGAGTAGTTGAAGCAGTAATTTCACAATCTTTAGAAAGAACTTGGATGAGCATTTGAAACATTCAAGGCTATGAGCTTCATGCTGCAAGATGGGACTGATATAGATTTAAGTGTACCTTTGATGGTACAGAATTGATAGGCCAAGGGCCTCTGCATGATTCCACAAGTATGAACATAAACTATTTTAGAACTTTGCCAACATTGAGAAAATTTTCAAAATGTGCAGCATATTAACGATATAAGGGTTTCTGCTGCTACCACCCTTACAGACAGTGAGCTTCAGATTCCTAAGTTTATTTTTTCTCAGAACTCTCTAGACCTCCTACCTCTTACCTTAAATCAATGCCATGCTGGTCATTGACCTCTCCATCCAAGGGGAAATATTTGTTCTGATCCACCCTATTTATGCCCCTTGCAATTTTATGCATCTCAATCATGTTTTCCCTCAGTCTCCTCTGCTCTGAGAATTCCACCTCTGCTCTGGCTCGAAACATCGATTCTCCTCCTCCTCGGATGCTGCCCGATCTGTTGTGCTTTTCCAGCACTCCACTCTCGACTCTGATCGCCAGCATTTGCGATCCTCACTTTCTCCTGCTCTGAGAAAAACAAGTCCCATCTATCCAATCTCTGTTCATAACTGGAACTGTCCACCCCATGCAACATCATGTTAAATTTCCTGTACAGCATTATTAAATCATTCATATATAGAATATCTATATAGAATCCTTACAGTGTGGAAACAGACCCTTTGGCCCAACAAGTCCACACTGTCCCTCCGAAGGGTAACTTACCCAGACCCATTCTCCTACCCTATCATTCTACGTTTACCCCTGACTTATGGACCCCAGCTATACATCCCTGAACACTTTGGGCAATTTACCTTGGCCAATTCACCTAACCTGCACATCTTTAGATTGTGGGAGGAAACCAGAGCACCCGGAGCACTCTTATAGTGTAGATTCAAGAACCTCAGCCAATATTTTATACATTTACAGCTTAACAACCCTGCTCTTAAAGTCTAGACCTCAACAAAAAAAGGCAAGTTGCCTTCTTAACCACTTTATCAACCTATGTGAAGGGACCAGTGGACATGCAGATCAAAGTTGCTCTGATCCTTGATGCTTCTCAGGGTTCTACTGTTCATCATGTTGTCCCTTGTCTTTCTTGTCCTGCCCACATGCATCACCTCACAATTATCCATATTGAATTCCATTTGCCAAAATGACCAGCCTGACTATATTCTCCTGTAACTTAAGGCTATCGTCCATTCTATTTCCCACTCCACTAATTTTTGTATCACCACAATAACCCCTTCTTTCAAGTCTTAATTGTTTATATTTATCACAAACAGCAAGGACCCCAGTACTAATCCCAACAATGAACATCACTGGACACAGGCTTCCAATCACAAAAACATCCCTCAACAGCATGTTTCTTGCAGCTGCTGTTGTGATTGCATTCATACCTAAAGATTTATTATTATTTTATTACAGTTGTTATCTTTTGCTAATTTAAGATGTTTATTCATTTGGTTTTTCTAACAATCAAACAAAAACAAACAAAAATAATGGTGACTTATTTTCAAATTGACTTTTTAAAAAAATCGTTGCAGGGCCTACAGTGAACAGTTGAAGTTTTATTTTAATTCTAAATTTAGAACCAAAAAAAAATGCATTTTAAAGGGAGTTTTTCTTTACATTGAAACAGCTTTTTTTTTGAAGTAAAGTGTTGTGCAGGATTCCCCAAAATTAAAACACATGGTCAGCTCTCGAGAAGGTTTTTATTTGAGGAATTTATTGAAGAGGAGCCATTTTAATTCAATTAGTTTAAATTTAAATTTGATGGTGTTGACAACCTTAAACTTATCCAATTGTAAAGAAATTAATATGTCATCAACGGTATAAAGAAGGGTCAACTGGACAGAGAGGGAAGAGCCAAATGCCAAGTGCCATTTGAAGAGGTAAGAAATCTCAATGCTCTCAGAAAAAAAAGGCACATTTAGCAAGTATTCCTGATACTAGAATTCGATGAAGAGATGCTTTCAGAACAGAAGACTTACAGAGAAAAGATCCCAACAGCAGAATCAGCGGAAAGAAAGAGGAGCATTTCAGAAGAATATTCTGTGTGAATTTTGAGAGACTCAGTTTTGATTTATTGTTTTCTTATTACCTGGATTTATATAAGTGGAACCTGTGTTATTGAAACAGCATACCAATAGAATTTAGTTCAGTTAGGAAATAGATAGTAGTTAGGGAGTAATTGTTTGAGGTTTATTAGGAATTCTGTTAATTTGTTCACTGTTGGAGTTAGATAAATAAATTGTTACTTGTTATTTGTGGAGTGAGTGAAAGGATTTCATTTCATTTCATTACTCCTTTAAAACAGATTGAGAGGGGAGAGGTATGTTACACCCCTTGTCACGCTTCCTTATCAGATTATCAAAGGCGAGGTGCGTCTCTCTAGGTGTTTCGGTTTTAGTTATCAGAGGGGTATTGACCTCCCTTTCATACCATATGTAAGTGTTACTGAATGTCGCTTTTATTGACTTAATATTATTAAGTGCATATAAGAAGTACATATAATACAATTAAGGACATATAAGAGTGAGATATCTCGTAGATTTAGAAAAGTGATTATATAGCAGGATCAGTCAGGTAGATGGATGAATGTCAGCCAAGATAAGTTAATTCAAAATACTCTGTGGCTATTTGTCTATCAAATAGATATTCAATTTTTGGTACTGTTGGAGGGATAGTCTCTCAAAGGAAAATATAAGGGGCAGTCAGTTATTGGACACTTGGAATGATTCTTATGCTAGAGAGCATTTAAGAGAACTTAATAGAAGAATTGTTATAGGGAACTCTCCTGTCAGAGGCACAGACAGCAGATTCTGTAGCAGAGAGTGTAAATTTAGGATAGTATGTTGTTTTCCTGGTGCTGGAATCATCTCTAAATAATTCACTGTTTGTGAAAGGTGAGATTGAGAAGCTGGAATTTTTTATGCACACTGGTATGACTGATGTTTTAGGGAAAAAGTAAGGCTTTATAGAGTGAATTTAAGAGGTTAGGTAATAGATTTAAAAATGGAACCTTATAAAGTAACCTCTGGCTTACTCCCAAAGCCAAACTCAAATGAGGGAAGAAACAAAAAGATAAAGGAGATAAATCAATGACTAGAGAGGTAGTGTATAGTTCAGGAATTCAGATTTATAGACAATTGGAATGTCTTTTTGGGCAGAAAAGACCTGTTCAAAAAGGATGGGTTTAACCTGAACTGGAACGGGACTAATGTCTTAGCAGGGAGATTTGATCATTCCATTAAGAGAGACTGCTAGAGACGGTGGGGGGATGGAGGGCTTTCAAAGTAGCAGTGTCAAAAGCAGGATTGATGGGGAAAAGTTCTGGATGTGAAGAGAGCAGGTCAATTAGAAAAGAGAGTCAGAGTACGTAGTAACTCTGAAGAATTATATTGAATTTATTTCAATGCAAGGCTTTCAATGCAAGACAGATAAGGCTGATGAACTCCCGGAGCATGTTTGGAAACATGGAATTATTACATTATAACTTGATTGAGTGATGGACAGGACTGGCAGCTCAATGTTCTGGGTTTTAAATGCAATGGGAAGGATAGGAAAAGAGGCAAGATAGGAGGGGGAGCAGCGCTTTTTCTTAAAGAGTATATTACTGCTGTAACTAGAGAAAATATTTCTGAAAAATTGTCCAGTGAAACTATGTGGGTAGAAATTATAAATAATAAGGGAAAGATCAACTTGAGGGGATTGTATTATAGAATCCTCCCATAGTCAGAGGGAAATTGAGAGACACATATCCAGGGAGATCTCAGACATATAAGCATGATAAGGTTGGAAGACGGCACAGTCTTCCAGTGATTAGCACTGCTGCCTCACAGCACCAGGGACCTGGGTTCGATTTCCATCTCGGGCGACTGTCTGTGTGGAGTTTGCACATTCTCCCTGTTTCTGTGTGGGTTTCCTCCAGGTGCTGCAGTTTCCTCCCACAATTCAAAGATGTGCAGGTCAGGTGAATTGGCCGTGCTAAATTGCCCCTAGTGTTAGGTACATTAGTCAAGGGTAAATATAGGGTAGGGGAATGGGTCTGGGTGGGTTACTCTTCAGAGGGTCGGTGTGGACTTGTTGGGCTGAAAGGCCTGTTTCCACACTATAGGGAATCTAAACCAAGGTTGTAATAATGAAAGATTTTAATTTTCCAAACAGTGACTGGGCCTACCATAGTGTTAAAGGTTTGGATGGTGAAGAATTTGTCGAATGTGCTCAAGAAAATTTTATTGATTAATATGTGGATGCTGCACATAGAGAAGGAGTATAACTTGACCTTCTTTTGGGCAATAAGTCAGGGCAAGTGACTGAAGTAAAAATAGGGGAACACTTTGGGTCCAGCAATCATAATTCTATTTGTTTCAAAATGGTAATGGAAAAGAATAAGCCTTCCCTAAAAGTTAAAATTTTTAATTGGAGTAAGGCAAGTTTTAATGGTTTGAGACAAGAACATTCAAAAGTTGATTGGAATAGACTGTTCGTAGATAAAGGAGCATCTGACAAGAGGAATGATTTCCAAAGTGTGATGATGAGAGTTCAGAGGCATTGTGTTCCTGTTAGAGTGAAGGTTAATAGGAGAAGGATTACACCCGAAACATCAACTTCTCCTCCATCTGATGCTTCCTGGCTTGCTGTGTTCTTTCGACTTCCTGCCTGTCTATTTTGGATTTCAGTTTCTGCAGCTTGGCTGGTAAGATTAAGGAATAATGGATGAATAAAGATATTGAGGTTCTAATCAAGAATAGAGGTTCTAGTCTCTTGAATCTTATTTTAGATGTCAACAACTTGATTCAGTGGAATCTCTGAATCAATATAACAAGTTCTTAAGATAAAAGTCAGGTAGGCAAAGAGGAGGACTAGATAGCATGGACAGATAAGGTTAAGGATAATCCAAAACAATTCTAAAAGTGCATGAATAGTAAGGGGGTAACTAGAGAGAGGGTAGGGCCCCTTGAAGATTAAGGAGGTCAACTGTTTTTAAAACAGTTCACATTACAGAAGAGGAAGTTCTGGAAGTATAAATGAATAAAATTCCAGGACCTAATCTAATGTATCCCAGAATGTTGTGAGAAGTAAGGGAGGAAATTGCAGAAATACTTCCATCACCTATAACTATGGGTGAAGTGCCTGATGACTAGAGGGTGGCTAATGTTGTACCTTTGTCTAAGAAGGTTTGTGACGAGAAACTGGTGAAATATAGACATGTGCGACTTCAGTTGAAGGTAAATTTTTGGGAATGATTTTAAAAGATAGGATGTATGGATATTCAGAGAGGCAAAAATTGATTAGGAATAGTCAATATGGTTTTGTGAAAAGCTTGGATGTTTTTAAAACAGTTCACATTACAGAAGAGAAAGTTCTGGAGGTCTTAGGAAGTTTTCACAAACTTGATTGAGTTTTTGAGGAAGTTATCAAAAAGATTGATGAGGGCAGAACAGTAGACATTGTTTACTTGGACTTTAGTAAAGCCTTCGGCAAGGTTCACATGGTAGACTAATTAGTAAAGTTGGATCACATGGGATTCAAGGTGAGCTTGCCAACTGGATAAATAATTGGCTTAATGACAGGAAACAGAGGCTGGTAGTGGAGGGTTGTTTTTTGGACTGGAGGCCTGTGACCAACGGTGTTCCAAAGGGATTGGTTCTGTGTCCTTTTTTGTTTGTCGTGTATATAAAAGTGCATTAAGAGTATGAGAATATAGTAAATTTGATTATGGTTAGTAAGCTTACAGAAAGTTAGTGGCATAGTAGATAGTGACAAAGTATATCTAAAATTACAAAGGGATTTTGATCAAATGGGTCAATGGGCTGAATAATAACAGATGGAGTTCAATCTGGATAAATGCGAGCCATTGTATTTTGACACAACAAACAAGGGTAGGACTTACACAATGTATGCCTTGGGTAGTGTCGTAGAGCAGAGGGAGCTAGGGGTTCTTTGAAGTTTGCGTCACTTATAGACAGAGTGGTTAAAAAGACATTTAGCATTCTTGTTTTCCTTGCTGAATCCCCTGAAAATAGGAGTTGGGATGTCATGTTGAGATTGTACAGGACATTGGTGAGGCCTCTTCTGGCGTAGTGTGTCCAGTTCTGGTCACCCAGGAAGGATAGGAAGGATATTACTAAGCTGGAGAGGGTTCCAAGGAGATTTACCAGGAAGATTTTGGGTATGGAAAGGGGATTTCTTTCACTTGTGTGTAGAAGGTTGAGAAGTGATGTGACTTTATATGAGTTATGAACTTATATGAGTTTATAAACTCATGAGGGGTATACAGAGGAATCTCGATTATCCAGCATTTGATTAACCAAATTTCGGATCATCCGAACAAGATCACAAGGTGCTGATGCGTGGCTAACTATGTTATCTAGCATTTGATTAACTGAACAAAATATTCCCCGCCTGTGTCCTTTGGATAATCTGTAGATAGGATTAATAGTAGGCATTTGTTTTCCCTAGGATGGGGGAATTTCAAGACCAGGGGGCACATTTTTGAGGTGAGAGGAGAGAGATTTTTTAAAAAGAGACTTTTTTTTAAGCTAAGTGTGTTTGTGTATGGAATGAACTTCCTGAGGAAGTGGTGGATGTGGGTACAATTACAACATTCAAAAGACATTTACATAAATACATGAAAGGAAAGGTTTGGAGGGAAATGGACCAGGAGCAGGTAGGTGGGACTAGTTTATTTTGGGATTACGTTCAGCATGGACTAGTTGGACTGAAGGGTCTGTTTCTGTGCTTTATGACTCTATTACAATCACTCTCCACCTCCTGACTTTCTGTGTCTAATTTGCCAAATATCCTTGGATCCCATGGACTCTTATCTTTGCTAGCACTTACCAAAGAGCCTTGCTGAAGTTTGAGTACTACCTTGAATGCATTGCCCTAACCCACATAGGTTACCTCTTCAAAAATTCAGTCAAGTTGACCTCTCCTTATCAAAACAACTGTTGATAGTTGTTGATTGATACCTGCCGCTCCAAATGCAGATTAATTCTCCCTCAAAATTATTTCCAAAGATTTCCCCACCACAGAGGTTAGACTGATTGACTTGTAGTCTTTTTTTGCTTCATCTCTTGCTCCCTTCTTGAATAACAGTGGCACATTGCATGCCCCCTTATTTTCTGGCCCCTATCCTGTGGCCAGGGAAGAATTGTAAATTGTTGGCAATGCCCTTGATACTTGCTGCCTTGTTTCACTCAAAGGCCTATAATATAGTTTATTCACTCTAGACACTTATCTGCTTTCTAGCCTACCAGACCGCCTAGAATCTCTTTTCTGTCTATGCAAATTAATTTACTAGTATCATGGACCTTCTCCCGGATTTCTATTCCCATATCATCCAACTCAGTAGTGAATATTGACCCAAAACATTTGTTAAGAACCCTACTTATATCCTCTACCTTCCACCTAAAAGTTTCCAATATATTCTTTAATGGGGCCTACTCTTTCCTGCGTTATCCTGATATGTACTTGTAAACTAACTTAGAAGTTTCCTTTATTTTACGTGCCATTATTCTTTGGTGCCCCATTTTTGATCTCCTGATTTACTTTTTAAGTTTCCCCATCCACATTCTGTACCCCTGTAATGCTTTTGCTGTTTTGTGCCCTCAGTATCTGCTTTAAGCATTCCTTTTTCTCTTTATCCAATTCTGTAAATCCCTCGATATCTAAGGTGCACAGAATTGGTTGGTCTCATCCTTTGTCTTGATTGGAACATTTTAAACATCTATTTATAGGATGTGGGTATTGTTGGCTGGCTAGCATTTATTGCCACTCCCGAGTTACCCTTAAGTTCGTGATGGTGAGCTATGTTCTTGAACCACTGTAATGTTGTTCCTGTACTTTCCCTATTTCTTTGTGGACTGCAGCTCACAGCTGTGATACAGATTTATCTAAAAGCATCAACACTGGTCAAATCATATATGACTTTATTAAAATCTGACTTACCCAGTTTAGAACTTTAAGTAACAATAACATTGTTAAATGGCAATAAAACTTCTGGTGTTGTTGTTGCATAGATGCACTTGATGAGAAAAGACATGAAAACAGTCCAAGAGAGACTTCTAAAGGAAATGGTAAGAAGACATCATGTATACTGTATAGTCACAGTTTATCATTGATACTACTTCAGCGTTTGCAATCTGATGTAATATTTATTCCGATTGTACCATAGTGACTAAACTACAAATGGATCCAATAATTAAATCAATGATAACATTCAGCAGCTGATAATTATTAATAATATTTAGTCATTTATTGATACTAATGATTAATTTATTCATCTCCAATTAAGTGCCTGATTTGAGCATAATTCCAAAAAAAAAGTTTTTGCTGCAGTACTGAGTTCTGTCTTGATGTAGGTCCAAATTACAAGACCATGGCCCACATCCTACAGTCCCAGTAGTGCTGAACACTAAGACCTTCTGCACTATTGAGAATCACAACAGTTTCACACGTTCCAAGAAGTTCATTTTCTATGGAGCCCAAACTAGTGGTTCTTCAGAAATGGTTCCATGGGAGAGTACAGTGATCCTCCCAACCTGTCATGTGTAAACTTGGGCTGTTTTCCCAGTACTTCGAAAGTTATTTACACTATTTATTTAGGACTGCTCCTTGCAGATGTAACAACATATTCCAGGAATGCAGCCCAATTAATCAGATGCAGAAGTTATGTTGCAGCTATAAGAACATCTGGTTAAACTCCGCTGGAGTACTGTGAGCAGATCTGGGCACCACATCTTAAGAAGGATAGAATGACCTTGGAGTATGTACAATGTACCAGAACCTGATTAAATTGTGATGAGAGGTTATACAAATTAGGTGTGTTTCCATAGAATTTAGGGGTGATATGATCAAAATCTTCAGGATATTAATAGGAAAAGACAGGGCGATAAAGGCAGACTATTTTCACTTGGTTGGAGATTCAAGAACTAGGAGGCATAGTCTGAGAATTAGGTCCAAACTGTTCGGGAGAGATGTGCAGCAGCATTTCTAAACAGAAAGTAGAGGTTTGGAACTGTTCCATAAGTGGAATGGATGCTAGACCAGTTGATAATTTTAAATCTGACATACATTTTTGTGAAGTAAAGCTATTCAGGGCTATGGCAGGTACATGGAGTTAGGCCACAGATCAGTCATGATCTCATTGAATGTAGAACAGGCTCGAGGGGCTGAATGGCCTACTCATGTTCCTGTGTTTCTAATGAATTGCTCCTTCAGAGATCCAGCTCTGATTTGTAGTCCCTTTTTGTTTCATGCATATTCTATCCCAGTATGTTCCCACGGTCTAAGTTTTTGTTTGTCATGGCAACATTACTCTTTCCCTTCCTGAGCATCATTCCTGTTTGACAAGGTCGAATACAGAGACTCTTCTATCTGTTCAGCAAGTCCATTGGCTATGAATGATACAGTTGTCAGAGTAAATTCATTATTAACCTCCTGTGTACTGTTATACAATTCTGTCACCCCTCCAGTTAGGAGCAAGAGTAGGCCACTAAGCCCCTCCATCATATTTTACTATTCAATATAGAAATGATTGACCTGATATTCCCACCTCCCCTGATATTCTTTCTATTACTTACCAAGACATTCAAAGACTCTGCACCTCTACATTGTGAGGAAGAGAGTTCCACAGACTTGCAACTAAAGAGAAAAAAATAAATCCTTCTGCCTGTCTTAAATGGGCAACCACTCGTTTTTAAACAGTGGTTGTCCCATAAGATAAAACATTCTCCTCTGTCAAAACTTCTCATAGTTTTCTCGGACTCAATCAAATTGCCCTTTACTCTTCGAAACTCCAGTGGATACAAGCCTAATCTGTTCAACCTTTCTTCCTAACACAACCAGCCCATTTGGTTATCAGTCTGGGAAACATATTCTGAACAACTTTCCATACAGCATTCTTTCCTTAAATAAACAAAGTCACCATAGTCTTTCTCTCACCAGAGAGTCAAACTGGTGTGATTTAACCCAAGGGTCACCATACCTCAGACAAAGGGAGAGGCTGAGAAGGTAGGACCCTCATAGTAACCTCAGCCAGTTTGGGAATTGAACCCATGCCTCAGTAGTATTCTGTATTGCAAATCAACCAGTCAGTCAGCTGAGCTAACTGACCATTAGTACTCTAGCTGTCGTCCCACCAGTGACTTGCATTTGGATTCAATTTCACTCACAATAAACAAGAGCATTAGCTTTCCTAATTATTTGCTATGCCTACATGCAAACCTTTTAGCAATTAATGCACAAAGGATGCCAGATCCTGTTGCATCTCAAAGCTCTGCAACATCGTATTCAAAATTTAAAGTCACACAACACCAGGTTATAGTCCAGTTCGGGAGTATTGGCTTTCGGAGCGCTGCTCCTTCATCCATAGCTACCCGATGAAGGAGCAGCACTCCAAAAGCTAGTACTTCAAAATGATCCTGTTGGACTATAACTTTGTATTGTGTGATTTTTAACTTTGTCCATCCCAATCCAATACCGGCACCTCTACATCATGATCTCTCACTCAGATAGAATGCTTTTTTGTTCTTTTCACCAAAATCAACTATCTCATATTTTACCTCATTATTTGCCAGAACTTCATCCACTCACTTAGCCTATTCTCATGGAAACCCAAGTACAGTACATCCACTGGTTCCCAATTACCCACACCTCATTACTTTTTCAAATAACTTCACTAGGTGAAGTCTACCACATTATTTTTTTCATGTTAAAAAGAAATTTCTCCTATGATCATCAGAATTATGTTTTCATTTCTGACAGAATATTACATTTGTGTGCAAATGTTGCTGAACTAAAGTAAGTGGTTTCTCTTTCAGCAAGAAGAGGAGCTGGTGACAGTACGCAGAGGGTTGCAATCCTTCTTTCAGTCTGAAACTATGCGATTTTGAAAAGTGTTAATCACAGGCAAAATTATCGAAGTGCAAGTTTAGAACCGTGTGTATTACAATGTTCAGTGTTTCTTTGTTCAGTTAAATACTAACTTTGTGAGTAGAAAAATTATTAAATTGGATAAATGTGTGCAACATGCTCCATTCAGGGCTAGTAATTCAATAGTTCTGGATATGTATCATCCTGATACCTTTATTATTAAAGAAAATATTGCATGTTTTATTGTCTCATTCATTTCCCCAGTTTCAAGAGTACTGCATGTGATAGTATTCTAACCTCTGATCCTATTTCACTTAATACAAGGAGAATAAACAAGTAAAAACATAAAATTAAATAATTTATATGACTTGAATGCAGGTTGACAAAACATAAACCTGGCAACATTGAAGTTAACAGATAATATTATAAACTGTATAGCCAGTGCTTAGTAATTTGTTAACTGGCTTCAGCATATAATAAACAAGGCTGAAGCAGGCTACTTAATTATATGAATACTTATTCAGTCTGGAATAACTTTCAAACTGTTCATTTTTGAAAATTAAATTTTTGATGGAAATCATTTATCGGAAATGCTGTGCTTGTTGTATCAGTACTGTGCTTAAATGTTTTGATTATGACGTATTCCTTGCTTACTAAGTTGTGCCACTGTTCATACAAATTTGCTATCCAACTTCGTGTTGACCCAACCTATCTGAATCCATAAAGACACCATCTATGAAGTCTTCATGGACATACAATACCAAGACTACATCTACATACACCATACCTTCTATCAAATCTCTCTCATTGCCAGTTGGTTCTCTAAAAAACTGTTCCAATAAACTCTTTGGAGTCATTTTTTAAGCTACCTTTTCAAATCTGATTCATCTGTGCTATATTGAATAAAGGTTGGGTGGCAGTAATGGTGGTAGTAGTAATCCAAAGGCTAATACTCTGGGGATACAAGTTCAGATCTCCCCACAGCAAATGGTGAAGTTTGAATTCACTGAATACATTTGGAATGTAAATGAATTGTTAATTGTTATAAAAATCCATCTGCTCACTAATGCACTTTAAGGAAGGAAATCTGTCATCCTGACCTAGTGACTCCAAAGTCACAGCAATTAGTTGACTCTTCACTACTCTGTGCAATGGCCTACTAAGCCACTTAGTAAGTGTCAAACAATTGTGGAAATCAATAAAATATGAAAATGCATCCTGATTGCAGGCGTTGAGCTAAATGAATAACAAATCCAGCCTAGTCAACTGGGCAAAGTATTCTTAAGTAATGTCTTAGGACTTGTACCAACATTGAGAGAGCTGTCCTACTGACTAGTCAAGCAAAAAATTAAAAAGGAAATTGCTTGTAAAACTCAGCAAGTCTGGTAGTATCTTTGGGAAGAAAGCAGAGTTAACATTTTGTGTCCAATGACTTTTCATCAGAATAAGCAAGAGCCTTACCACTCCTCAAATAATTCCTTAAAAACAATGTTCCAGACACACCTCACTGGAGTAACACTGCAAATCAAGCCCCACTCTTACAGGAGTCATCACAGAAGTTAAAGTTTTTAAAAGAAAAAAACAAAATCCACAAACTACCTGATTTTCAGACCAGGTTGATTGAAAACACAGGTTTTTGCACTTAACAGGAAAATGTTATTTATCACAGATCATTAGATTAAGGTGTCATTACAGATAAAGAATTAGAACTAATTTCAGTAAATTCTACAAATTAAAACTCTAAACAGTTACACACTACCTTACACACAGACAAATATGGGGGAAGAAGGTAGAAAAGAGTTCTGTAGTCTTCGTTCACAAAATTTATTGAGTTGGACTTGAAGTTTTTCTTTCCCATATCATACTTACTACTTTTTGAAAATCACTTCAAATCAATGCCCTCTCGTTTTATAAGCAGGGGCAGTTTCTCCCTATCTAGTTCAACTGAGCATTCAGTAGGACATTATTTGGATGATTATTTGGGTAGAAATAATATGCAAGAGTCTGGGGAGAAAACATTGGCAATAGGAAATTATGCTTATTCAAATAGTTGATACAGACATGATGTGCCAAATGGCCACCTTCAGCGCTATAACAGTTAATGTCAACTAATGTGATACTCTTATCCAGATGGCCCATATTTTGAGAACTTTCATATCAGCCTTCTTAGCCTTTTTCCCAAGGAAAGCAATGCCCACTTTTTTAATTCTATCTTCATAACTCAATTACATATACCTGAAACCTGTTCTGCACTTTCCTCAGTATATTCTTGGAGTGTGACATCTAGAACTGCATATTCCCCAATTCTGGATGTTTTGTGTATCTTGCACTTTCTCTCTCACACAGACATGCACACTAGGAATAACACACTCCCTGGTCTGCTTGATTCTCACTGTATCTCACATATACACTCACTCACATAATGTATGCCTCAGTCTACAGGCATACAAATCGGAAAAGTGTGGTAAAAGGTGTCGGGATCAGAAAAGCCAGTTTACATATTGTGACTCTGTTCAACAGATTTCTTGCATAAGTTCAATGTAGCCACCTTGACTGTATTAATAAAGCCTAGAATACTATATAAAGACAAAATAACTACGGATGCTGTAAATGAGAAATAAAATGGAAATTGCTGGAAAAGCTCAGCAGGTCTGGCAGCATCCGTGAAGAGAAATCAGAGTTAACTTTTTGAGTCCGGTAACCCTTACTCAGAATTTCCTCATAAATACTGTATACTTTGTAATGATTAGGAAAAGTCTACAATTATTTTTAAGTTAAACTGACTGGTCTGTAATTGGTGAGCTTATCCTTACAACCTTTGTTGAACAAAGGTTTGCAATTCTGCATCCTCTAGCACCTCCCCTAAGTCTGAGGAAGATTGAAACGTTATGACCGACTGCATTCTCACTTCCTTCAATATCCTTGAATAAGTCTTATCTAGTCCTGGTGCCTGTATAACTTTAAGGTCTGAGTCTATTAAACACTTCCTCCTTATCAACTTGGAATACTTAGTCATGATGCCAAAGACATCAATCTAGGTGTTTCCTAACTGGAAGCTTTGGATGAACTGGGAAATCCACTAAGACCAGGTGTACAGCATTCAAGTTGGACGACCCAGATCTATCCAGATATGACCTCCACAAAGCCATCAGAGATGCCAAGAGACCGTGCCAGACCAAGTTAGAGATCCAAATCAACCTTTCGATTCCTGCTGCCTGTGCCCATGTCTAAACAGTATACTGGGATACAAAATGAAGCAGTGCTAGATAGTGGACAAAGACACATTTCTCCCTAATGCACTCAATACTTTCTATGCTCGATTCAAGCAGAATGCCAGCATCACAGTGTCATCTGCCCTAACAGCCCCAGTTGCACCTGTTCTCTGTGTCACTGCTGCAGACATAAGATCAATATTTCTGGGAGTCAACCCAAGGAAAACGATGGTCCTAGACAGAGACCCCAGCCTTGCACTTAGATCCTGTGTGGACCTGCTAGCAGATGTATTCATTGACACTTGCAGCCTCTCCGTCCTCCAAGTTAAAGTCCCCACCTGCTTCAAGAATGTCTAGAGAATCACTAGAATGTGGAAACAAGTCCACACTGACCCTCTGAGGAGTAACCAACTAGACCCATTCCCCTACATGTATCCCTGGCTAATATATCTAACCTACGCATCCCTGAACACTATGGACAATTTAGCATGGCCAAGTCACCCAACCTGCACATCTTTAGACTGTAGGAGAAAACTGGAGCACCCAGAGGAAACCCCTGCAGACACGGGGAGAATGTGCAAACTCCACACAGAGAGTCACCCAAGGATGGAAAAAAACCCGGGTCCCTGATGCTGTGAGGTAACCACTGAGTGACCATGCTGCCCAAAGAAGACCATTATCATCCCAGTATCTAAGAAAACACATAAAACACGACTTAATGACTACCCAGTGGCTTTGATCTCCATGATCATGAAGTACGTTGAAAAGCTGGTCATGGCCCACATCAACTCTAGTCTTCCAGCCTGCATCAATCCCCTGCAATTTACCTACCAATGGGACACCATTTCCCTAGCCCTACAGTCGTCCCTGGAACATTTGGACAACAAGGACACTTACGTCAGACTCCTGATAATCGACTACAACATTGCCTTCAACACCAAAGATGTGCAGGTTAGGTAAATCAGCCATGTTAAATTGCCCATAGCGTTCAGGGATGTATAGGTTAGGTGCATGAGTCAGGGTTAAATGTAGGGGAATGGGTCTGGGTGGGATAATCTTTGGAGGGTGGGTGTGGACTTGTTGGGCTGAAGGATCAGTTTCCACACAGTAGGGATTTCATTTTTAATTCTACCATTATTCCTTGCAGACTGATCTCAAAACTCTGAGGCCCATGTCATGGCTCTGCACTCTGCAACTAGTTCCTCAGATTCATGACCTGTAGCCCGCAATCAGTGAAGGTAGACATCTACACCTCCATGATAACACTCAACACTGGAGCCTCTCAAAGATGCATTCTCAGCCCCCTATTATACTCACTGTATACCCACAACTGTATTGCCAAATTCCAAATAAACACTATCTCCAAGTTTGCTGATGACACCACCGTGTTAGGACGAATATCAAACATACAGAATACAGAAAGGAGAGAGAGGGTTTGGTGACATGTTGCAATGATAACAACCTCTCAGTGTCAACAAAACTAAAGAACTGATCATTGACTTTGGAAAGAAAGAAGGAAAACACGCTCCCATCTACATCAACAGACAGACGTTGAGAGGATTGAGAGCATCACGTTCCTAGGACTGACAATAATTGACAACCTGTCCTGGACTTCCCATTTAGATGTGACAATCACGAAAACACAACAACACCTTTCTCAGACAGCTTGAAAATCAAGGACCTTCACCCACTTTTACAGATACACCTTAGAAAGCATACTGTCTGGGTGCATAAGAAACTACAGAAGGTTGTGTGTACAGCCCAGAACATCACAGAAGCCAACCTCCTAACTGTGGACTCCATTCACAAGTCTCGTTGCCATGGGAAGGCTGCCAACATCCTCAAAGACTGGATTAGTGGTGCTGGAAGAGCACAGCAGTTCAGGCAGCATCCAACGAGCAGCGAAATCGACGTTTCGGGCAAAAGCCCTTCCTTTTGCCTGAAACGTCGATTTCGCTGCTCGTTGGATGCTGCCTGAACTGCTGTGCTCTTCCAGCACCACTAATCCAGTATTTGGTTTTCAGCATCTGCAGTCATTGTTTTTACCTTGTTGATTCTAACATCCTCAAAGACCCAACTCACCCCGGTAAAGCTCTTCTACAACCTCTTCCATCAGGCAGAAGATACAGAAGCTTGAACACCACATCAGCAACTTCAAGAACAACTTCTTCCCTGCTGTCATTAGACTGATGAATAATAAGTCTCACTTCAAATAATGCTGATCTTGTTAATATTGATCTTGCCTAGTGCACATCTTGTGCAGTTTAATCTTACTCTGTCCAAGTTTTTCTTTCACCCTTTGATCTGAATCTACTTGCTTACTATGATCTGCCTGTACCAGCTCACAAACAAAGCCTTTCACTGTACTTAGGTACATGTAACAATAAATCAAATCAACCAATTAATCATGGAGTTTCCTCCTCTGTCATCATGTTCCCACCTTCTTGATGAAGACAAGTACAAAATATTATTTTATTACCTTAGGTATCCAAAATTAATCCAATTTAGATTCACATGATTCAGACTTGTTTCGGATGCATGCGAACAATGATTTAGATTTGGATGCAGATTGAATGATACATTTAAAATGATTCAAATGCAGTATGGATCCTAGACCCATATCTCCATCAATAAATTCCTTTTTACGATCCCTAATGACTCCTATGCCTTTTACCACATTATTTGTGTAGATTGAGACATATATTATGCAGAGAGGCATATATTGCATGTGTGAGAGATAGAATGAGATAGAAAAATATAGGGAGAATCCAGCAATGGAAAATGTGTCATAAGTTTGTGTATGTGAGATGTAGTGAGAATCAAGCAGAGCCAGAAGTGTGTTGGATGTGTGTGTGAGAGAGAGAGTGAAATGTACAAAACATTATCAAGAGATGGCTGAATGCACTGGATGCTGCAAAAGCCCTGATAACATTCTGCATATATTTTTGAAAATGGTGCTCCAGAACAAGCGACACTCCTTCCTATGCTGTTCAAAAAGAATAATTTTAAGTTCTGACTGAATCTTCTGCTCAAGAGATGTGTCGCAGTCATTCTGACTACTCAATTCAGTGAAACTAAGGGAAACATCCCTTGGCAAAGGCTATCAGTCTCACGTGCAATTCTAGCAGAGAGAACTCCAGCTTTTTGCTGTGGCTGAGAGGGATGTAACAGCTTCAAAACCCCAACAACTACTGAAAAG
This sequence comes from Chiloscyllium punctatum, assembly GCF_047496795.1. NCBI lineage: Eukaryota > Metazoa > Chordata > Chondrichthyes > Orectolobiformes > Hemiscylliidae > Chiloscyllium > Chiloscyllium punctatum. The sequence continues at coordinate 55,952,072 of NC_092775.1, forward strand.
TAAACTAAAACCTGTTCTGTGGGAGCCTGACTCCATCCATTCATTATTGTTCCAACCTTTGAAAAAGCCAAGGCCTCACTAGCTTTATTGACAGCTTGGCACCTATAGCTCAAAACCTCTTTGCCCCAAAAAAGGACAAAATACATCTCTTAAAAATAAATTAACCATGCATATACAAAGATGGCTTCATTTTTAAATACCTTGAGTTTTAAAGAACAATACATTGACTCATGCAAACATTCAATTTCCATTTTAATCCATTCCTTCCTTTACCTCTGTCTTCCTGTATCCATACATTGTCTATTATGTTCTTGTGTCCTGCCATGTGTATAATTTTCAAATTAAATAGCTGTAACAATGAACTCCATTCAAACAATCTGGTATTTTTATCTTTAATTTTTTTTCAAAACCACATTAAGGGATTAAGATCAGTATATACAATGTGTCTCAGATACATTACTGGTTACATAAATGTTGCAACCAAATGCAAGATCTTATCAATGGTGGAATATTTCTGTTGTATATTCAACTTTATGGAAAAATGCCCATTTAGTTTTTTTCTATCTTTTGCAAGAGTACTGCATCAGCATTACTTGCATCAGGGTGACCAGAATTTTATGCAGTAGTCTAAAAGTGGCCTCACCAATGTTTTGCACAGTTGCAACATAACGTCCCAACTCCTACATGCAGTGCTGTGACCAATGAAGACAAGCATGCCGAACGCCTTCACAATCCTGTCTACCTTTCCAGGAACTATGAACCTGCACCCCCAGGTCCCCCTGTTCAAGAACACTCCCCAGGGCCTTATCATTAATGAATCCTGCCCTAGTTTGCCTTACCAAAACGGAACACCTCACATGTATCCAAATATCCATCTGCAACTTCTTGCCCCACCTATTATCAGCCTACATCATTTTCCAGGGGACGATGAGGGACATTTTACAAGGTATACCTCAGGTTGCCACTTATCTGGATGATACACTAATTATAGGAAAGACCAATAAAGTGCACTTGGAGAACTTAAGCACAGGGCTTAAATAGTTCTCCCAGACAGGCATATGCCTTAGAAGGGAAAATTGTGTATTCCAGGCACTCCAAGTGACCTACATGGGTTGCAGAGTCGACAAGACCAGGGTACACCTGTGGGAAGATACATTGAGGGTGATCAAAGGAGCCCTAGCTCCCACCTCTCTACTAGAGCTTTGGGCTTTCTTTGGGTTGGTGAATTATTGCAAAAACATTTGTGTGCTACCTGCCCTCCATTTTTGCACCCTTACACTTGCTATTGATAAAGTCACCCTTTGAAATGGTCACATTGCTGAAAAGTAGCCTTTAAAAAAAGAGAAAAAGCATGCTGTGGTTATCTAAGATGTCCTTCTATGATCACCGAGATCTGGTGCTGACATGCATCCTCCCTGCGTGGTATCGAAATAGTGTTCACTCAACAGTCGCCTAGTCGAGTGGAATGCCAGATAGTTCATGTTTCCTGGACTTTGGCTGATATTAAACAAAAATACGCTCAGATAGAGAAAGATGTAGCAGCAGCAGTGGGAGAAGCAACAGCGAGGACAAGGGGCCTGCCGGGAAGGTAAATTTAAATTTATATAAACTTACCTCGTGAATAGGCGGAGTGCACAATGAGCAGTAGCATACCTAGGTGATACAGGAGTTTTCTGAAGAAGGAGGGCAAAAAGGGGGCACAAGATAGCCTTGGCTGAGAAGATTAGGGTGAATCCTAAGAGGTTATTTAAATATATTAAAGGAAAAATAATAACTCGACAGAGGATGGGGCTCCTTAAGGACCAAAGTAGAGATGTATGTGTCGAACCACAGGATTTGGATAAGGTCCTCAATGAATATTTCTTCTTTAAGTTTACAATGGAGAAAGACATTAAAAATTGGGAAGTTAGTGGTGATATCTTGGGGATAGTCTATATCACAGTAGAGGAGGTGTTGGATGTATGAGAATGAATGAAAGTGGATAAATCTCCTGGTCCTGATTAGATATATATTCAAGAACACTGCAAGAAGCTAGAGAAGAAATTGTGGGGTCCCTGGCTGATATGTTTGCATCATTGTCGGCCACAGGTGAGATCCCGGAAGACTGGAGGGTAGTGAATGTTGTGCCATTATTCAAGAAGGGCTGCAAAGAAAAGCCTGGGAACTATAGACCATTAAGCTTAACATGTGTGGTGGGTAAGTTACTTGACAAGATTCTGAGGGCTAAGAGACACATGCATTTGGAAAGACAGAGATTGGTTGGGAGTAGTCAGCATGGCTTTGTGAGTGGGAGATCCTGTCTCACAAATTTGTTAGAGTTCTTTGATGAAATGTTCAGGAAGATCGATGAGGGCAGGGCAGTAGACATTGTCTACATGAGTATCAGTAACGTCTTTGATAAGATTCTATATGGTATGCTGCTCTGGAAGGTTAAATCACATGGAATCCAAGGGAGCTGGCAAATTGGATACAATTGACTTGAAGATAAGAAGCAAAGGGTGATAGTAGAAGGATGCTTGTCAGACTGGAGGTCTGTGATTAGTGGAGTGTATCAGGGATCGGTGCTGGTCCATTATTATTTGTTATCTATATTAATGATTTGGATGAGAATGTACAAAGTATGAACGGTAAGTTTTCAGATGACACTAAAATAGGCACTATTGTGGACAGAGAGGAACTATCAGAAATTGCAGCAGGACCTTGATCAGCTGGGGAAGTGGGCCAAGAAATAGAAACTGGAGTTTAATATAGATAAGTGTGAGGTCTTGCATTTTGAAAAGTCAAATCAAGGTAGGAGTTTCATGGTGAATAGTAGTGCAGTGGAACAGAGGGATCTTGGAGTTCAGGTTCTCTCAAAGTGGATTCACAGGTAGACCATGTGAAGAAGGCTTTTGACACACTGGCCTTCATCAGTCAGGGATTGAGAATAGAAGCTGGGAAGTTATGTTGCAGTTGTACAGGACATTGGTGAGGCCACACTTGGAGTATTATGTTCAGTTTTATTCACCCTATTATGGGAAGGATATTACTAAACTGGAAAGAGTGCAGAAGAAATCTACAAGACTGTTGCCTGGACTCAAGGATCTAAGTTATAAGATGATGTTGGACAAGGTAGAATTTTTTTTAGGGTGTGGGAGACTGAGGGCGGACCTAGGCAGAAGTGGGTACTGCAGATGCTGGAGATTAGAGTCAAGATTAGAGTGGTGCTGGAAAAGCACAGCAGGTCAGGCAGCATCCGAGGAACAGGAAAATCGACGTTTCGGACAAAAGCCCTTCATCAGGGTTCCTGCTCCTCGGATGCTGCCTGACCTGCTGTGTCTTTCCAGCACCACACTGATCTTGACGCTGGTCTTTCTGGCTCCAGTGCTGACGTATCTGAGGGCTGAAATCCTCAAGCTGGCTTGGTAACATGTCCCGGGACAACAAAAAGACCCGCCTTATCCCCAGACCCCTCCAGCTGGCCGTGCGCAACAAGGAGGAGCTCAACAAGCTGCGGGGTGGTGTCACCGTCACCCAGGGCCGTACTGCTGGGGTCGCCACTAAACTGTGCAGACACCGTTCTTTAATCTAACAAACGAAAATCTCTTTTAAGTTCAATCCATAACATCTATGAAAGAAGCTAAAGGTTCCATTCTATCATATTGATCTTGTTTTCCTATCTATTACTGAGAGATCAGTGACGGAACATTCACCGTCACCGTCTCGATAAAATGTCTCCATAAATACACTGCCCTCTTGTGTAGCTGCAATTCCAATTCCTGTAATTGCATTGGAAGGATTGACCACCAGCGGAGGAGCCCCCCCGTGAATTTATACAACAGGAAAAAAATAACACTGGCAGCTGCAAAATAAAAACAAAACTGACGAAGTGATTCAGTATCTCCCAACGAGATGTGTTCCATGAAATGTCTGCAGTTCCGTATACTATACTGTCCGCAGACACTGCCTTTCCCATTCTCAATCCCCACTCTCAAAGTGAGGGTTTGTGTGGCTTTGAAAAATGAATGGTGGTTGCTATTGCTGTTGTGTTTCAGCACTGAGACAGTCGGATGTTTAGCACTGAGACAGTCGGATGTTTGGCACTGAGACAGTCGGATGTTTGGCACAGAGACAGTCGGATGTTTGGCACTGAGACAGTCGGATGTTTGGCACTGAGACAGTCGGGTGTTTGGCACTGAGACAGTCGGATGTTTAGCACTGAGACAGTCGGATGTTTAGCACAGAGACAGTCGGGTGTTTGGCACTGAGACAGTCGGATGTTTAGCACTGAGACAGTCGGATGTTTGGCATTGAGACAGTGGGATGTTTGGCACTGAGACAGTCGGATGTTTAGCACTGAGACAGTCGGATGTTTAGCACAGAGACAGTCGGGTGTTTGGCACTGAGACAGTCGGATGTTTAGCACTGAGACAGTCGGATGTTTAGCACTGAGACAGTCGGATGTTTAGCACTGAAACAGTCGGGTGTTTGGCACTGAGACAGTTGGGTGTTTGGCACTGAGACAGTCGGATGTTTAGCACTGAGACAGTCGGATGTTTGGCATTGAGACAGTGGGATGTTTGGCACTGAGACAGTCGGATGTTTAGCACTGAGACAGTCGGATGTTTAGCACTGAGACAGTCGGGTGTTTGGCACTGAGACAGTTGGGTGTTTGGCACTGAGAGTCGGATGTTTAGCACTGAGACAGTCGGATGTTTAGCACTGAGACAGTCGGATGTTTGGCACTGAGACAGTCAGATGTTTAGAACTGAGACAGTCGGATGTTTAGCACAGAGACAGTCGGATGTTTAGCACAGAGACAGTCGGATGTTTGGCACTGTGAAGTTGCTGTGTTTCAACATTGGAGTTCATGTTAAGTTTGTTCAATTTCAGAGTTGAGTTTGTTCAACTTATTGATTTTCAGCATTGGGTTTTTATTCATTATGTTGCATATCCGCATCGAATTTGTGGTTAATTTGTCGGATTTCTGAATTGAGTTATATACTTTTTTGAAGACTAGTATTTGAACGACAGTTCTGGTGATTTATGTACATCAGTATAGTACTGATACCCATGGTTCAGCTATAGACTGGCATTTAATCGTGGGGATTGGGTGGTTTATAAATAGGATTAAATTACAGGTTTCAACTTTTTACAGTTTAATGTTGTACTGTTTACAATGCTCCCTGGGGGGCACTGTATCATTTCACCTACAATCATGAGTAAATAGTGAATCCAAGACATGCACCTCCATTTCATGGTGAGAGGGGAGTGAGTTGTTCCATTCAGGAGCTTTATTCCATTGCAATTTTCTCATTTTAAAAGAGTATTTTTAGATGATAGAGATTTTAAAGTTACAACAGATTAGTATGGAATTTGAGAAACGTTGTGTAATGAGGCCAAACAAACAAGATAGAATGTGACAGATTCCGAAAAAGTTCTCACAACTGCAATGTGACTGACCTGACATGTCAGGTTTTTTTGTATATTAATGTGTTTGAGGCATAGAAAGGAATCCAGACCTTAATTATCTCAGAGCACTTCTTGTAAACAGGTTGTGGAAATAGCATCCCAATCAGTCAAGACCTCCAAACAGCTCTTAATATCCTTCTGCAAAACAAATTAACATTTTCTACAATGCAGTAATGTACGAATGAAAACAACTTTGAATACATTTTCCCTGAACAAACAAAATTCCAGCTTCAAACAGAATCGTGCAGATATAGAAAATAACATAAATGAAACGAGAACTTTCTCTGTCCCTCTGGTGGATTTTTATCCAATCAGTTTGTCTGAGCTCTCTGTAACATCCAAAATGTGTCATGCCACATCTCTCAGTATTCCAGTTTTCCTGCTGCGTCTTCTCAATTTCAGCAGAATACCTGTATCCCCCTGAAGTTTACTCCACTTCTCTTCCCTGTTTACACCATAGCCACAGAGTGGCATCTCAAACACTGAAGTTATGATCTGGGATCCCATATACAGTTCACTTTCATGTTTTTTTTAAGAAAGGCTTTATCCCTTCACCACATACATATACATTTGTCCCTCATGTAGCCATTTAAGCTGTCCCATTATAATTCCTACATCAGTTGGAGCAAATTTATATCTAAATTATAGAGTAAAGCTTTGTCTGAATAAATATATGAAGCACTTCCGGGGCAGGTATAGGATTAGACAAAAACACAATTTCCATTAGATTAATTCCATCAAACTCTACAAAGCAGTTACAGCGAGTGGTGCTGGAAAAGTACAACAGTCAGGCAGCATCTGAGGAGCAGAGGAATCGAAGTTTCGGGCAAAAGCCCTTCATCAGGAATGCATCAGTTACAGCATGGGGTTAGAATCAGAAATAAGGTCCACCTATTGCCTTGAACTGAAATTTAAGCTCCTTGCCATTGTCCCCAACAACACTCCCAGGAACTGTGACAGCATGGGGTTAGGTACAGAGTAAAGCTCCCTTTACACTGTCACTATCAAAACTTCCAGTACAGGTACAGCACTGAGTTCAATACAACATAAACCTCCCTCTACACTGCCCCACAAAATGCTTCTTCTAAATATTCCCTAACCAAAGATTCAAACATTTTATTTCCTCATCAGTCATTTTCTGAAATTTTGCTTAGAAGCGGAATCACTTCAGCAGATAGGTGTAATCTGATTTCAAATGCGGGAAACGATCCACAGCCTTAGATTAGATTACTTACACTGGAAACAGGCCCTTCGGCCCAACAAATCCATCCACACTAACCCGCTGAAGTGCAACCCACCCAGACCCGTTCCCCTACATTTACCTACGGGCAATTTAGCATGGCCAATTCACCTAACCTGCACATTTTTGGACTGTGGGAGGAAACCAGAGCACCCGGAGGAAACCCACATAGTCAGTCGCCTGAGGCGAGAGTTGAACCCAGGTCCCTGGTGCTGTGAGGCAGCAGTACTAACCACTGTGCCACCGTGCCGCCCATATCTTCTGACCTAAGGAGACTATCGCCAACCTGTCACAGTTTTCTTCATCACTAACATTCTAGAATCCTGACAAAATCCTTTGTCAATCCCCTCTGTTCCCTTGTCTGTCACAAGAACACATCTTTTCTGTAATTCGATTACCAAAGCTGTAGACTGTCCTCCAACTGTCACCTCAGTTATCAGATTTTTAGACCATAATCTCAGAAAATGTGGACAATATTCAACAGGACTGACAATTCTGGTGCAGAGAGAAACACAGTTAAAATTTAAAACACTATTAAAATATAGCAAAATTACTTGATGCAATCCCTGATTCGAAAACTTTGATACAACCTCAAATTTATTTTTAATGGAGATGGCACTGAGACAACTAGAAGATGTATCTAACTCTCCACTTGTCTCACCAAACCTATCACTCGTTCATCACCTCTGCTTCCACAAGTTTCACAGGGTGAGTGTTCCAGGCCATTTCTAGTACCTGGAAACATCCAGCTACATCTCTCACCCACAACTTTCAGATCTTCCCCCCAGCTCTGTACTGTCAGCTCATGGGAGCTGCTCTTCTCCACCTCTTTACTCTAAACATGTTTTCATCATCCAGCCACTAGGGAGCAGCCCCAGGTTCTCAAGTTTGCACTTGTCAGTAAAATCAATCATCTCATATTGATTTACTCTCTCTCTCAAAGATGCTGAAGGGATTCAGATTTCTTCTCTCTGTCAAGTTACTATCTTAAACCAATATTTCACTTTTTTAATGATTGACAATGTCTGTATTGGTATCCTTTTCAGTGAACACAGACACACAGTCTTCATTAGGAATAATCACAGCCAGTCAGGCAGCATCTGTGGAGAGAGAGCAAACTGACGTTTCAGGATACTGTCTGACCCCTTGTCTCGCCATTGCTACCTGAACTCTTGGTTCAACAACACATGTTCATGGCAATCATTTGATGTGACTGCAACTGTGGGATATATAGTGTCTCCTCATGAACTCCTCATGCACTTCACATTAGAACATTCAACCGTGACAGAACCACAGTGATGGAGACTCTCAGTATCGAAAAGGAGAGTATAATTTCTTCCCAATTTACACCATGTACACCAGTCAGTGTATTATCTGCTAACATCAAAGTGATGTGCTGTAAAACCAAATCCAGTTCATTATTCAAATATAAAAGGCTTTGTGTCTTCCAAGTGAAGGACGTTGGTCTAAGAAATCACTGTTAAAACTGTCAGGTCAGAATTCCCACAGCTGATACAGCAAAGTTCGGTACCTGTGGGAATGGCCTCAACCGGGACTTTGGGTTTATGTCACAATACAAGTCACCCTACTGCTGGATATACTCACACACACACACACTCACAGACACACACTCACAGACACACACACTCACAGACACACACACACTCACACACACACATACACACACAGATACACACACACTCACAGACACACACACATAGACACACACACACACACCCTCACAGACACACTCACAGACACATACACACTCACAGACACACACTCACAGACACACACACACTCACAGACACACACAGACACACACTCACAGACACACACACACTCAGACACAGACACACACAGACACACACACACACTTGCAGACAAACTCTCGCAGACACACACACACACTCACACACACTCACAGACACACACACATTCACAGACACACACACAGACACACACTCACAGACACACACATACTCACAGACACACACACACTCACACACACAAACTCACACACACACACTCACAGACACACACACATACTCACAGACACACACACACTCACTCACAGACACACACACACTCACAGACACACACACACAGACACACACACATTCACAGACACACACTCACAGACACACACACACACTCAGACACACACACACTCACAGACACACACACAGACACACGCACACACTCACACACACACACTCACACACATACACACTCACAGACACACACACACTCAGACACACACACAGAGACACACACTCACAGACACACGCACACACACATTCACAGACACACACACACATACAGACACACACATACTCACAGACACACACTCACATACTCGCAGACACACACGCTCACACACTCACAGACACACACACTCACAGACACACACACACACACACACACACACAGACACACACACTCACACACACACACACACTCACGGACACACACTCACAAACACACACTCACAGACACATACACTCTCAGACACACACTCACAGACACACACGCACTCACACACACACACTCACAGACACACACACACACTCACAGACACACACACTCAGACACACACACACACACACACACTCAGACACACACTCACAGACACACACACACTCACACACACACACATTCACAGACACACACTCACATACTCACAGACACGCTCACACACTCACAGACACACACAGACACACACACACTCACAGACACACACACTCACAGACACAGAACACACACACTCACAGACACACACACATTCACACACACAAACACACACACACACTCACAGACACACACACACTCAGACACACACACACTCACACACAGACACACACACACACTCACAGACACATTCACACACACACACTCACAGACACACACACTCACAGACACACACACACTCACAGACACACAGACACATACTCACAGACACACACACACTCTCAGACACACACACACAGACCCTCCCTCATACACAAGCTCTCTTATGTGCACACACATACACCCCCCGCACTCACACTGACACACACACGCCCTCTCACACATACCCCATCACACACACATTTAACCAATCTTACACACGCAGACGTATATACACGCCCACTCTATCACATGCAGTCACACCCACATGCACACACTCACATACACATTCAATCTGTTGCTCCTACACATGTACATATGTAAGCTTATAGAGTGAATTTGTTTTGAATTACATTTTATTTTGCTCAAAAACTGCATGAATCCATGTAAAACTCTGTAAACCTATACAGAGGGTTTGTCAGCCTGACATAACATTGGGACACAGACAGGCTTCACACCTATTGTTTTAAAAAGCTGAGCTTTTTACAAGAAGTTCCGTGGTTTACATATTAAAAACAGGAACCAGCATATCCCATTTTAAAATATGAAAGTTTTAATCTAAAATTGTTTACCGTATCATATCTCTAAGACACTGGATGCCTTTGGCTATAAATTCTGTGAGCATAATCTTAGTCTCCACAACCACCTGATGAAGGAGGGGTGCTCTGAAAGCTAGTCCTTCAAATAAACCTGTTGGATGTAGGTTTGCTCGCTGAGCTGGAAGGCTCGTTTTCAGACGTTTCATCACCATACTAGGTAACATCTTCAGTTAGCCTCCAGATGAAGCACTGGTGATGTAGCCCGCTTTCTATTTATATGTTTGAGTTTCCTAGAGTTGGTGACGTCATTTCCTGGAGGCTCACTGAAGATGTTCCCTAGTATGGGGATGTACCATCTGAAAACAAACCTTTCAGGTCAGCAAGCAAACGTACATCCAGAACCTCAACCTGAGCTACAGATCTTCTCAAAACTCACTAAAACCCCTTTGGATTATAACCTTGTGTTGTGTGATTTTTAACTTTGTCTACCCCAATCCAACTTCAGCACCTCCAAGTCAAGGCAACCAAAATATAGGTGGACACGCGATGTTTTGTCATTTGACAGGGGATTGGTGCAAGAAAATGAGGGAGTTTTGCTGTGGTTATAGGGGCCTTTGGGTGGGGAAGGAGGTCACCACAAATAAACTCAAAAAGGATGCATAAGGCACTTTACATAAATACTGAGTGAAGAAAAACAGACAGACACACACACACACAAACACAAACACAAACACACACACCCACACACACACCCACACACATCCACACCCACACACACACACACACACACAAACACACACACACCCACACACACCACCCACACACATCCACACCCACACACACAAACACAAACACACACACCCACACACACACACACCCACACACCCACACACACACCCACACACACACCCACACACATCCACACACACACACACACAAACACAAACACACACACCCACACACACACACACCCACACACACACACACCCACACACCCACACACACACACACACACAAACACACACACACCCACACACACCACCCACACAGACACACACACACAAACAAACACAAACACAAAGATATGTCAGAAAGTAAATGGTGAAGAAGATAAAAAGTGTTTACAATTGAAATGATATAGGTTCACTAAGTGTGTGGGCCATTATTCATGAGACTTGCTTTGAATTGCACAATTTTATTAATTGATTCCAAACTTCACGGGACAAACAAGGAAAAGGAATTCACAATGAATGGTAAGTCACTGGTAAACACTGAAGATTAGTGGGATGTTGGTGTGCAAGTACACTAAAACCTTATGGTAATCAGGACTGATTGATAAAGTGATCAACAAAGCCTGTGAGTAACTTGCCTGTGGTTATACAGTCATAGAGTCACAGAGTCATAGAGATGTACAGCACAGAAACAGACCCTTTGGTCCAACCCGTCCATGCCAACCAGATATCCCAATCCAATCTAGTGCCATTTTCCAGCACCCGGCCCATATCCCTCCAAACCCTTCCTATTCATATACCCATCCAGATGCCTTTTAAATGTTGGAATTGTACCAGCCTCCACCACATCCTCTAGCAGCTCATTCCATACATGTACGACCCTCTGTGTGAATAAGTTGCCCCTTAGGTCTCTTTTATATCTTTCCCCTCTCACCCTAAACCTATGCCCTCTAGTTCTGGACTCCCCGACCCCAGGGAAAAGACTTTGTCTATTTATCCTATCCATCTCCCTCATAATTTTGTAAACCTCTATAAGTTCACCCCTCAGCCTCCAAAGCTCCAGGGAAAACAGCCCCAGCCTGTTCAGCCTCTCCCTATAGCTCAAATCCTCCAACCCTAGCAACATCCTTGTAAATCTTTTCTGAACCCTTTCAAGTTTCACAACATCTTTCCGATAGGAAGGAGACCAGAAATGCACACGATATTCCAACAGTGGCCTAACCAATGTCCTGTACATCCGCAACATGACCTCCCAACTCCTGTACTCAATACTCTGGCCAATAAAGGAAAACATACCAAACGCCTTCTTCACTATCATATCTACCTGCGACTCCACTTTCAAGGAACTATGAACCTGCACTCCAAGGTCTCTTTGTTCAGCAACACTCACTAGGACCTTAGCATTAAGTGTACAAGTTCTGCTAAGATTTGCTTTCCCAAAATGCAGCACCTTGCATTTATCTGAATTAAACTCCATCTGCCACTTCTCAGCCCATTGGCCCATCTGGTCCAGATCCTGTTGTAATCTGAGGTAACCCTCTTCGCTGTCCACTGCACCTCCAATTTTGATGTCATCTGCAAACTAACTAACTGTACCTCTTATGCTCACATCCAAATTATTTATGTAAATGACAAAAAGTAGAGGGCCCAGCACCGATCCTTGTGGCACTCCACTGGTGCTGAGGCACAGAGTTTAAAAGCAGGGAAGTTATACTGAATCTGAATGAAACATTGGTTAGGCCACAGTATTGTTTGCAGCTCAGTAATACATGTTATAGGAGGGATGTGATAGCAACAGAGAGAATGGAGTGTAAATTTTCCAGGACATCACCTGAGTTGGAGAGCTTGAGTTATGAAGGGAGATTCCTTCGAGCAGACAAGGTTGCGAGGGGACATGATCGAAATTATTAGGGGCATAGATAGGGTAATCAGGAAGAAATGTTCCCCCTTGTTGGGGTATGCAGTATCAGTGACAGGGGCATTGATTTAAACCAAAGGAATTAGAACAGATGTTTTTTAAAAATACTTTTTCTCCTGAAGGTGGTGGTAATCTAGACTGTAAGGAGGATAGAGGCAGAAACAGTCAAAATTTAAATTGTATTTAGAGATGTGCTTGTGATACCAAGGCATACATGGCTGGAGGCAAAGTGCCAGAAGATGAAAATAGAATAGATTTACAGTTACTTTTGGTAGGCAGAGATGTAATCAGCCTTTTCCCATGTTGTAGATCTTTCTGATTATGACACCCCCAGCCCACAGGGTTAACCAGGTCATTAGCCCGGAGCTCGCTAACCTAGTAACAAACCCATTAGACCACCATCTCCTGCCTGAGGCAGCTTCCTTAAGGGATCAGAGGGCACTCTGATACCTCAGCCTCTTGCAGGGATTTCCAGTACAGACGCAGCTGAGATGGACTCACCCTGTGCGAGGTGACAAGGGAATGATAGCGGCAAACCGAGAAGGGCACATGACGGGTGAAAAAGACCCGCCGACTGCTCACCGGGACAGGGGAGACTAACAACTTGGTCAAGCAGAGGCCCACATAAACATCTTCAAGTTTGAGGAGAGGAATGGATTTGGAGACGGCCCAGATCTTCCCAGCCATGTCGCCGGAGAGGACATAGCCCGTTCCCGAACAGTAGCGGGGATAGAGGGCGGGAGCAAACTCCTCCTTGCTGACATACCATTTGTTGGCCTTGCTCCTGATGGGCCGAATGTCCCTCATGAGCTGACCACTGAAGAAACCCGTGGTGTTCTTGCTGCTCAGCAGCTGGCTCAGGTAGAAGACGTTGACAAACATGTCCGAGTCTGTCTTCATGACGAAACGGGCTGAAGGACAGAATCGATGGACCCATTCCAAACCCAGCAACACCTTCTCTGTTAAATTGTAATAGGTGTCAATGAAGTCCCCCTGGAGAATATCCCGGTGAGACTGGCTCTCCTGCTGGATCTGTCTCTGGTACATGCCCCCGTGTCCGAGCAGGAAGAATGTGCTGATGCGCCCGGTCTGGAGGTGCCTCTCTGTGCCCCACGTCTCCCGGATTGCAGCTCGCTCCAACACCTCCTCTGGCCTGGTCGTCACTAGAAGCACAAGGAAGGGAGGCTCCCTATCACACTCCGAGTCCGGCCTCACGAGGAAAACGCGTCTGGGCACCGGGGAGGCTCCCAGTTCCTTGCGACTGTGCTGTGGTGGGGAGAACAGCCACCGGGAGAGCAGGAGGGACAGGCTCAGAACCAGCAGAAGGCAGTAGCACAGGAAACGGACTTTCCTGGGAAACATCTGGGGGGGGTGGGGGGGGGGAGAGAGGATGTGATTAATTATGAGGACAATGGATAAAGGACCACATTAACTGGGCACACCTCCCTCAGACTCTTGGAAACCTCATTTCCCCAAAAGATGGTGACATTGGGCAGCACGGTGGCACAGTGGTTAGCACTGCTGCCTCACAGTGCCAGGGACCTGGGTTCAATTCCTGCCTCAGGTGACTCTCTGTGTGGAGTTTGCACATTCTCCCCGTGTCTGTGTGGGTTTCCTCCGGGTGCTCCGGTTTCCTCCCACAGTCCAAACCTGTACAGGTCAGGTGAATTGGCCATGCTAAATTGCCCGTAGTGTTAGGGGCATTAGTCAGAGGGAAATGGGTCTGGGTGGGTCGATGTGGACTTGTTGGGCCGAAGGGCCTGTTTTCACACTGTAGGGAATCTAATTTAAAACATGGTAACCCTCTGATTCCTGCAAAATTGTAGGTTTCGCAAGTCCCTGTTAAACCATAGGAGTCGAACAAGGATTCAAACCTCAACACTGAAAATCCTTACACGTCCCCTCAAAATTTGGCAAACCTTCCCAACTCCCACCTCACAATCCCTCCTCCCACCTTCAAACTGGCCTCACTCTCAGTTTCCTGGGCTCTTTGCCCCTTCCCTGCTGATGATGACAATGTTAACTCCTGGAACATTGGAGGACACTGAGCTTGACTGGTGACCTGATTCCTGGACAGCGTACTCAGAAAGGTTGAGGGGGGACAGCCCTCTCAGAGTTACAGTGCAACTTTGTCTGCAGCAGGTCTCAGGCCACAGGAGAGACACTTTGTCCAGAATGGCGATGCAGTTCCGAGCTTGCTGCAAGTCACAACCTGTCTCACATTTCACTCCAAATTACAATATACCTCCAGATGTCACCAGTCTTTCACAGGACTGCGAGAGCTACCCCAGAAGATCACAGTCCCTGTGGCCTCTGCAATCTCTGGGAACATTCCCAGCACCAGGATATCCTGCTTCTCTCTCCTTTTCACACTGACGGATCATCGATCAGGCCAGACTCCTCCTCCATATGTCAGGGAGAGCAAAGTCAGAGAGAGACACAGAGAGAGAGAGAGAGAGAGAGAGGGCTGGGCAGCAGGAACAATGCCCTGGCCTTCCTGTGACCACTGAGGTGTAACTGATGGCTCTGCTGTGTTGCTCTTGGTGGTGACAGCTTGTTCCATTCAGCGAGGTGATAGATGGCTGGAAACGGATTGGGAGAAAGCTGAAAAGATGGTCAGACAGATAAGGAGAGACAGAAAGAGACAGATACAGACAGAAAAAAGGGGATAACAGGAAAGAGATGGAAAGAAAGAGTTAGAGACTGACAGACAGACAGACAAAGTGAGCAACAGGCAGCGGGAAGGATGAAGAGGAGAGACAGAGAATAAGAGAAACACACAGAGAGAGACAGAGATGGAAAGATACATGCAGAGAGAGAGAGAGTTAAAAGTCACACAACACCAGGTTATAGTCCAACAGGTTTATTTAGAAGCACTAGCTTTCTGAGCGCTGCCCCTTCATCAGGTAGCTGTGGAGCAGGACCATAATATGCAGGCTTAGAACAAAAGATCACAATGTTGTACATGCATCTGATACAATATTTTGAACAAACCTAGATTGCTGTTAAATTTTTCATCTTTTAGAATGGTTTGCAGGTTTCAGTTCTTTAATATATAATTCCTAGAACTTCTCTCAATTCACATTCTAGAAATAACTTAATGTTTTATAAGAATCACAGCTCAGACAATGTATTAAAGGTGAAAGCTTAGAATCTGGCTGTGTCCTAATCTTGAATCAGACTGGGTCAATTTCCAAAGTAGGAATTTGTAACATGTTACACAGACTGATTGCCTACAGGTTGTGTGCTTTTTGAACAAAATAGAATGTATGTGCAAATATAATTCTGCAAATGCAAATTCTCACCACAACAATGCAGGGTGGTCGAGCAGAGGCCGATAGCCAAGTTCAGTACCAATGAAGATAGCCTCAACCAGGATCTTGGGTTCATGTCATACTACAGGTGACCCCTCTGCACTATACACTCTCACACACACATTGTCTTACACACTCACACAGACCCTCTCCCATGCACACACACACGCACACACACACTTACATACTCACACAGACCCTGCACACACTGTCTCTCAGGCACACACACACACATACAGACTCTCTCTCTCCCTCTCTCTGTCTGTCTCTCTCTCTCTCTCTCCCCCCCCCCCCCCCCCCACTGCATTCCCACACACAGACAAGTCTATGAGGTGAATTTGCATTTGCAGATACATTGTATTTTGATCAAAAAACACACAACCTGCAGGCAGTCAATCCATGTAACATTTTATAAATTCCTAATTTGGAAATAGAACCAGTCTGACTCAAGATTGGGATACAGACAGACTCTAACCTCACACCTTTAATGAATTGCCTGAGCTGAGGTGTCACTTTTTTTTATAAAACCTAATGTTATCTCGAGAATGTAATTTGAGAGAAGTTCTGGGATTTACATATTACTGAACCGAATCCTGCAACCCATTCGAAAAGATGAAAAACTGAACAGCAATCTCCGTTTGTTCAAAATATCGAGCCAGTTGCATAACACTGAGATCTTTTGCCAAAAATTCTGCATCTTATGATCCTGCTCCACAGCCATCTGTGCTCCAAAAGCTTGTACTTCCAAATGAACCTGTTGGACTATAACCTGGTGTTGTGTGATTTTTAACTTTGTCCACCCCAGTCCAACACCAGCATCTCCACATTACAGAGAGAGAAGCAGAGAGAAACAGTCAGGCATTTGGAGAATCAAAGACAGGTGATGTTGATAAAAGCAAATTACTGCGGATGCTGGAATCTGAAACCAAAAGAGAAAATGCTGGAAAATCTCAGCAGGTCTGGCAGCATCTGTAAGGAGAGAAAGGGTCAGTTAGACTCAAAATGTCAGCTCTTTTCTCTCCTTACAGATGCTGCCAGACCTGCTGAGATTTTCCAGCATTTTCTCTGATGTTGCTAATTACCACCTCGTCTTTGGCATCATCTCTATAGAGCCTCTCAATGTTCTGTGCTGGCCTCTGAGGTGGCCTGGTGGCTCAGTGGTTAGCACTGCTATGTCATAGCACCTGTGACCTGGGTCCAATTCCACTGTCGGACAGTGTCCCTGTGGAGTTTGTGCACTCTCCTCAATACTGTATGGTTTTCCACTGGCTGCTCTGGTTTCCACCCACAGTGTAATGCTGTGCAAGTTAGATGGATTGACCATGTTAAATTTTTCAGTGTGTAGGCGAGGTGCATACACCATAGGAAATGTGAGATTACAGAGGAAGGATAGGGGGATGGGTCTGGGTGGTATGCTTTTCAGATCGTTATTGTGGACTTGTTGGGCTGAATGGCCTGCTTCCACACTCTCTGAATTCTATACAATTGGATAAATGATTCTGCTTGTCTGGTCTGACTGCCCTCTGCCTGCTGAAATTTCAGCTCATCCAAACACTGCTGTCCTTTCCCTCAGCTGTCTGCAAGTTCCACTCATCCCTCACATCATTTTTTCTTTCTTTACCTCGTTGGCAAATTCCTTCCCAAACCAAGAGCAGGCAAATGGCTTTCTCCTGGTGTGAACACTCTGGTCCTTCAGAAGGTGGAGTGAAGCTATGAATCCCTTTCCACACTCGTAACAGGTGAAACAGCCAATCCCTTGGGTGAATACACCGATGCATGAGAAGTTTGGATGATTAACTAACTTCCTTCCCACACATAGTGCAGGGGAATAGTTTTCCATATTGTGAACTTGCTATTATCCAAAAAATGAGGATTAATTGATCCTTTCCCACAGGTGGAGTAAAGGAGTGACCTTTCCACAATGTGTCTATGCTGCTGTATTTCCAGCTGAAACACAGAATAGAATTATTTTGCGCAGTTGCTACCTTTCCATGTTTTCTTCATGGTGGCCAGCGTCCCTGCAACTGGGTAACAGATCTCCCTTCATCTCAAACATTCGTCATATTCAGTTCATGACAAATCTGTCAGATCTTAATGATAATTGGTTTGAGATTCTCCTCTGGAATTCTTCTATTTGAAATCCCCTACAAAAGAAGTTTACAAATATCATCACTCTCAGTAAAGAGTGAAAATTCAAAACACAATTTGAGTTCCTATTATTATGAAGGCCTAGGTGTATACCGTACCTTTGAGAGAGAGAGAGAGACAGAGAGAGAGAGAGAGAGTGACAGAGAGAGAGAGAGAGACAGAGAGAGACAGAGAGAGACAGAGAGAGAGACAGAGACAGAGAGAGACAGAGAGAGAGACAGAGAGAGAGACAGAGAGAGATAGCTGGCAAGGACTTAACAAGTACAGAGTGTGCTGAAAGTTTCACAAATGTAACATCTGGCTGTGATCCAAATACCTGGAACCCTGAATTGATTTGGTTCACAACTAATTTGAATTTGGCCAATCAGTTTAAATTTTGCTCCAAGGTGCCAAAATCGAATCGAATTTGAATTTTACTGTTTTGACGACATTGAACCAATGAGACAATCTGATGTTTTCGGGTCTAAAACTTGGGCATTTTGAACAGTTAGCCAGAGTGACCAAGAGCACCAACACAGACAGCCTGCAGACTCACTCTCCAAGAGGTAGCTGTTCATATAAAATCTGTGCAACAGAAGACCGAAGGAAAGACCCAGAAGAATGTTCAGAGGAAGATTTAGAGGAGAATCGGCACAGTTGACTGGTTTCGAAATTTGAATTCTTTGTAAGTCTTATTTGGGTGGGTGGGTTTATCAGATCGGTATATTATTGAAGAGTGGGAGGTAGATAAATTGATCAGGGAGGTAAAAACAATGACTGCAGATGCTGGAAACCAGATTCTGGATTAGTGGTACTGGAAGAGCACAGCAGTTCAGGCAGCATCCGAGGAGCAGTAAAATTGACGTTTCGGGCAAAAGCCCTTCATCAGGAATAAAGGCAGTGAGCCTGAAGGGTGGAGAGATAAGCTAGAGGAGGGTGGGGGTGGGGAGAGAGTAGCACAGAGTACAATGGGTGAGTGGGGGAGGGGATGAAGGTGATAGGTCAAGGAGGAGAGGGTGAAGTGGATAGGTGGAAAAGGAGATAGGCAGGTAGGACAAGTCCGGACAAGTCATGGGGACAGTGCTGAGCTGGAAGTTTGGAACAAGGGTGAGGTGGGGGAAGGGGAAATGAGGAAACTGTTGAAGTCCACATTGATGCCCTGGGGTTGAAGTGTTCCGAGGTGGAAGATGAGGCGTTCTTCCTCCAGGCGTCTGGTGGTGAGGGAGCAGCAGTGAAGGAGGCCCAGGACCTTCATGTCCTCGGCAGAGTGGGAGGGGGAGTTGAAATGTTGGGCCACGGGGCGGTGTGGTTGATTGGTGTGGGTGTCCCGGAGATGTTCCCTAAAGCGCTCTGCTAGGAGGCGCCCAGTCTCCCCAATGTAGAGGAGACCGCATCGGGAGCAACGGATACAATAAATGATATTAGTGGATGTGCAGGTAAACCTTTGATGGATGTTGAAGGCTCCTTTAGGGCCTTGGATGGAGGTGAGGGAGGAGGTGTGGGCGCAGGTTTTTGCGATTCCTGCGGTGGCAGGGGAAGGTGCCAGGATGGGAGGGTGGGTTGTAGGGGGGGCGTGGACCTGACCAGGTAGTCACGGAGGGAACGGTCTTTGCGGAAGGCGGAAAGGGGTGGGGAGGGAAATATATCCCTGGTGGTGGGGTCTTTTTGGAGGTGGCGGAAATGTTGGCAGATGATTTGGTTTATGCGAAGGTTGGTAGGGTGGAAGGTGAGCACCAGGGGAGTTCTGTCCTTGTTACGGTTGGAGGGGTGGGGTCTGAGGGCGGAGGTGCGGGATGTGGACGAGATGTGTTGGAGGGCATCTTTAACCACATGGGAAGGGAAATTGCGGTCTCTAAAGAAGGAGGTCATCTGGTGTGTTCTGTGATGGAACTGGTTCTCCTGGGAACAGATCCGGCGGAGGCGGAGGAATTGGGAATACGGGATTGCATTTTTGCAAGAGGTAGGGTGGGAAGAGGTGCAATCCAGGTAGTTGTGGGAGTCGGTGGGTTTGTAAAAAATGTCAGTGTCAAGTCGGTTGTCATTAATGGAGATGGAGAGGTCCAGGAAGGGGAGGGAGGTGTCAGAGATGGTCCAGGTAAATTTAAGGTCAGGGTGGAATGTGTTGATGAAGTTGATGAATTGCTCAACCTCCTCGCGGGAGCACGAGGTGGCGCCAATGCAGTCATCAATGTAGCGGAGGAGGAGGTGGGGAGAGGTGCCGGTGTAATTACGGAAGATCAACTGTTCTACGTAGCCAACAAAGAGACAATTTCCTCATTTTTCCCTTCCCCCACTTCACCCTAGTTCCAAACTTCCAGCTCAGCACTGTCCCCATGACTTGTCGAACCTGCCCATCTCCTTTTCCACCTATCCACTCCACCCTCTCCTCCCTGACCTATCACCTTCATCCCCTCCCCCACTCACCCATTGTACTCTATGCTACTCTCTCCCCACCCCCACCCTCCTCTAGCTTATCTCTCCACCCTTCAGGCTCACTGCCTTTATTCCTGATGAAGGGCTTTTACCCGAAACGTCGATTTTACTGCTCTTCGGATGCTGCCTGAACTGCTGTGCTCTCCCAGCACCACTAATCCAGATAAATTGATCAGACAAAGGTGGATTACAGGATAGGTAGTTGTTGTTCATTGTTCTCTTTTTGTCTTGGAGTTAAAGAATAAATTATTAATTTTTTTCTTTAAATGTCGGGATTTTGTAGTTCTTTGTCACTCATACTTTTTTACAGATTATGAGGTGAGGTGATCTTTTCTGTGGGTCTGGTTTAAGGTAGCAGTAGGATTTACCCCATGTCCTAACATTATTTCCTCTCCTGTTTTCCCATTGTTCAAAATGTAGGTCTCAAATACTCTCACTCGTCCCTGGGCTGAAAACGAAATCTATCTCTACCGTTTCCATCCTCTGCTCTTGGTCTTCTCTCTCCCTCCATGTTTCTGTCCCTGCTTTCAATTCTCCTTCTCCTTTCTGTTGACGGAGACACAATTTATTGAATCTTAGCTGGTAGATGATTGGAGGGTGGCAAATATTATTCCCCTGTTCAAGAAAGAGAATTCGGATAATCCTGGGAATTTCAGACTAGTCAGTCTTACGTCTGTGGTGAGCAAATTATTGCCGAGGTTTTTGACAGACAGGAATTATGATTACTTCAAAAGCCATAGTTTGATTAGAGATGGTCAGCATGGCTCTGCGAGGGGCAGGTCATGCCTCACAAACCTTACTGAATTCTTTGAGGATGTGACAAAACACACTGATGAAGGTAGAACAGTGGATGTAGTGTATGTGGATTTTAGCAAGGTGTTCAATAAAGTTCCCCATGGTAGGCTCATTCAGAAAGTTAAGGAGGCATGGGATACATGGAAACCTGTCTGTCTGAATACAGAATTGGTTGGCCCATAGAAGACAGAGGATGGTGGTAGATGGAGAGTATTCAGCCTGGAGCTCGGTGACCAGTGGTGTTCTGCAGGGATCTGTTCTGGCACCACTGCTCTTTGTGAGTTCTATAAATGACTTGGATGAGGATGTGGAAGAGTTGGTTAGTAAGTTTGCTGATGACATGAACGTTGGTGGAGTTGTGGATAGTGTGGAGGGCTGTTGTAGGTTGCAACGGGACATTGACAAGGAAGCAGAGCTGGGCTGAGAAGTGGCAGATGGAGTTCAACCTGGAAAAGTGTGAAGTGATTCAGTTTGGAAGGTCAAATTTGAATGCAGATTACAGGGTTAAAGGCAGGATTCTTGGCAGTGTGGAGGAACAAAGGGATCTTGGAGTCCATGTTCATAGATCCCTCAAAGTTGCCACAAGTTGAAAGGGTTGTTAAGAAGGCATATGGTGTGTTGGCTTTCATGAGCAGGGGGAATTGTGTTTAAAAGCCATAAGATTATGCTGCAGTTCTTTGCAACTCTGGTTAGACCACACTTGGAATACTGTGTTCTGTTCTGGTTGCCTCTTTATAGGAAGGTTGTGGAAGTGTTAGAGAGGGTGCATTTACCAGGATGCTGCCTGGACTGGAAGGTAGGTTAAGGGAGAAGAAAGATTGAGGGAGCCCGGGCTTTTCTCATTGGAGCGAAGAAGGATGAGAGGTGACTTGATCGAGGTGTACAAGATGGTGAGAGGCAGAGAGAGAGTAGACAGTCAGAGACTTTTCCCCAGGGCAGAAATGGCTAGCACAAGGGGGCATAACGTTAAGGTGGTTGGAGAAAGGTTTCAGGGAGATGTCAGCGGTTGGTTCTTTATGCAGAGAGTGGTGGGTGTGTGTGGAATGCACTGCCAGCAGTCGTTGTAGAGTCAAATACATTAGCGACTCTTGGATAGGCACATTGATGATAGTAAAATGAAGGATACATAGGTTAGTTTGACCTTAGAATAGGATAAAAGGTCGCCACAACATTGAGGGCCGAAGGGCCTGTACTGTGCTGTACTGTTCTATATTCTATGTTCTAAAGAGGCTTTAGGACTTGCAGAAAATGGTTGTGAATCTTTTCCAACCATTTCCCATATTTCCTTCCTGACCAGTGATCAGAGTCTCATTCATTTTCCCCCCAAAGTAGCTCTTATTCATTGACCCTTCTCCTCCACGTCCTGCAGAATGACCCACTCAATACCCCAGGGCATTGGGCCTGTTCCCAGGAGAGATGGAGAGAGAGAGAGAGAGAGAAGCCCCACGGCTGCAAACAAGGGAGCTCCCAATTCAAACATCATTTTTTGTGGTTCCGTGAAGTGTCCTCAGCCCCTCCTTAGCCACTACTAACTCCAACGTTACAACATGCATGGGGAGAGCAACACTTGCAGGTTCTGTTCCGAGTCTCACAGCAAACTGAGTTAGAACTCTATTAACACGACGCCATTGGCCTGGGTCAAAGTCCTGCATCACTGGGCTAATGGCAATCCAGGAGTTCCTCATCACAAACATGGCAGCAGTCTGTGAAGGCTCCATCCTCTCCAGGGCTGTGAGGTTTGGGCAATTAAAACTGGATGACCCAGAACCACCAACATCCCATGAATGAATTAATAAATCACCATAATACTCCCCAGGTACCGGTGTGATATAATACAAATGGAAAGGATGTTCATTTTTTCAAAATATCTGTAGAGTCAACAGATTTTTTTTAATGAAGTACATCTCCACGTCAGGTTTAAAACATAAATTATCAGCAATGAGTTCACACCGACTCCATGGTCCAGCTCTCATTCCCCAAGAAAAGGAAACGATGCTGTCGTGTTCCTTCAGTCTTTGAGATCCTCTTCCTGTGGGGTCCTAAGACAGTCAGTCCCTACTCTCTGACATGACCATATCAAAGGGTGTTCAGGACAGTCAGTCCCTACTCACTAACATGACCGTGTCACAGGGAGTTCAGGCCACTCAATCCCTACTCACCAACTTGACCCTGTCTCAGGGAGTTCAGGACAGACAAATCCTACTCACGAAAATGACCCGATCAAAGTGAGTTCATGACAGTAAATCCCAACTCACTAATATGACCCTATCACAGGAAATTCAGGAAAGTCAATCCCTACTCACTGACATGACCGTGTCACACAAAGTTCAGGGCAGTCAATCCCTACTCACTAACATGGCTGTGTCACAAGGAGTTCAGGACAGTCAATCCGTACTAACTAACGTGGCCGTCTCACAGGGGATTCAGGACAGTCAATCCCGACTCACTAACATGGGCCAGTCACAGGGAGTTCTGGAGAGTCAATCCCTATTCCCCCAAATGACCCTGTCACACGTGGTTCAGGACAGTCAATACCACCCCACTAACATGACTGTGTCACAGGGAGTTCAGGACAGTAAATCCCTACTGACCAACATGATCCTGGCACAGGGTGTTCCAGACAGTCAGTCCCTACTCACTAACATGACCATATCACAGGGGATTCAGGACAGTCAATCAGACTCACTAACCATAAGATCATAAGACCATAAGACATAGGAGTGGAAGTAAGGCCATTCGGCCCATCGAGTCCACTCCGCCATTCAATCATGGCTGATGCGCATTTCAGCTCCGCTTACCAGCGTTCTCCCCGTAGCCCTTGATTCCTCTAGACAACAAGAATCTATCAATCTCGGCCTTGAAGACATTTAGCGTCCCGGCTTCCACTGCACTCTGCGGCAATGAATTCCACAGGCCCACCACTCTCTGGCTGAAGAAATGTCTCCGCATTTCTGTTCTGAAATGACCCCCTCTAATTCTAAGGCTGTGTCCACGGGTCCTAGTCTCCTCACCTAACGGAAACAATTTCCTAGCATCCACCTTTTCCAAGCCATGTATTATTTTGTACGTCTCTATTAAGTCTCCCCTTAATCTTCTAAACTCCAACGAATACAATCCCAGTATCCTCAGCCGTTCCTCATATGCTAGACCTGTCATTCCAGGGATCATCCGTGTGAATCTCCGCTGGACACGTTCCAGTGCCAGTATGTCCTTCCTGAGGTGTGGGGACCAAAACTGGACACAGTACTCCAAATGGGGCCTAACCAGAGTTTTATAAAGTCTTAGTAGTACATCTCTGCTTTTATATTCCAACCCTCTTGAGATAAGAGACAACATTGCATTCGCTTTCTTAATCACAGACTCAACCTGCATGTTTACCTTTAGAGAATCCTCGACTAGCACTCCCAGATCCCTTTGTGCTTTGGCTTTATTAATTTTCTCACCATTTAGAAAGTAGTCCATGCTTTTATTCTTTTTGCCAAAGTGCAAGACCTCGC
Organism: Chiloscyllium punctatum; assembly: GCF_047496795.1. Classification (NCBI taxonomy): domain Eukaryota; kingdom Metazoa; phylum Chordata; class Chondrichthyes; order Orectolobiformes; family Hemiscylliidae; genus Chiloscyllium; species Chiloscyllium punctatum. The sequence goes on from NC_092775.1 coordinate 55,977,006, forward strand.
ACTTGCTCACATTAAATTCCATCAGCCATTTCCTGGACCACTCTCCCAACCTGTCTAGATCCTTCTGTAGCCTCCCCACTTCCTCAGTACTACCTGCCTGTCCACCTAACTTCGTATCATCGGCAAACTTCGCTAGAATGCCCCCGGTTCCCTCATCCAAATCATTAATATATAATGCGAACAGCTGTGGCCCCAGCACCGAACCCTGCGGGACACCGCTCGTCACCGGCTGCCATTCTGAAAAAAAACCTTTTATCCCAACTCTCTGCCTTCTGTTAGACAGCCAATCCTCAATCCATCCCAGCAGCTCACCTCGAACACCATGGGCCCTCACCTTGCTCAGCAGCCTCCCGTGTGGCACCTTATCAAAGGCCTTTTGAAAGTCTAGATAGACCACATCCACTGGGTTTCCCTGGTCTAACCTACTTGTTACCTCTTCAAAAAATTCCAACAGGTTTGTCAGGCATGACTTCCCTTTACTAAATCCATGTTGACTTGTTCTAATCAGACTCTGCTCTTCCAAGAATTTAGAAACCTCATCCTTAATGATGGATTCTAGAATTTTACCAACAACCGAGGTTAAGCTGATTGGCCTATAATTTTCCATCTTTTGCCTTGATCCTTTCTTGAACAAGGGGGTTACAACAGCCATCTTCCAATCATCTGGGACCTTTCCTGACTCCAGTGACTCTTGAAAGATCTCAACCAATGCCTCTGCTATTTCCTCAGCCACTTCTCTCAGAACTCTAGGGTGTATCCCATCGGGGCCAGGAGATTTATCAATTTTAAGACTTTTTAACTTTTCTAGCACTATCTCTTTCGTAATGGCAACCATACTCAACTCAGCCCCGTGACACCCTTTAATTTTTGGGATATTACTCATGTCTTTCACTGTGACAACTGATGCAAAGTACTTGTTAAGTTCTCCTGCTATTTCCTTATCTCCCATCACTAGGCTTCCTGCATCAGTTTGAAGTGGCCCAATGTCTACTTTTGCCTGTCGTTTGTTTCTTATGTACTGAAAGAAACTTTTACTATTATTTCTAATATTACTGGCTAGCCTACCTTCATATTTGATCCTCTCATTTCTTATTACACTTTGTTATCCTCTGTTTGCTTTTGTATCCTTCCCAATCTTCTGATTTCCCACTGTTCTTAGCCACTTTATAGGATCTCTCTTTTTCTTTAATACATTTCCTGACTTCCTTTGTCAGCCAAGGTTGTCTAATCCCTCCCCGGTTAATCTTTCTTTTCTTGGGAATGAACCTCTGTACAGTGTCCTCAATTATACCTACAAACTCCTGCCAGTTTTGCTCTACTGTCTTCCCGGTTAGCCTCTGCTTCCAGTCTATTTTAGTCAGTTCCTTTCTCATGCTCTCATAATTACCTTTATTCAACTGTAACACCATTACATCCGATTTTGCCTTCTCCCTTTCAAACTCCAGACTGAACTCTACCATATTATGGTCGCTACTTCCTAAGGGTTCCCTTACTTTAAGATCTTTTATAGAGTCTGGTTCATTGCAAAGCAGTAGGTCCAGAATAGCCTGCTCTCTTGTGGGCTCCATGACAAGCTGTTCCAAAAAGCCATCCTGTAAGCATTCCATGAATTCCCTGTCTTTAGATCCACTAGCAACATTATTTACCCAGTCCACCTGCATATTGAAGTCTCCCATGATCAATGAAACCTTGCCTTTCTGACATGCCTTCTCTATTTCCTGGTACATGTTGCGTCCCTGGTCCTGACCACTGTTAGGAGGTCTATACACAACTCCAATTATGGTTTTTTTGCCTTTGTGGTTCCTCAATTCCACCCACACAGACTCCACATCATCCGACGCTATGTCATTCAATACCATAGATTTAATTTTGTTCTTAACTAACAAGGCAACCCCACCCCCTCTGCCCACCTCTCTGTCTTTTCGGTAAGTTGAAAAACCATGGAGGTTTAACTGCCAGTCCTGACCCCCCTGTAACCAAGACTCTGTGATGCCTACTATATCATAATCATTCACTATTATCTGTGCCATTAGTTCATCGGCTTTGTTATGAATGCTACGAGCATTCAGGTAAAGTGCCTTAATGCTAACTTCCTTATCATTAGAGATGTTGGAAGTCATATGTCCTAAGTTATCCTTGCTTTTTTCTGCATTCTCAGTCTGCCTCAATTTTAAATCCGCCTGGAAACATGCTATCCTGCTGCTTATCTTTCCATTTACCTCCATACTCCCTGTCGCTTTCACTTTCCCTTCCCCCCAACTCAGAAGTTTAAAGTCCTACTGACCACCCTATTTATCCTCTTCGCGAGAACATTGGTACCAGATCGGTTCAGGTGGAGACCGTCCCAACGGTACAGATCCCCCCTGTTCCAAAACTGATGCCAATGCCCCATGAAGTAGAATCCCTCTTTCCCACACCAATCCCTTAGCCATGTGTTTACTTGCCTAATTTTCTTGTCCCTATGCCAATTGGCATGTGGCTCGGGCAGTAATCCGGAGATTATGACCCTTGAGGACCTGTGCTTCAATTTCCTGCCTAGTGCTTCGTAATGCCCAAACAGGTCCTCCACCCTAGTCTTGCCTATGTTGTTGGTACCAACGTGGACCACAACAACTGGATCCTCCCCCTCCCGCTCCAATATCCTTTCAAGCCGGTCAGAGATATCTCGCACCCTGGCACCGGGCAGGCAACACACCATGCGAAACTCCTGATCCGGCTTGCAAAGGATACTATCTGTCCCCCTAATTATAGAATCCCCTATAACCACTACTTGTCTATTAGCTCCCCCCTCTTGAATGGCCTTCTGCACCATGGTGCCTTGGTCAGTTGGCTCATCCTGTCCAGAGCTCTTTTCCTCATCCGAACAGGGAGCAAGAATCTCGTACCTGTTGGACAATGTCAAGGGCTGAGGCTCCTCCACTCCTGAACTCTGGGTCCCCCTACCTGCCTCACTTACAGTCACACTCTTTTGTGCCTGATCACTAGCTGAGTGTGAATTAATTAATCTCCCAGGTGTGACTGCCTCCTGAAACAAAGCGTCCAGGTAACTCTCCCCCTCCCGGATGTGCCGCAGCGTTTGAAGCTCAGATTCCAGATCATCAACTCTGATCCAGAGTTCTTCCAGCAACCAACACTTGCTGCAGATGTGGTCACTGCCGTTCACAATGGGATCAGCCAGCTCCCACATCATACAGCAACAGCACATCACCTGCCCAGCCATCTCTGCTTAGTTAGTTAATTACTTACTTTGTACAAGTATGAGTTAGAATACCTTCTGATACCTCTCTGCTATAGTTTTTTTTTACCCTAAGTAAGGACTTCATGTATACACACACACAAAAAAAAACGAAGTAAATTTTTAACTAGTCCCTGGTAAAGAAATAAAAATCCTTACCTTAAAAGAAAAAGCAGAGTAGTTAAGAAGGTTAGAGGAGGAGGGTGGGTGGGAGATACTACAGGTGTAGAATCTCGGGTTTAGCCGCCTTCCTGACTTATATACCTCACTAACATGACCATATCACAGGGGATTCAGGACAGTCAATCCCTACTCACTAACAAGACCCAATCTCAGGCAGTTCAGGACAGTCAATCCCTAATGACCAACATGATCCTGTAACAGGGTGTTCCAGACAGTCAGTCCCTACTCACTAACATGACCACGTCACAAGGAGTTCAGGACAGTCAATACCCACTCACTGACATAACCCTGTCACAGGGAGTTCAGGACAGTCAATCAGACTCACTAACATGACCATATCACAGGGAATTCAGGACAGTCAATACCACCTCACTAACATGACTGTGTCACAGGGAGTTAAGGACAGTAAATCCCTACTGACCAACATGATCCTGTCACAGGGTGTTCCAGACAGTCAGTCCCTACTCACTAACATGACCCTGTCACACAGGGTTCAGGATAGTCAATCCCTACTCACTAACATGACCGTGTCAGAGGGAGTTCAGGACAGTCAATCCCGACTCACTAACATGGCCCTATCACAGGGAGTTCAGGACAGCCAATCCGTACTTAATAATGTGACCCTGTCACAGGGGATTCAGGACACTCAATCCCGACTCACTAACATGGCCCTATCACAGGGAGTTCAGGACAGCCAATCCGTACTTAATAACGTGACACTGTCAGAAGGAATTCAGCACAGTCAATCCCTACTCACTAACATGACCATTTCACAGGGAATTCAGGATAGTCAATCCTTATTCACGAACATGACCCGATCTCAGGGAGTTCAGGACAGTCAATCCCTACTGACTAACATGACCCTGTCACAGGGACTTCAAGACAGCCAATCCCTACTCACCAACTTGAAACTGCCTCAGGGAGTTCAGGACAGTCAATCTCTACTCACGATAATGACCCGATCAAAGTGAGTTCATCACGGTCAATCCCTACTCACAAACATGACTTTGTCAGAGTGGTTTAGGACAGTCATTCCCTGCTCATAAACATGACCCTGCCCCAGGGAGGTCAGGACAGTCAATCCCCACTCACCACCATGACGGTGACACAGGGTATTCCGGACAGTCAATCCCTACTCACTGACATGACCCTGTCACAGGGAGTTTAGGACAGTCAATCCCTACTCACTAACATGACCCTGTCGCACAGGGTTCAGGACAGTCAATACCACCTCACGAACATGACCCTGCCCCAGGGAGTTCAGGACAGTCAATTCCTACTCACTGACATGACCGTGTCACAAGGAGTTCAGGCCAGTCAATCCCTATGTACTAATATGACACTGTCACAGGGGTTTCAGGACAGTCAATTCCTACTCACTAACATGACCCTGTCACAGGGGGTTCAGGACAGTCAATCCCTACTCACTAACATGACCCTGTCACAGGGGGTTCAGGACAGTCAATCCCTACTCACTGACATGACCCTGTCACAGGGAGTTTAGGACAGTCAATCCCTACTCACTAACATGACCCTGTCGCACAGGGTTCAGGACAGTCAATACCACCTCACGAACATGACCCTGCCCCAGGGAGTTCAGGACAGTCAATTCCTACTCACTGACATGACCGTGTCACAAGGAGTTCAGGCCAGTCAATCCCTATGTACTAATATGACACTGTCACAGGGGTTTCAGGACAGTCAATTCCTACTCACTAACATGACCCTGTCACAGGGGGTTCAGGACAGTCAATCCCTACTCACTAACAAGACCCTATCTCAGGCAGTTCAGGACAGTCAATCCCTAATGACCAACATGATCCTGTAACAGGGTGTTCCGGACAGTCAGTCCCTATTCACTAACATGACCACGTCACAAGGAGTTCAGGACAGTAAATCCCTACTCACTGACATAACCCTGTCACAGGGAGTTCAGGACAGTCAATCAGACTCATTAACATGACCATATCACAGGGAATTCAGGACAGTCAATACCACCCCACTAACATGACTGTGTCACAGGGAGTTAAGGACAGTAAATCCCTACTGACCAACATGATCCTGTCACAGGGTGTTCCAGACAGTCAGTCCCTACTCACTAACATGACCCTGTCACACAGGGTTCAGGACAGTCAATCCCGACTCACTAACATGGCCCTATCACAGGGAGTTCAGGACAGCCAATCCGTACTTAATAATGTGACCCTGTCACAGGGGATTCAGGACACTCAATCCCGACTCACTAACATGGCCCTGTCACATAGAGTTCAGGACAGTCAATACCCCACTCACTGACCTGACCCTGTCACAGGGGATTCAGGACAGTCAATACCTACTTACCAACATGACCCTGTCACACAGGTTTCAGGACAGTCAATCCCTACTCACTAACATGACCATGTCAGAGGGAGTTCAGGACAGTCAATCCCGACTCACTAACATGGCCCTATCACAGGGAGTTCAGGACAGCCAATCCGTACTTAATAACGTGACACTGTTAGAAGGAGTTCAGCACAGTCAATCCCTACTCACTAACATGACCATTTCACAGGGAATTCAGGATAGTCAATCCCCACTCACTAATATGGCCCTATCACAGGGAGCTCAGGACAGCTAATCCCTACTCACTAACATGGCCCTGTCACATAGAGTTCAGGACAGTCAATACCCAACTCACTGACCTGACCCTGTCACCGGGGATTCAGGACACTCAATCCCAACTCACTAACATGACTGTGTCACAGGGAGTTCAGGACAGTCAATACCCACTCACTGACATGACCCTGTCACAGGGGATTCAGGACAGTCAATCCCTACTCACTAACATGGCCATCTCACAGGGCATTCAGGACACTCAATACCTACTCACCAACATGACCCTGTCAAACGGAGTTCAGGACAGTCAATCCCTACTCACTAACATGACCGTGTCGCAAGGAGTTCAGGACAGCCAATCCTTATTCACGAACATGACCCGATCTCAGGGAGTTCAGGACAGTCAATCCCTACTGACTAACATGACCCTGTCACAGGGACTTTAAGACAGCCAATCCCTACTCACCAACTTGAAACTGCCTCAGGGAGTTCAGGACAGTCAATCTCTACTCACGAAAATGACCCGATCAAAGTGAGTTCAGGACAGTCAATCCCTACTCACTAATATGACTCTGTCACAGGGACTTCAAGACAGTCATTCCCTACTCACAAACATGACCCTGTCACACGGAGGTCTGGACAGTCAACCCCTACTCACTAACTTAGATTAGATTACTTACAGTGTGGAAACAGGCCCTTCGGCCCAACAAGTCCACACCGCCCCGCCGAAGTGTACCCACCCATACCCCTACATCTACATCGACATCTACCCCCTACCTAACACTACGGGCAATTTAGCATGGCCAATTCACCTGACCTGCACATCTTTGGACTGTGGGAGGAAACCGGAGCACCCGGAGGAAACCCACGCAGACACGGGGAGAACGTGCAAACTCCACACAGTCAGTCGCCTGAGGCGGGAATTGAACCCGGGTCTCCGGCGCTGTGAGGCAGCTGTGCTAACCACTGTGCCACCGTGCCGCCCACTAACATGACCCTGGCACAGGGAATTCAGGAAGGTCAATCCCTATTCACGAACATGACCCTGCCCAAGGGAGGTCAGGACAGTAAATCCCTACTCACTGACATAACCCTGTCACAGGGAGTTCAGGACAGTTAATCAGATTCACTAACATGACCATATCACAGGGAATTCAGGACAGTCAATACCACCCCACTAACATGACTGTGTCACAGGGAGTTCAGGACAGTAAATCCCTACTGACCAACATGATCCTGTCACAGGGTGTTCCGGACAGTCATTCCCGACTCACAAACATGACCCTGTCACAGGGAGGTCTGGACAGCCAATCCCTACTCACTAACATGACCCTGGCACAGGGAATTCAGGAAGGTCAATCCCTATTCACGAACATGACCCTGCCCCATGGAGGTCAGGACAGTAAATCCCTACTCACCACCGTGACGGTGACACAGGGGATTCAGGTCAGAAAATCTCTACTCACTGACATGACTGTGGCTCAGGGGATTCAGGACAGTCAATTCCTACTCACTAACATGACCCGTGTCACAGGGGTTTCAGGCCAGTCAATCCCTACTCGCTAACATGGGCCAGTCACAGGGAGTTCTGGAGAGTCAATCCCTATTCCCCCAAATGACCCTGTCACACGGAGTTGAGGACAGTCAATCCCTACTCACTAACATGGCCGTCTCACAGGGGATTCAGGACAGTCAATCAGACTCACTAACATGACCATATCACAGGGAATTCAGGACAGTCAATCCCTACTGACCAACATGATCCTGTCACAGGGTGTTCCAGACAGTCAGTCCCCACTCACTAACTTGACCCTGCCACAGGGAGTTGAGGACAGTCAGTCCTTACTCACCAACATGGCTGTGTAATAGTGAGTTCAGGACAGTCAATCACCACTCACTAACATGACCTTGTCATACGGAGTTCAAGACGGTCAATCCCTACTTACTGACATGACCGTGTCACAGGGAGTTCGGACAGTCAATCCCTACTCACTAACATGGCCCTGTCACAGAAAGTTCAGGACAGTCAATACCCAACTCACTGACCTGACCCGGTCACCGGGGATTCAGGACACTCAATCCCAACTCACTAACATGACTGTGTCACAGGGAGTTCAGGACAGTCAATACCCAACTCACTGACATGACCCTGTCACAGGGGATTCAGGACAGTCAATCCCTACTCACTAACATGGCCATCTCACAGGGGATTCAGGACAGTCAATACCGACTCACCAACATGACCCAGTCACACGGAGTTCAGGACAGTCAATCCCTACTCACTAACATGACCGTGTCGCAAGGAGTTCAGGATAGTCAATCCGTACTTACTAACATGACACTGTCAGAGGGAGTTCAGGACAGTCAATCCCTACTTACTAACATGACCATTTCACAGGGAATTCAGGATAGTCAATCCTTATTCACGAACATGACCTGATCTCAGGGAGTTCAGGACAGTCAATCCCTACTGACTAACATGACCCTGTCACAGGGACTTTAAGACAGCCAATCCCTACTCACCAACTTGAAACTGCCTCAGGGAGTTCAGGACAGTCAATCTCTACTCACGAAAATGACCCGATCAAAGTGAGTTCAGGACAGTCAATCCCTACTCACTAATATGACTTTGTCACAGGGATTTCAAGATAGTCATTCCCGACTCACAAACATGACCCTGTCACAGGGAGGTCTGGACAGCCAATCCCTACTCACTAACATGACCTGTCACAGGGAATTCAGGACAGCCAATCCCTACTCACTAACATGACCTGTCACAGGGAATTCAGGACAGCCAATCCCTACTCACTAACATGACCCTGGCACAGGGAATTCAGGATAGTCAATCCCTATTCACGAACATGACCCTATGTCAGGGAGTTCAGGACAGTCAATCCCTACTCACTAACATGACTCTGTCACAGGGACTTCAAGACAGTCAATCCCTATTCACGAACATGACCCTGCCCCAGGGAGGTCAGGACAGTCAATCCCTATTCACTAACCGACCCGATCAAAATGAGTTCAGGACAACTCAAGAAAATGACCCGATCAAAGTGAGTCCCTACTCACTAATATGACTTTGTCACAGGGAGGTCAGGACAGTCAACCCCTACTCACTATCATGACCTGTCACAAGTAGAACATAGAACATAGAACATAGAAGAATACAGTGCAGTACAGGCCCTTCGGCCCTCGATGTTGCGCCGATCAAAGCCCACCTAACCTACACTAACCCACTATCCTCCATATACCTATCCAATGCCCGCTTAAATACCCATAAAGAGGGAGAGTCCACCACTGCTACTGGCAGGGCATTCCATGAACTTACGACTCGCTGAGTGAAGAACCTACCCCTAACATCAGTCCTATATCTACCCCCCCTTAATTTAAAGCTATGCCCCCTTGTAGTAGCTGACTCCATACGTGGAAAAAGGTTCTCACTGTCAACCCTATCTAACCCCCTAATCATCTTGTACACCTCTATCAAGTCACCCCTAAACCTTCTTTTCTCCAATGAAAACAACCCCAAGTGCCTCAGCCTTTCCTCATAGGATCTTCCTACCATACCAGGCAACATCCTGGTAAACTTCCTCTGCACCCGTTCCAGTGCCTCCACATCCTTCCTATAGTATGGCGACCAAAACTGCACACAATATTCCAGATGCGGCCGCACCAGAGTCTTATACAACTGCAGCATGACCTCAGGACTCCGGAACTCAATTCCTCTACCAATAAAAGCCAGTACGCCATATGCCTTCTTCACCGCACTATTTACCTGGGTGGCAACTTTCAGAGATCTGTGTACATGGACACCAAGATCCCTCTGCTCTTCCACACTACCAAGTATCCGACCATTAGCCCAGTACCCCATCTTTTTGTTACTCTTACCAAAGTGAATCACCTCACACTTAGCTACATTGAACTCCATTTGCCACCTTTCTGCCCAGCTCTGCAGCTTCTCTATATCCCGCTGTAACCTGCCACATCCTTCCTCACTGTCTACAACTCCTCCGACTTTCGTATCATCCGCAAACTTGCTCACCCAACCTTCTAACCCTTCCTCCAGGTCATTTATAAAAATGACAAACAGCAATGGTCCCAAAACAGATCCTTGCGGAACACCGCTAGTGACGGCACTCCAAGATGAACCTTTGCCATCAACTACTACCCTCTGTCTTCTTCCAGCCAGCCAATTCCTAATCCAAACCTCCAACTCACCCTCAATGCCATATCTCTGTATTTTCTGCAGTAGCCTACCATGGGGGACCTTATCAAACGCCTTACTAAAATCCATATATACCACATCTACCGCTTTCCCCTCATCTACCTCCTTAGTCACCTTCTCAAAGAATTCAAAAAGGTTTGTGAGGCACGACCTGCCCTTCACAAAACCATGCTGACTATCCTTGATCACATTATTCTTATCCAGATGTGCATAAATCCTATCCCTTACAATTCTCTCTAAGACTTTGCCCACAACAGAAGTGAGACTCACTGGCCTATAGTTACTAGGATTATCCCTACTCCCCTTCTTGGACAAGGGAACCACGTTTGCTAGCCTCCAGTCCTCTGGCACTACTCCTGTAGACAAAGAGGACACAAAAATTAAGGCCAATGGCTCTGCAATCTCCTCCCTTGCTTCCCAGAGAATCCTAGGATAAATGCCATCAGGCCCAGGGGACTTATCTATTTTCACCCTTGCCAGAATTTCCAACACCTCTTCTCTACATATCTCAAAGCCATCCATTCTACTTATTCTTGCCTCAGTATTCATATCGACAACAATGTCCTGTTCCTGAGTGAATACTGACGAAAAGTATTCATTCAGTGCCTCCCCAATCTCTTCAGCCTCCACACGCAACTTCCCATTACTATCCTTGATTGGACCTATTCCTACCCTAGTCATTCTTTTATTCCTAACATACCTATAGAAAGCCTTAGGGTTTTCCCTAATCCTACCAACTAAGGACCTTTCATGTCCCCTCCTTGCTGCTCTTAGCTCTCTCTTCAGGTCCTTCCGGGCTACCTTATAACTCCCAATCGCCCCTATTGAACCTTCACGCCTCATCTTTACAAAGGCCGCCCTCTTCCATTTAACAAGGGATTCCAATTCCTTATTAAACCACGGCTCCCTCACACGACCCTTTCCTCCCTGCCTGATAGGTACGTACTTATCAAGGACACTCAATAGTTGCTCCTTGAACAAGTTCCACATATCAATTACGCTCTTGCCTTGGAATCTACTTTTCCAATCCACACATCCTAAGTCATGCCTCACCGCATCATAATTTCCCTGCCCCCAGCTATAACTCTTGCCCTGTAGTACACACTTATCCCTCTCCATCACTAGAGTAAAAATCACCGAATCGTGGTCACTGTCCCCATAATTCAGGACGGTCAATCCCTACTCACTAACATGACCCTGGCACAGGGAATTCAGGAAGGTCAATCCCTATTCACGAACATGACCCTGCCCAAGGGAGGTCAGGACAGTAAATCCCTACTCACTGACATAACCCTGTCACAGGGAGTTCAGGACAGTCAATCAGATTCACTAACATGACCATATCACAGGGAATTCAGGACAGTCAATACCACCCCACTAACATGACTGTGTCACAGGGAGTTCAGGATAGTAAATCCCTACTGACCAACATGATCCTGTCACAGGGTGTTCCGGACAGTCAGTCCCTACTCACTAATATGACCCTGTCACAGGGAATTCGGGACAGTCAATCCCTACTCACTAACATGACCGTGTCACCATGGTATCAGGACTGTCCATCCCTACTCTCTAACATGACCATATCAAAGGGTGTTCAGGACTGTCAATCCCTACTCACTAACATGAAGGTGTCACAGGGAGTTCAGGACAGTCAATCCCTACCCTCTAACATGACCCTGTCACAGGGAGTTGCGGACAGTCAATTCCCACTCATGCACATGACCCTGTCACAGGGAGTTCAGGACAGTCAATCCCCACCCATTAATATGACTGTGTCACAGGGATTTCAGGACAGTCAATCCCTATTTACTTCTTTGACCCTGTCACTGGGAATTCATGACAGTGAGTCCCTACTCACTAACATGACCGCGGCTCAGGGGATTCAGGACAGTCACTGCCTACTCACCACCATGGCCGTAACACTGGGGATTCCGGACAGTCAGTCCCCACTCACTAACATGACCCTGTCACAGGGAGTTCACGACAGTCAATCCACACTCATTTACATGACCCTGTCTCACAGGTTTCAGGACAGTCAATACCACCTCACTAACATGACCCTGTCACAGGGAGTTTAGGACAGTCAATCCACACTCATTTACATGACCCTGTCTCACAGGTTTCAGGACAGTCAATACCACCTCACTAACATGACCGTGTCACAGGGAGTTCAGGACAGTCAATCCATTCACCCCAACGAGATCGTGTCACAGGGAGGTCAGGACACTCAATCACTTAACGCTAACGTGACCGTGTCACAGTGAGGTATGGACCGTCAATCCCTACTCACCACCATGGCCGTGACACAGGAGATTCCGGACAGTCAATTCCCACTCACGCACATGACCCTGTCACAGGGAGTTCAGGGCAGTCGATCCCTCCTCACTAATATGACCCTGTCACAGGGGATTCGGGACAGTCAATCCCTACTCACTAACTTGACCGTGTCACCATGGTATCAGGACTGTCCATCCCTACTCTCTAACATGACCCTATCAAAGGGTGTTCAGGACTGTCAATCCCTACTCACTAACATGACCGAGTCACAGGGATTTCTGGACAATCAATCCCTACTCACTAACATTACGTGACACAGGGATTTCAGGACAGTCAATCCTTGTTTACGTCTTTGTCCCTGTCACAGGGAGGTCAGGACAGTCAGTCCCTACTCACTGACATGACCGTGACTCAGGGGATTCAGGAAAGTCAATGCCTACTCACCACCATGGCCGGGACACAGGGGATTCCGGACAGTCAGTCCCCACTCACTAACATGACCCTGTCACACGGAATTCAGTACAGTCAATCCCTACGCACTAACATGACGGTGACACAGGGGATTCAGGACAGTCAATCCCTACTCACTAAAATGACCCTGTCACACGGAATCCAAGACAGTCAATCCCTGCTCACGAACATGACCCTGTCTCACGGGTAGTTCAGGACAGTCAATACCACCTCACTAACATGACCGTGTCACACGGAGTTCAGGGCAGTCGATCCCTACTCACTAACATGACCCTGTCTCAGCGAGTTCAGGACAGTCAATCCCCACCTCACCAACATGAACGTGTCACAGGGAGTCCAGGACAGTCAATCCCTACTCATGAACACGATGGTGACACTGGGGATTCAGGACAGTCAATCCCTACTCACTAACATGACCGTGTCACCGTGGATTCAGTACTGTCCATCCCTACTCTCCAACATGACCAAGTCACAGGGAGTTCAGGACAGTCAATCCCAACTCATTAACATGACCGTGTCACAGGGAGTTCAGGACAATCAATCCCTATTTACTTCTTTGACCCTGTCACAGGGAGGTCACGACAGACAGTCCCTACTCACCACCATGGCTGTGACACAGGGGATTCCAGACAGTCAATCCCAACTCACTAACATGACCCTGGCAAACAGGTTTCAGGAAAGTCAATCCCTACTCACTAACATAACCTTGTCACAAGGGGTTCAGGACAATCAATCCCTACATACTAATATGACCCTGTCTCAGGGAATTCAGGACAATCAATCCCTACTCACTAACATGACCCTGTCACAGGGAGTTCAGGACAATCAATCCCTACGTACTAATATGACCCTGTCACAGGGAATTCAGGACAATCAATCCCTACTTACTAACATGACCCTGTCACAGGGAGTTCAGGACAATCAATCCCTACGTACTAATATGAACCTGTCACAGGGAATTCAGGACAATCAATCCTTACTCACTAACATGACCGTGTCACAGGATATCAGGACAATCAATCCCTACTTATTAACATTACCCTGTCACAGGGAGTTCAGGACAGTCAATCCCGACTCACTCAAATGACCCTCTCACATGGAGTTCAGGACAGTCAATCCCAATGCATTAACATGACCGTGTCACAGGCGATTCAGGACAGTCAGTCCCTACTCACGAACATGAGCCTGTCACAGGGAGTTTAGGACAGTCAATCCCCACTCACTAACATGACCGTGTCACAGGGAGTTCAGGACAGTCAATCCCTTCACCCCAACGAGACCGTGTCACAGGGAGGTCAGGACACTCAATCACTTAACGCTAATGTGACCATGTCACAGTGAGGTCTGGACCGTCAATCCCTACTCACCACCATGGCCGTGACACAGGAGATTCCGGACAGTAAATCCCTTCTCAGTAACATGACCCTGTCACAGGGAGTTGCGGACAGTCAATCCCTATTTACTTCTTTGTCCCTGTCACAGGGAGGTCACGACAGTCAGTCCCTACTCACTAACATGACCGTGGCTCAGGGGATTCAGGACAGTCACTGCCTACTCACCACCATGGCCGTGACACAGGGGATTCCGGACAGTCAATCCCTACTCACTAACATAACCTTGTCACAAGGGGTTCAGGACAATCAATCCCTACGTACTAATATGACCCTGTCTCAGGGAATTCAGGACAATCAATCCCTACTTACTAATATGACCCTGTCACAGGGAGTTCAGCAGAATCAATCCCTACGTACTAATATGACCCTGTCACAGGGAATTCAGGACAATCAATCCCTACTTACTAATATGACCCTGTCACAGGGAGTTCAGGACAGTCAATCCCAACGCATTAACATGACGCTGTCATAGGGAATTCAGGACAGTCAATCCCTACTCACTAACATGACCGTGTCACAGGGATTTCAGGACAATCAATCCCTACTCACTAATATGACCCTGTCACAGGGGATTCAGGACAGTCAATCCCTATTCACTAACATGACCGTGTCACAGGGAGTTCAGGACAAACAATCCCTACTCACTAACATGACCGTGTCACAGTGGATTCAGGACTGTCCATCCCTACTCTGTAACATGGCCCTATCAAAGGGTGTTCAGGACTGTCAATCCCTATTCACTAACATGACCGAGTCACAGGGAGTTCAGGACTGTCAATCCCTATTTACTTCTTTGTCCCTGTCACAGGGAGGTCAGGACAGTCAGTCCCTACTCACTGACATGACCGTGGCTCAGGGGATTCAGGAAAGTCAATGCCTACTCACCACCATGGCCGGGACACAGGGGATTCCGGACAGTCAGTCCCCACTCACTAACATGACCCTGTCACAGGGAGTTGAGGACAGTCAATTCCCACTCACGCACATGACCCTGCCACAGGGAGTTCAGGATAGTCAATGCCTACTCACTAATGCCTACTGCTGTTCTCTGTCATGTACACAGGGACGTCTGTTCTCTATAATGTACACAGGCACTGTTGTTCTCTATAATGTACACAGGCACTGCTGTTCGCTATAATGTACAGAGGGACTGCTGTTCTCTATAATGTACACAGCGACTGCTGTTCTCTATAATGCACACTGGGACACCTGTTCGTGACAATGTACACAGATACTGCTGTTCGCTATAATGTACACAGGGACTGCTGTTCTCTTTAATGGACACAGGGACTGCTGTTCTCAATAATGGAAACAGGGACTTCAGTTCTCTATAATGGACACAGGCACTGCTGTTCTCTCTAATGTACACAGGGACTGCTGTTCGCGATAATGGACACAGGGAGTGCGGTTCTCTATAATGTACACAGGGCCTGCTGTTCTCTATAATGCACACAGTGACTGCTGTTCTCTATAATGTACACAGGCACTGCTGTTCTCTGTAATGTGCACAGGGACTGCTTTTCTATGTTGTGTACACAGGCACTGTTGTTCTCTATAATGTACATAGGCACTGCTGTTCGCTATAATGTACAGAGGGACTGCTGTTCTCTATAATGTACACTGGGACAAATGTTCGCGACAATGAACACAGATTCTGCAGTTCGCTATAATGTACACAGGTACTGCTGTTCTCTGTAATGGACACAGGGACTGCTATTCTCTATAATGTACAGAACGACTGCTGTTCTCTACAATGTACACAGGGAGTGCTATTCTCTATAATGTACACAGGGACTACTGTTCTCTACAGTGTGCACAGAGACTGCTGTTCTCTATAATGGACACAGGGACTGCTTTTCTCTGTAATGTACACAGGCACAGTTGTTCACTATAATGTACAGACGCACTGCTGTTCTCTATAATGTACACAGTGACTGCTGTTCTCTATAATGTACACAGCGACTGCCGTTCGCTATGATGGACACAGACTGCTTTTCTCTGTAATGTACACAGGGACTGCTGTTCGCTACAATGAACAGAGGGACTGCTGTTCTCTATAATGTACACAGATCCTGCTGTTCACTGTAATGGACACAGGGAGTGCGGTTCTCTGTCATGTACACAGGGACTTCAGTTCTCTATAATGTGCACAGGGACTGCTTTTCTATGTAGTGTACACAGGCACTGTTGTTCTCTATAATGTACATAGGCACTGTTGTTCTCTATAATGTACAGAGGGACTGCTGTTCTCTGTAATGTACACAGCGACTGCTGTTCTCCATAATGTACACAGGCACTGCTGTTCACTATAATGTACAGAGGGACTGCTGTTCTCTATAATGTACACAGCGACTGATGTTTGCTATATTGTACACGGGGACTGCTGTTCTCTATAATGTACACAGATACTGCTGTTCTCTATAATGGACACAGGCACTGCTGTTTGCTATAATGTACACATGGACTGCTGTTCTCTGTCCTGTACACAGGGACTGCTGTTCTCGACAGTGTCCACAGAGACTGCTGTTCTCTATAATGGACACAGGGACTGCTTTTCTCTGTAATGTACACAGGCACTGTAGTTCACTATAATGTACAGACGCACTGCTGTTCGCTATAATGTACACATGGACTGCTGTTCTCTATAGTGTACACAGGGACTGCTGTTCTCTATAACGAACACAGGCACTGCCGTTCTCTGTCATTTACACAGGGACTTCTGTTCTCTATAATGTGCACAGGAACTGCTGTTCTCGATAATGTACACAGATACTGCTGTTCACTGTAATGGACACAGGGACTGGTGTTCTTTATAAAGTACACAGGGACTGGTGTTCTTTATAATTAGATTAGATTAGATTACTTACAGTGTGGAAACAGGCCCTTCGGCCCAACAAGTCCACACCGCCCCGCCGAAGCGCAACCGACCCATACCCCTACATCTACCCCTTACCTAACACTACGGGCAATTTAGCATGGCCAATTCACCTGACCTGCACATCTTTGGACTGTGGGAGGAAACCGGAGAACCCGGAGGAAACCCACGCAGACACGGGGAGAATGTGCAAACTCCACACAGTCAGTCGCCCGAGGCGGGAATTGAACCCGGGTCTCTAGCGCTGTGAGGCAGCAGTGCTAACCACTGTGCCACCGTGCCGCCCACAGGGACTGCTTTTCTCTATAACGGGCACAGGGACTGGTGTTCTTTTTAATGTACACAGGGACTGCTGTTCATTACAATGGATACAGGGAGAACTGTTCTCCACAATGTACGCAGGGACTGCTGTTCTCTATAATGTACACAGGGACTGCTGTTCTTTATAATGTACACAGGGAATGCTGTTCTCCATAGTGTACGCAAGGACTGCTGTTCACTATAAAGTACACATGGACTGCTGTTCTCAAAAATGGACACAGGTACTGCTGTTCTCTATAATGTACACAGGGACCGCTATTCTATATAATGCACACAGGCACTGCTGTTCTCTGTAATGGACACAGGGACTGCTGTTCTCTATAATGGACACAGGGACTGCTGTTCTCCAAAGTGTACGCAAGGACTGCTGTTCGCTATAATGTACATAGACACTGATGTTCGCTATAGTGTACACAGGGACTGCTGTTCTCTATAATGCACACAGGCGCTGCTGTTCTCTGTAATGGACGCAGGGACTGCTGTTTGCAATAATGTACACTGGGATTGCTGTTCACTATAATGTACACAGACACTGCTGTTCTCTATAATGGACACAGGGACTGCTGTTCTCTATAATGCACACAGGCGCTGCTGTTCTCTGTAATGGACACAGGTACTGCTGTTCTCTATAATGTACACAGGGACTGATGTTCTCTATAATGGACACAGGGACTGCTGTTCTCTATAATGTATACAGGGACTGCTGTTCTCCATAGTGTACGCAAGGACTGCTGTTCGCTATAATGTACATAGGGACTGCTGTTCTCTACACTGTACACAGGGACCGCTATTCTATATAATGCACACAGGCACTGCTGTTCTCTGTAATGGACACAGGGACTGCTGTTCTCTATAATGGACGCAGGGACTGCTGTTCTCTATAGTGTACACAGACACTGATGTTCACTATAGTGTACACAGACACTGATGTTCGCTATAGTGTACACAGGGACTGCTGTTCTCTATAATGCACACAGGCGCTGCTGTTCTCTGTAATGGACACAGGTACTGCTGTTCTCTATAATGTACACAGGGACTG
Source organism: Chiloscyllium punctatum (assembly GCF_047496795.1). Lineage (NCBI taxonomy): Eukaryota > Metazoa > Chordata > Chondrichthyes > Orectolobiformes > Hemiscylliidae > Chiloscyllium > Chiloscyllium punctatum. Next base: position 55,995,624 of record NC_092775.1, read on the forward strand.
ATGTTCTCTATAATGGACACAGGGACTGCTGTTCTCTATAATGTATACAGGGACTGCTGTTCTCCATAGTGTACGCAAGGACTGCTGTTCGCTATAATGTACATAGGGACTGCTGTTCTCTACACTGTACACAGGGACCGCTATTCTATATAATGCACACAGGCACTGCTGTTCTCTGTAATGGACACAGGGACTGCTGTTCTCTATAATGGACTCAGGGACTGCTGTTCTCTATAGTGTACACAGACACTGATGTTCACTATAGTGTACACAGACACTGATGTTCGCTATAGTGTACACAGGGACTGCTGTTCTCTATAATGCACACAGGCGCTGCTGTTCTCTGTAATGGACGCAGGGACTGCTGTTCGCAATAATGTACACTGGGATTGCTGTTCACTATAATGTACACAGACACTGCTGTTCTCTATAATGGACACAGGGACTGCTGTTCTCTATAATGCACACAGGCGCTGCTGTTCTCTGTAATGGACGCAGGGACTGCTGTTCGCAATAATGTACACTGGGATTGCTGTTCACTATAATGTACACAGACACTGCTGTTCTCTATAATGGACTCAGGGACTGCTGTTCTCTATAGTGTACACAGACACTGATGTTCGCCATAATGCACACAGGCACTGCTGTTCTCTGTAATGGACACAGGGACTGCTGTTCGCAATAATGTACACAGGCACTGCTGTTCTCTATATTGTACACAGACACTGCTGTTCTCTATAATGGACACAGGGACTGCTGTTCTCTATAATGTATACAGGGACTGCTGTCCTCCATAGTGTACGCAAGAACTCCTGTTCGCTATAATATACACAAGGACTGCTGTTCTCTACAATGTACACAGGGAATGCTATTCTATATAATGCACACTGGCACTGCTGTTCTCTGTAATGGACACAGGGACTGCTGTTCTCTGTAATGTACACAGGGACTGCTGTTCTCTATAATGGGCACAGGGACTGGTGTTCTCTATAATATACAGAGGGGCTGCTGTTCTCTATAATGTACACAGGAACTGCTGTTCATTTTAATGGATACAGGGAGAACTGTTCTCTATAATGTGCACAGAGACTGTTGTTCTCAATAATGTACACAGGGACTGCTGTACTGTATAATGTACTCAGGCACAGCGGATCTCTATAATGTACACAGGGACTGCTGTTTTCTATGATACACTCAGGGACTGCTGTTCTCTATAATATGCATAGGGACTGCTGTTCTCTATAATGTACACAGGGACTGCTGTTCTCCATAGTGTACACAGGGACTGCTCTTCTCTATACTGTACACAGACACTGCTGTTCTCTATAATGTACACAGGGACTGCTGTTCCCTATAATATACACAGGGACTGCTGTTTTCTATAATGTACGCAGGGACTGCTGTTCTCTATCTTGGACACATTATAATGTTCTCTATAATGTAAACAGGAACTGAGGTTCTCTATGATATACACAGGCGCTGCTGTACTGTATAATGTACACAGGCACTGCGGTTCTCTGTAATGTACATAGGGACTGCTGCTCACTACAGTGTACACAGGGACTGCGGTTTGCTATAATGTACTCAGGGACTGCTGTTCTCTACAATGGACACTGGCACTGCAGTTAGCTATAATGTACACAGGCACTGCTGTTCGCTATAATGTACACAGGCACTCTGTTCTTTATAATGTTCACAGGGACTGCTGTTCTCTATAATGTACACATGGACTGCTGTTCTCAAAAATGTACACGGGGACAGATATTCTCTATAAAGTGAACAGGGACAGCTGTTCTCTATAATGTACACAGGGACTGCTGTTCTGTATAATGTACACAGGGACTGCTGTTCTCCATAGTGTACACAGGGACAGCTGTTCTCTATAATGTACACAGGGACTGCTGTTCTCCATAGTGTACACAGGGACTGCTCTTCTCTATACTGTACACATACGCTGCTGTTCTCTATAATGTACACAGGGACTGCTGTTCCCTATAATGTACACAGGGACTGCTGTTTTCTATAATGTACGCAGGGACTGCTGTTCTCTATCTTGGACACATTATAATGTTCTCTATAATGTAAACAGGAACTGAGGTTCTCTATGATATACACGGGCGCTGCTGTTCTCTATCATGTACACAGGCACTGCTGTACTGTATAATGTACACAGGCACTGCGGTTCTCTGTAATGTACATAGGGACTGCTGCTCACTACAGTGTACACAGGGACTGCGGTTTGCTATAATGTACTCAGGGACTGCTGTTCTCTACAATGGACACGGGCACTGCTGTTAGCTATAATGTACACAGGCACTCTGTTCTTTATAATGTTCACAGGGACTGCTGTTCTCAAAAATGTACACGGGGACTGATGTTCTCTATAAAGTGAACAGGGATTGCTGTTCTCCAAAGTGTACGCAGGGACAGCTGTTCTCTATAATGTACACAGGCACTGCTGTTCGCTATAATGTGCACTGGCACTGCTGTTCTCTATAATGTACACAGGGACGGCTGTTCTCTATAATGTACACTGGGACAACTGTTCGCGAAAATGTACACACATTCTGCTGTTCGCTATAATGTATACAGGGACTGCTGTTCTCTGTAATGGACACAGGGACTGCTGTTCTCTACAGTGTGCACAGAGACTGCTGTTCTCTATAATGGACACAGGGACTGCTTTTCTCTGTAATGTACACAGGCACTGTTGCTCACTATAATGTACACATGCACTGCTGTTCGCTATAATGTACAGAGGGACTGTTGTTCTCTGTAATGTACACAGGGACTGCTGTTCTCTATAATGTACACAGGGACTGCTGTTCTCGATAATGTACACAGATACTGCTGTTCTCTGTAACGGGCACAGGGACTGCTGTTCTCTGTAATGCACACAGACACGGCTGTTCGCTATAATGTACACAGCGACTGCTGTTCGCTATAATGTACACAGGAACTGCTGTTCACTGCAATGGACACAGGCACTGCTTTTCTCTGTAGTGTACACAGGGACTGCTGTTCATTGTAATGGACACAGGGAGTTCGGTTCTGTATAACGGGCACAGGGACTGGTGTTCTCTATTATATACAGAGGGACTTCTGCTCTCTATAATGGACACAGGGACTGCTGTTCTCTATAATGTACATAGGGACTGCTGTTCTTTATAATGGACACAGGGAATGGTGTTCTCTGTAATGTACACAGGGACTGCTGTTCTTTGTAATGGACACAGGGACTGCTGTTCTTTATAATGGACACAGGGAATGCTGTTCTCTGTTATGCACACAACGACTGCTGATGTCTATAATGGACACAGGGACTGCTGTTCTGTATAATGTGCACAGGGACTGCTCTTCTCTATACTGTACACATACGCTGCTGTTCTCTATAATGTACACAGGGACTGCTGTTCCCTATAATATACACAGGGACTGCTGTTTTCTATAATGTACACAGGGACTGCTGTTCTCTATAATGTACACAGGCACTGCTGTTCTCTATAATGTGCACAGGGACTGCTGTTCCCTATAATATACACAGGGACTGCTGTTCCCTATAATATACACAGGGACTGCTGTTTTCTATAATGTACACAGGGACTGCTGTTCTCTATAATGTACACAGGCACTGCTGTTCCCTATAATGTGCACAGGGACTGCTGTTCTCTATCATGGACACATTAAATGTTCTGTATAATGTAAACAGGAACTGAAGTTCTCTATGATATACACAGGCACTGCTGTTCTCTATCATGTACACAGGCACTGCTGTTCTCTATTGTGTGCACAGAGACTGCTGTTCTCTATTGTGCACACAGGGACTGCTGTTCTCTATTGTGTACACAGAGACTGCTGTTCTCTATAATGTACACAGGGACTGCTATTCTCTATAGTGGACACAGGGACTGCTGTTCTCTATAATGGACTCAGGGACTGCTGTTCGCAGTAATGTACATGGGGACAGATGTTCTCTATAATGTACACAGGCACTGCTCTTCTCTATACTGTACACATACGCTGGTGTTCTCTATAATGTACGCAGGGACTGCTGTTCCCTATAATATACACAGGGACTGCTGTTTTCTATAATGTACACAGGGACTGCTGTTTTCTATAATGTACACAGGGACTGCTGTTCTCTATAATGTGCACAGGCACTGCTTATCTCTATCATGTACACAGGCACTGCTGTTCTCTATTGTGCACACAGAGACTGCTGTTCTTTATTGTGTACACAGAGACTGCTGTTCTCTATTGTGTACACAGAGACTGCTGTTCTCTATTGTGCACACAGGGACTGCTGTTCTCTATAATGTACACAGGGACTGCAGTTCTTTATAATGTGCACAGGGACTGCTGTTCTCCATAGTGTACGCAAGGACTGCTGTTCTCTATAATGTACACAGGGGCTGCTATTCTCTATAGTGGACACAGGGACTGCTATTCTCTATAATGGACTCAGGGACTGCTGTTCGCAATAATGTACACATGGACTGCTGTTCTCAAAAATGTACATGGGGACAGATGTTCTCTATAATGTACACAGGCACTGCTGTTCGCTATAGTGTACACAGGGACTGCTATTCTCTATAATGCACACAGCACTGCTGTTCTCTGTAATGGACACAGGGACTGCTGTTCACAATAATGTACACAGGGACTTCTGTTCTCGATAATGTACACAGGGACTGCTGTTCGCTATAATGTACACAGGGACTGCTGTTCTCGATAATGTACACTGGGACTGCTGTTCTCTATAATGAACACAGGGACTGCTGTTCGCTATAATGTACACTGGGACTGCTGTTCTCTATAATGTGCACAGGCACTGCTGTTCTCTATAATGTACACAGGGACTGCATTTCGCCAAAATGTACACAGGGACTGCTGTTCTCTGTAATGTACACAGGGTCTGCTGTTCTCTATAACGGGCACAGGGACTGGTGTTCTCTATAATATACAGAGGGGCTGCTGTTCTCTATAATGCACACAGGGACGGCTGTTCTCTATAATGTACACAGGGACTGCTGTTCCTTATAATGTACACAGGGACTGCTGTTCTCTATAATGTACACAGAGACTGCTGTTCCTTATAATGTACACAGGGACTGCTGTTCTTTATAATGTACACAGGGACTGCTGTTCTCTATAATGTACACACGAACTGCTGTTCATTTTAATGGATACAGGGAGAACTGTTCTTTATAATGTGCACAGGGACTGTTGTTCTCAATAATGTACATAGGGACTGCTGTACTGTATAATGTACTCAGGCACAGCGGATCTCTATAATGTACACAGGGACTTCTGTTCTCTATAATACACTCAGGGACTGCTGTTCTCTATAATATGCATAGGGACTGCTGTTCTCTATAATGTACACAGGGACTGCGGTTTGCTATAATGTACACAGGCACCGCTGTTCTGTATAATACACACAGGGACTGCTGTTCTCAATAATGGACACAGGCACTGCTCTTCTCTACTATGTACACAGGCACTGCCGTTCTCTATAGAGTACACTGGGACTGTGGTTTGCTATAATGTACACAGGGACTGCTGTACTGTATAATGTACACAGACACTGCGGTTCTCTGTAATGTACATAGGGACTGCTGCTCACTACAGTGTACACAGGGACTGCGGTTTGCTATAATGTACTCAGGGACTGCTGTTCTCTACAATGGACACTGGCACTGCAGTTAGCTATAATGTACACAGGCACTGCTGTTCGCTATAATGTACACAGGCACTCTGTTCTTTATAATGTTCACAGGGACTGCTGTTCTCTATAATGTACACATGGACTGCTGTTCTCAAAAATATACACGGGGACAGATATTCTCTATAAAGTGAACAGTGTTCTCTATAATGTACACAGGGACTGCTGTTCTGTATAATGTACACAGGGACTGCTGTTCTCCATAGTGTACACCGGGACAGCTGTTCTGTATAATGTACACAGGGACTGCTGTTCTCCATAGTGTACACAGGGACTGCTCTTCTCTATACTGTACACATACACTGCTGTTCTCTATAATGTACACAGGGACTGCTGTTTTCTATAATGTACACAGGGACTGCTGTTCTCTATAATGTGCACAGGGACTGCTGTTCCCTATCTTGGACACATTATAATGTTCTCTATAATGTAAACAGGAACTGAGGTTCTCTATGATATACACAGGCGCTGCTGTTCTCTATCATGTACACAGGCACTGCTGTTTTCTATTGTGCACACAGAGACTGCTGTTCTCTATTGTGCACACAGGGACTTCAGTTCTCTATGCTGTACACAGGGACTGCTGTTCTCTATAATGGACACAGGGGCTGCAGTTCTTTATAATGTGCACAGGAACAGCTGTTCTCTATAATGTACACAGGGACTGCTGTTTGCTATAATGTACACAGGGACTGCTGTTGTCTATAATGTACACAGGAACTGCTGTTCATTTTAATGGATACAGGGAGGACTGCTGTTCTCTATAATGTACACAGGGGCTGCTGTTCTCTATAGTGGACACAGGGACTGCTGTTCGCAATAAGGTACACATGGACTGCTGTTCTCAAAAATGTACATGGGGACAGATGTTCTCTATAATGTACACAGGCACTGCTGTTCGCTATAGTGTACACAGGGACTGCTATTCTCTATAATGCACACAGCACTGCTGTTCTCTGTAATGGACACAGGGACTGCTGTTCGCAATAATGTACACAGGGACTGCTGCTCTCGATAATGTACACAGGGACTGCTGTTCTCTTTAATGAACACAGGGACTGCTGTTCGCTATAATGTACACTGGGACTGCTGTTCTCTATAATGTGCACAGGCACTGCTGTTCTCTATAATGTACACAGGGACTGCTTTTCGCCAAAATGTACACAGTGACTGCTGTTCTCTGTAATGTACACAGGGTCTGCTGTTCTCTATAACGGGCACAGGGACTGGTGTTCTCTATAATATACAGAGGGGCTGCTGTTCTCTATAATGCACACAGGGACGGCTGTTCTCTATAATGTACACAGGGACTGCTGTTCCTTATAATGTACACAGGGACTGCTGTTCTCTATAATGTACACAGGGACTGCTGTTCTCTATAATGTACACAGGAACTGCTGTTCATTTTAATGTACTCAGGCACAGCGGATCTCTATAATGTACACAGGGGCTGCTGTTCTCTATAATACACTCAGGGACTGCTGTTCTCTATAATATGCATAGGGACTGCTGTTCTCTATAATGTACACAGGGACTGCGGTTTGCTATAATATACACAGGAACCGCTGTTCTGTATAATACACACAGGGACTGCTGTTCTCAATAATGGACACAGGCACTGCTCTTCTCTACTATGTACACAGGCACTGCTGTTCTCTATAGAGTACACTGGGACTGTGGTTTGCTATAATGTACACAGGGACTGCTGTACTGTATAATGTACACAGGCACTGCGGTTCTCTGTAATGCACATAGGGACTGCTGCTCACTACAGTGTACACAGGGACTGCGGTTTGCTATAATGTACTCAGGGACTGCTGTTCTCTACAATGGACACGGGCACTGCTGTTAGCTATATTGTACACAGGCACTCTGTTCTTTATAATGTTCACAGGGACTGCTGTTCTCTATAATGTACACATGGACTGCTGTTCTCAAAAATGTACACGGGGACTGATGTTCTCTATAAAGTGAACAGGGACTGCTGTTCTCCAAAGTGTACGCAGGGACAGCTGTTCTCTATAATGTACACAGGCACTGCTGTTCGCTATAATGTGCACTGGCACTGCTGTTCTCTATAGTGTACACAGGCACTGCTGTTCTCTATAATGCACACAGGCACTGCCGTTCTCTGTAGTGGTCACAGGGACTGCTGTTCTCTGTAATGTACACAGCGACTGCTCTTCTCTATAATGCACACAGGCACTGCTGTTCTCTATAGAGTACACTGGGACTGTGGTTTGCTATAATGTACACAGGGACTACTGTACTGTATAATGTACACAGGCACTGCGGTTCTCTGTAATGTACATAGGGACTGCTGCTCACTACAGTGTACACAGGGACTGCGGTTTGCTATAATGTACTCAGGGACTGCTGTTCTCTACAATGGACAATGGCACTGCTGTTAGCTATAATGTACACAGGCACTCTGTTCTTTATAAAGTTCACAGGGACTGCTGTTCTCTATAATATGCATAGGGACTGCTGTTCTGTATAATGTACACAGGGACTGCGGTTTGCTATAATGTACACAGGCACCGCTGTTCTGTATAATACACACAGGGACTGCTGTTCTCAATAATGGACACAGGCACTGCTCTTCTCTACTATGTACACAGGCACTGCCGTTCTCTATAGAGTACACTGGGACTGTGGTTTGCTATAATGTACACAGGGACTGCTGTACTGTATAATGTACACATACACTGCTGTTCTCTATAATGTACACAGGGACTGCTGTTCCCTATAATATACACAGGGACTGCTGTTTTCTATAATGTACACAGGGACTGCTGTTCTCTATAATGTGCACAGGGACTGCTGTTCTCTACAATGGACACGGGCACTGCTGTTAGCTATAATGTACACAGGCACTCTGTTCTTTATAATGTTCACAGGGACTGCTGTTCTCTATAATGTACACATGGACTGCTGTTCTCAAAAATGTACACGGGGACTGATGTTCTCCATAAAGTGAACAGGGACTGCTGTTCTCCAAAGTGTACGCAGGGACAGCTGTTCCCTATAATGTACACAGGCACTGCTGTTCGCTATAATGTGCACTGGCACTGCTGTTCTGTATAATGTACACAGGGACTGCGGTTTGCTATAATGTACACAGGCACCGCTGTTCTGTATAATACACACAGGGACTGCTGTTCTCAATAATGGACACAGGCACTGCTCTTCTCTACTATGTACACAGGCACTGCCGTTCTCTATAGAGTACACTGGGACTGTGGTTTGCTATAATGTACACAGGGACTGCTGTACTGTATAATGTACACAGGCACTGCGGTTCTCTGTAATGTACATAGGGACTGCTGCTCACTACAGTGTACACAGGGACTGCGGTTTGCTATAATGTACTCAGGGACTGCTGTTCTCTACAATGGACACTGGCACTGCAGTTAGCTATAATGTACACAGGCACTGCTGTTCGCTATAATGTACACAGGCACTCTGTTCTTTATAATGTTCACAGGGACTGCTGTTCTCTATAATGTACACATGGACTGCTGTTCTCAAAAATGTACACGGGGACAGATATTCTCTATAAAGTGAACAGTGTTCTCTATAATGTACACAGGGACTGCTGTTCTGTATAATGTACACAGGGACTGCTGTTCTCCATAGTGTACACCGGGACAGCTGTTCTGTATAATGTACACAGGGACTGCTGTTCTCCATAGTGTACACAGGGACTGCTCTTCTCTATACTGTACACATACACTGCTGTTCTCTATAATGTACACAGGGACTGCTGTTCCCTATAATATACACAGGGACTGCTGTTTTCTATAATGTACACAGGGACTGCTGTTCTCTATAATGTGCACAGGGACTGCTGTTCTCTACAATGGACACGGGCACTGCTGTTAGCTATAATGTACACAGGCACTCTGTTCTTTATAATGTTCACAGGGACTGCTGTTCTCTATAATGTACACATGGACTGCTGTTCTCAAAAATGTACACGGGGACTGATGTTCTCTATAAAGTGAACAGGGACTGCTGTTCTCCAAAGTGTACGCAGGGACAGCTGTTCCCTATAATGTACACAGGGACTGCTGTTCGCTATAATGTGCACTGGCACTGCTGTTCTCTATAATGTACACAGGGACTGCTGTTCGCTATAATGTGCACTGGCACTGCTGTTCTCTATAATGTACACAGGGACGGCTGTTCGCTACACTGTACATAGGCACTGCTGTTCTCTATAGTGTACACAGTGACTGCTGTTCTCTATAATGCACACAGGCACTGCTGTTCTCTGAAATGGACACAGGAACTGCAGTTCTCGATAATGTACACAGTGACTGCTGTTCTATATAAGGTACACATGGACTGCTGTTCGCTATAATGAACACAGGGACTGGTGTTCTCTATATTGTACACAGAGACTGCTGTTCTCTATCGTGTGCCCAGGGACTTCGGTTCTCTGTAGTGTACACAGGCACTGCTATTCTCTACAATGTACACAGGGACTGCTCTTCTCTATAATGCACACAGGCACTGCTGTTCTCTGTAATGGACACGGGCACTGCTGTTCTCTATAATGTACACAGGGACTGCTATTCTCTATAGTGTACACAGTGACTGCTGTTCTCTACAATGTATACAGGGACTTCTCTTCTCTATAATGCACACAGGCACTGCTGTTCACTGTAATGGACACAGGGACTGCTGTTCTCTATAATGTACAAAGTTGCTGCTGTTCACTGTAATGGACACAGGGAGTGCGGTGCTCTATAATGGACACAGGGACTGCTGTTCTCTATAATGTACACAGGGACTGCTCTTCTTTATAATGGACACAGGGAATGGTGTTCTCTGTAATGTACACAGGGACAGCCGTTCTCCATAGTGTACACAGGGACTGCTGTTCTCTATACTGTACACAGGGACTGCTGTTCTCTTTGTTGTACACAGGGACTGAAGTTCTCTATATCATACACAGGCACTGCTGTTCTCTATATTGTACGCAGGGACTGCTGTTCGCTATAATGTACACAAGGACTGCTGTTCTCAATAATGGACACAGGGAGTGCTGTTCTCTATAATGGACACAGGCACTGTCGTTCTCTATAATATACATAGGAACTGCTGCTCACTACAGTGTACACAGGGACTGCTGTTCGCTATAATGTACACAGGCACTGCTGTTCACTAAAATGTGTTGGTACAGTGTTGGGAGTGGGCGACAGTGTTGGGAGTGGGGACAGTGTTGGTGTGGGGACAGTGTTGGAAGTGAGGACAGTGTTGGGGGCGGGGATAGCGTTGGGGGCGGGGATATTATTGGGAGTGGGGGACAGTGTTGGAGGTGGGGGACAGTGTTGGGATTGGGGGACAGTGTTGGGAGCGGGGGCAGTGTTGGGAGCAGGGACAGTGTTGGGGGTGGGTGACAGTGTTGGGAGTGGGGGACAGTGTTGGGGGTGGGGACAGGGTTGGGGGTGGGGGCAGTGTTGGGGGTGGGGGGACAGTGTTGGGAGCGGGGGCAGTGTTGGGGGCAGGGACAGTGTTGGGGGTGGGTGACAGTGTTGGGAGTGGGGGACAGTGTTGGGGGTGGGGACAGGGTTGGGGGTGGGGGCAGTGTTGGGGGTGGGGGCAGTTTTGAGGGTGGGGGACAGTGTTGGGAGTGGGGGACAGCGTTGGGGGTGGGGGACAGTGATGGGAGTGGGGACAGTATTGGAAGCAGGGGACAGTGTTGGGGGTGGGGACAGTGTTGGGTGGGGACAGTGTTGGGGGTGGGGACAGTGTTGGAGTGGGGACAGTGTTGTGGGTGAGGGACAGTGTAGGGGGTGGGGAACAGTATTGGGAGTGAGAGACAGTGTTGGGAGTGGGTGACAGTGTTGGGAGTGGGTGACAGTGTTGGGACTGGGGGACAGTGGTGGGAGTGGGGGACAGTGTTGGGGGTGAGGGACAGCGTTGGGGTGGAGACAGTGTTGGAGGTGGGGGACAGTGTTGGGATTGGGGGACAGTGTTGGGAGCGGGGGCAGTGTTGGGGGCAGGGACAGTGTTGGGGGTGGGTGACAGTGTTGGGAGTGGGGGACAGTGTTGGGCGTGGGGACAGTGTTGGGTTTTCGGGACAGTGTTGGGAGTGGGAGACAGTGTTGGGGGTGGGGACAATGTTGGGAGTGGGAGACAGTGTTGGGAGTGGGAGACAGTGTAGGGGTGGGGGACAGTGTTAGGAGTGAGAGACAGTGTTAGGGGTGGGGGACAGTGTTGGGGGTGGGGACAATGTTGGGATTGGTGGAGTGGTGGACAGTGTTGGGAGTGTGGGACAATGTTGGGGGTGGGGGACAACGGTGGGAGTGGGGGACAGTGTTTGGAGTGGGGTACAGTGTTGGGGGTGGGGACAGTGTTGGGGTGGGGACAGTGTTAGGGGTGGTGGACAGTGTAGAGGGTGGGGACAGTGTTGTGAGTGGGGGACAGTGTTGGGAGTGGGTGACAGTGTTGGGGCTGGGGGACAGTGGTTGGAGTGGGGGGACAGTGTTGGGGGTGGGGGACAGCGTTGGGGTGGAGACAGTGTTGGGAGAGGGGTACAGTGTTGGGAGTGGGGTACAGTGTTGGGAGTGGGGGACAGTGTTGGGGGTGGCGGACAGTGTTGGGGGTGGGGAACAGTGTTGGGGTTGGGCACAGTGTTGGAAGTGGGGGCCAGTGTTGGGTTTGGGGGACAGTGTTGGGGTTGGGGACAGTGTTGGGGTGGGGACAGTATTGGGTGTGGTGGACAGGGTTGGGATTTGGGGATCGTGTTGGGTGTGGGAGACAGTTTTGGGGGTGGGGGACAACGTTGGGGGTGGAGAACAGCAGTGTGAGTGGGGGACAGCGTTGGCAGTGGGGGACAGTGTTGGGTGTGGTGACGGTGTTGGGGTGGGGACAGTGTTGGGGTGGGGGACAGTGTAGGGGTGGGGGACAGTGTTGGGAGTGGGGGACAGTGTTGGAAATGGGTGACAGTTTTGGGGATGGGGACAGTGGTGGGAGTGGGGGACAGTGTTGGGGGTGCAGGACAGCATTGGGGTGGGGACAGTGTTTGGGGAGGGGTACAGTGTTGGGAGTGAGGGACAGTGTTGGGGGTGGGGGACAGTGTTGCGCTTGGGGGATAGTGTTGGGAGCGGGGACAGTGTTGGGGTGGGGACAGTGTTGGAAGTGGGGGACTGTGTTGGGTTTGGGGGACAGTGTTGGGGTTGGGGACAGCGTTGGGGGTGGGGGGACAGTGTTGGGGGTGGGTACAGTGTTGGGGGCGGGGGCAGTGTTGTGGTGGGGACAGTATTGGGGGTGGGGACAGTGTTGGATTTTGGGGACAGTGTTGGGAGTGGGAGACAGTGTTGGGGGTGGGGGCAGTGTTGGGAGTGGGAGACAGTGTTGGGGGTGGGAACAGTGTTGCGAGTGGGAGACAGTGTTGGGAGTGGGAGACAGTGTTGGGGTTGGGGACAGTATTGAGGGTTGGGGACAGTGTTGGAGGCGATGATAGTGTTGGGATGGGGGGCAGTGATGGGAGTGGGAGACAGTGTTGGGGGCCGGGACAGTGTTGGGGGTGGAGGTCAGTGTTGGGGGTGGGGACAGTATTGGGGGTGAGGTGCAGTGTTAGGGGTGGGGACAGTGCTGGGAGTAGGAGACAGTGTTGGGGGCAGTGTCAGTGTTTGGGGTGGGGGGCAATGTTGGGGTGGGGGACAGAGTTGGGGTGGGGAAAGTGTGGGACATGGGAGACAGTGTTGGGGGCGGGGACAGTGTTGAGGGTGAAGGGGCAGTGGTGGGGGTGGGGACAATGTTGGGAGTGGGAGACAGTATTGGGGGCGGGGACAGTGTTGGGGGCGGGGACAGTGTTGGGGAGGCGGGGAAAGTGTTGGGGTTGGGAACAGTGTTGGGGTCGGGGACTGTGTTGGGGGTGGGGACAATGTTGGGATTGGGGGAGTGGGGGACAGTGTTGGGAGTGGGGTACAGTGTTGGGAGTGGGGGACAGTGTTGGGAGTGGGGACAGTGTTCGGGTGGGGACAGTGTTGGAAGTGGGAGACAGTGTTGAAAGTGGGGGACGGTGTTGGGGTTGGGAACAGTGTTGGAGTGGGGGACAGTGTTGGGGTGGTGTACTGTGTTGGGAGTGGGGGTCAGTGTTGGGAGTGGGAGACAGTGTTGGGGGTGGGGTACAGTGTTGGGAGTGGGGGGCAGTGTTGGGGGTGGGGGACAGTGTTGGGGGTGGGGACAGTGTTGGAGGCGGGGATAGTCTTGGGGTAGGGACAGTGTTGGGGGTGGGGAACAGTGTTGGGTTTAGGGACAGTGTTGGCGTGGGGAGAGTGTTGGAGGTGGGGAAGTGTTGCGGTTGGGGATAGTGTTGGGAGTGGGGGACAGTGTTAGGATTGGGCACAATGTTGGGGTGGGGACAGTGTTGGGAATGGGGACAGTGTTGGAGGTTGGGATAGTGTTGGGGGCAGGGACAGTGTTAGGAGTGGGGGACAGTGTTGGCATTGGGGACAGTGTTGGGGCAGGGACTGTGTTGGGAGTGGAGGACAGTGTTGGGGGTGGGGTCAGTTTTGGGGTGGTGACAGTGTTTGGGGTGGGGACAGTGTTAGGGCCGGGGACAGAATTGGGGGTGGGGACTGTATTGGGGTGGGGACAGTGTTGGAAGTGGGGTACAGTGTTGGGAGTGGGGGACAGTGTTGGGAGTGGGGGACAATGTTGGGGTGGAGGCAGTGTTGGGAGTGCGGATAGTGTTGGGGTGAAGACAGTATTGGGGTGGGGTACAGTGTTGGAAGTGGGGGACAGTGTTGGGGCTGGGGTACAGTGTTGGAAGTGAGCGACAGTGTTCGGTTTGGAGGACAGTGTTGGGGTTGGGGGCATTGTTGTGGGTGGGGTACAGTGTTGGGAGTGGGGGCCAGTGTTGGGAGTGGGGGACAGTGTTGGGCGTGGGGGACAGTGTTGGGGGTGGGGTACAGTGTTGGGAATGGGGGACAGTGTTGGGCGTGGGGGACAGTGTTGGGGGTGGGGTACAGTGTTGGGTGTGGGGGACAGTGTTGGGGGTGGGGATAGTGTTGGGGTCGGGGATAGTGTTGGGGTGGGTCAGTTTTGGGGGTGGGGGACAGTGCTGGGTTTGGGGACAGTGTTAGCGTGGGGAGAGTGTTGGAGGTGGGGACAATGTTGGGGTCGGGGACAGTGTTTGGGTGGGGGACAGTGCTGAGGGTGGGGACAGTGTTGGGGTTGGGGACATTGTTGGGAGTGGGGAACAGTGTTGGGGCAGGGACTGTGTTGGGAGTGGGGGACAGTGTTGGTGTTGGGGACAGTGTTGGAGTGGGGACAGTGTTGGGATGAGATCAGTGTTGGGGTGGGGTCAGTGTTGTGAGTGGGGGACAGTGTTGGGGTTGGGGACAGTATTGGGTGGGGACAGTGTTGGGGTGGGGTCAGTGTTGTGAGTGGGGGACAGTGTTGGGGCAGGGACTGTGTTGGGAGTGGGGGAGAGTTTTTGGGTTGGGGACAGTGTTGGGGTGGGGTCAGTGTTGGGAGTGGGGGACAGTGTTGGGGTGGGGGACAGTGTTGGGATTGGGGACAGTGTTGGGGCGGGGACAGTGTTGGGGCGGGGACTGTGTTGGGAGTGGGGGACAGTGTTGGGGTTGGGGACAGTGTTGGTGCGGGGACAGTGTTGGGTGTGGGAGACAGTGTTGGGGGATGGGGTCAGTGTTGGGGGTCAGGACAGTGTTGGGGTGGGGTCAGTGTTCTGAATGGGAGAAAGTGTTGGGGGTGGGGATATTGTTGGGGGTGGGGAGAGGGTTGGGGTGGGGGACAGTGTTGGGGTTGGGGACAGTGTTGGGGGGACTGTGATGGACCAGGGACAGTGTTGGGGGTGGGGATAGTGTTGGGGGTTGGGGACAAAGTTGGGGTTTGGGGACAGTGTTGGGGTCAGGGACAGTGTTGAGGTGGGGGACAGTGTTGGGATGGGAGACAGTGTTGGGGTGGGAACAGTGTTGGGGTTGGGGTCAGTGTTGGGAGTGGGGGACAGTGTTGGGATTGGGGACAGTGTTGGGAGTGGGTGACAGTGTTGGGATTGGGGACAGTGTTGGGAATGGGGGACAGTGTTAGGGTGGGGACAGTGTTGGCGTTGTGGACAGTGTTGGGAGTGGGAGACAGTGTTCGGGGCAGGGACAGTGTTGGGGGCTGGGACAGTGTTGGGCAGGGACAGTGTTGGGGGCAGGAACAGTGTTGGTGTTGGGGGACAGTGTTGTGGGCGGGGGTCAGTGTTGTGGGCAGGGACAGCGTTGGGGGCGGGGACAGTGTTGGGAGTGGGGTACAGTGTTGGAGTTAGGGTTGGGGACAGTGTTGGAGTTAGGGTCAGTATTGGGAGTGGGAGACAGTGTTGGGGGCGGGAAAGTGTTGGGGGTGGGGACACTGTTGGGGTTGGGGACACTGTTGGGAGTGGGAGACAGTGTTGGGGGTGGGGGACAGTGGGGAGTGGGGGACAGTGTTGGGGTGGGAGACAGTGTTGGGGGTGGGGGACAGGGTTGGGAGTGGGAGACAGTGTTGGGGGCAGGGACAGTGTTGAGAGTGGTGAACAGTGTTGGGCAGGGACAGTGTTGGGATTGGGGGACAGTGTTGGTGTTGGGGACAGTGTTGTGGGCGGGGGTCAGTGTTGTGGGCAGGGACAGCATTGGCAGTGGGGTACAGTGTTGGGAGTGGGGGCCAGTGTTGGGAGTGGGGTACAGTGTTGGGAGTGGGGGCCAGTGTTGGGTTGGGGGACAGTGTTGGGGTTGAGGACAGTGTTGGGAGTGGGGTACAGTGTTGGGAGTGGAGGCCAGTGTTGGGAGTGGGGGACAGTGTTGGGAGTGGGGGACAGTGTTGAGGGTGGGGTACAGTGTTGGGAGTGGGGGGCAGTGTTGGGGTGGGGACAGTGTTGGGGGTGGGGACAGCATTTGTGTCGAGGATAGTGTTAGGGTGGGGACAGTGTTGGGGGTGGGGGACAGTGTTGAGTTTGGGGACAGTGTTGGCGTGGGGAGAGTGTTGGAGGTGGGGACAGTGTTGGGGTCAGGAATAGTGTTTGGAGTGGGGGACAGTGTTGGGGTGGAGACAGTGTTGGGATTGGGGACAATGTTGGGGCGGGGAGAGTGTTGGGGCAGGGACAGTGTTGGGAGTGGGGAACAGTGTTGGAGGTGGGATAGTGTTGGGGGCAGGGACAGTGTTGGGAGTGGGGGACAGTGTTGGCATTAGGGACAGTGTTGCGACGGGAACTGTGTTGGGAGTGGGGTACAGTGTTGGAGGTTGGGGACAGTGTTGGGGTGGGGACTGTGTTGGGGGTGGGAGACAGTGTTGGGGTGGGGTCAGTGTTGTGAGTGGGAGACAGTGTTGAGGGTGGGGACATTGTTGGGGGCAGGGACAGTGTTGGGGTGGGGGACAGTGTTGGGTTGGGGACAGTGTTGGAGTTAGGGTCAGTGTTGGGAGTGGGAGACAGTGTTGGGGGCGGGAAAGTGTTGGGGGTGGGGACACTGTTGGGGTTGGGGACACTGTTGGGAGTGGGAGACAGTGTTGGGGGTGGGGGACAGTGTTGGGGGTGGGGGACAGTGGGGAGTGGGGGACAGGGTTGGGAGTGGGAGACAGTGTTGGGGGCAGGGACAGTGTTGAGAGTGGTGAACAGTGTTGGGCAGGGACAGTGTTGGGATTGGGGGACAGTGTTGGTGTTGGGGACAGTGTTGTGGGCGGGGGTCAGTGTTGTGGGCAGGGACAGCGTTGGCAGTGGGGTACAGTGTTGGGAGTGGGGGCCAGTGTTGGGAGTGGGGTACAGTGTTGGGAGTGGGGGCCAGTGTTGGGTTGGGGGACAGTGTTGGGGTTGAGGACAGTGTTGGGGGGGACTGTGATGGGCCAGTGACAGTGTTGGGGGCAGGGACAGTGTTGGGATGGGGGACAGTGTTGGGGTGGGGACAGTGTTGGGGTTGGGGTCAGTGTTGGCGGTTGGGGACACTGTTGGGAGTGGGAGACAGTGTTGGGGGTGGGGGACAGTGGGGAGTGGGGGACAGGGTTGGGAGTGGGAGACAGTGTTGGGGGCAGGGACAGTGTTGAGAGTGGTGAACAGTGTTGGGCAGGGACAGTGTTGGGATTGGGTGACAGTGTTGCAGCTGGGGGACAGTGGTGGGAGTGGGGTCAGTGTTGGGAGTGGGAGACAGTGTTGGTGTCGGGGACAGTGTTGGGGGTGGGGCACAGTGTTGGGGTGGGGACAGTGTTGGGGTGGGGAAAGTGTTGGGATGGGGACAGTGTTGGGGTGGGGACAGTGTTGGCATTGTGGACAGTGTTGGGGGCGGGAACAGTGTTGGGGGTGGTGATAGTGTTGGGGGTGGGAGACGTTGTTGGGGGTGGAGACAGTGTTTTGGGCAGGGACATTGTTGGGAGTGGGAGACAATGTTGGGGGCGGAGACAGTGTTTGGGCGGGGACAGTGTCAGGGGCAGGGACAGTGTTGCGGGCAAGGACAGTGTTGGGGGTGGGAGACAGTGTTGGGGATGGGGACAGTGTTGGGGTTGGGGTCAGTGTTGGCGGTGGGGACAGTGGTGGGAGTGGGGGACAGTGTTGGGAGTGGGGGACACTGTAGGGGTGAGTGACAGTGTTGGAAGTGAGGGCAGTGTTGGGAGTCGGGGTCAGTGTTGGGGTGGGGGTGGGGGCAGGGACAATGTTGGAGGCAGGGACAGTGTTGGGGGTGGGGAACTGTGTTGGGAGTGGGGGACAGTGTTGGGGATGGGGACAGTGTTAGGGATGGGGGACAGTGTTGGGGGTGAGGACAGTGTTGGGGGTTGGGACAGTTTGGAGTGGGGGACAGTGTTGGAGATGGGGTCAGTGTTGTGGGTGGGAGACAGTGTTGGGAGTGGGGGACAGTGTTGGGCATGGGGACAGTGTTGGGGATGGGGACAGTGTTGGGAGCGGAGGCAGTGTTGGGTGCAGGGACAGTGTTGGGGGCATGGGCACAGTGTTGGGGGTGGGGGATAGTGTTGGGAGCGGGGGCACAGTGTTGGGGGCGGGGGCACAGTGTTGGGGGCGGGGGCACAGTGTTGGGGCACTGTTCTCTCTCAGATACACAGGCAATGCTGTTCAGAATGTAAGTAAAGTTTTCTGTATCTGTGCTTTGCTTGGAACTAGGGCGTGGCCTCAGCTGCAAGGAGCCAGGATGGTAGCAAGGATGGGCAAGGGAGGAGATCTCTCGTGAATTGGGGTTCATTTGGGTGTTTGTTTAAAATCAATGTAGTGGTTAGTTTTTTGTTGGGATAGTTTTTAGACTTTATAGAGTTAATGTCTTTTTTTTGCTTGCGACACCTCAGATAAGCTTCCTCCTCTTGGGAAACCACGGGCTGCCTCCTGCCTTAGACATGCTGCAGGAGATGCATTTAACTGATAAAGAGCATCTGAAACTGCAGCGGGGGTGGCGGGGGTGGGGGGGGGGGGGAGGGGTATGACAGGGTATTCTTCTCCTCCTTTAGCTCCAAGAGTAGAGGAGTAGCTATGCTGATAAGAAGGAACCTTCCATTCCAGGTAACTGAGCAAATTAAGGACGAACATGGATGGTTCATCATTCTTAAAGCTCTAATACATGGGGAAGAGTATGGCGTCCTGAATATTTATTGTTCCCCAGCACACCCTCTTAAATATCTAATTGATGCAGTTGCTAAATTAATGAATTTTGGGGTGCACCGCACGATCATAGGAGAGGATTTTAACCGCTTAATGGATCCCGGGATAGACAGGATGCTAAGGGGCCTGGCAGGTACGCCCATCCAATCTGGACTTGTGTGAGGAGTTGGGATTAGTGGATGTGTGGAGGCATCGCCACCCTAATGGAAGAGACTTTATTCTTTATTCCAACATACACAAGCGCCACAGGTGAATTGACATGTTCCTTATGCTGTCGGTTTGTTTGGACAGAACATTGGCTTGCATAATTGGTAAGATAACTATCTTGGACCATGCGGCAATGTATTTAGATGTTAAAATCAAGGGTGGTGGAATAGATGCATGGCACTGGCACATGAACCCATTCCTGTTAAGGGATAGCACATTTGTTGAGTATATTACAAGAGATTTCAGGGCCTTCTGGGAAATTAACCCTGGTACGGCAGTAATCCAGCAATACTTTGGAAGGCCACTAAGTATGGTACACCACAAAACAGAGCAGTTTTATAAGACATGATGGCCCTTTCTAAATTATATTGACACAGACTTATTGGTAATATTAATCAGGGCCGTGATATAGCCGTGGGAATCAGCTTGGCCACCCGTGGGGCCCTGGGAGGGGGAAGCTGTGGAAAAATATAACGGGTACAATGACTGGTGCAGGAGTTTATGTGGAGGTATGGTGAGTGGAGTAGAATAAAGTAATGTGATATAATTTAATTTAAGCTCGTTTGAATTCAGCTTTATTTAATTTTTATTTTTTGTTTGTTCTGGTACAATAGTCGGTAGTTTATCATTAATAGTATTATGATGTAATATTGTTGTATTTCTCTATATTTTTGTGATTTGGTTTTTTGTTATATATAGTTGTCTTGTAAAAGATTTGAAAATGTTTTTAATGAAAATATTTATTAGAAAAGGAAGGAGATTTTTAGAAAAGATATCAGTAGGCCAGCTTTACATCTGTTATTCAAATCGTGTTGTAAAGAATGGTAAAGAAACGCATTCCTGCCCTTTCCCTGTAACATCTCTACATCCTCCTCACAGATCACCTGTCCATCCAGCTTTGTATCATCTGCAAATTTTGAGATTCCCTCATCTAAATCATTAAATATTTTGTGAATAGCTTGTGACATCAGTAGTCCCTGCCTGCCAGTCAGGAACAAGACCCAATTATTCCTACTCTTTGGATCCTGTCTGCTAACCAATTTCCAACCATCTCAATACAATATCCCCAATGCCATGCATTTTAAGTTTACACGGTAATCGCTTATGTGGGACTTTCTTGAAAGGCTTCTGAAAGTCCAAATAAACCACATCCATTGGTTCCCCTGATCAACTATACCATTTGACTTGATTTATTTATTGTCACTTTTTACTTTGTTACAAAATATGGTGAAAAGTGTTGTACAGTTTCACCAGTTATCAGAGAATCCCTACCGTGTGAAAGTAGGCCATTCGGCCAATATCAACCCTCCAAAGAGCATTCCACACACCTACTCTATAACTCTGCATTTCCCATAGCTAACACACCTAGCCTCCACATCCCTGGACAATTTAGCATCGCCAGTCTACCTAGCAGTGCAACTTTGGACTGTGGGAAGAAACCGGATCACACAGAGGAAACCCATGGACAGAATGCACAACCTTCACACAGACAGTCGTGTGAGGCTGGAACCGAACCCGGATCCCTGGTGCTGTGAGGCAGCAGTGCTAGCCACAGTGACGCCCCTCTCTGGCACCATCTTAAAACACAAAAAAATAAATCAAAGCATAGAATATAAAAGCAGAAAAATAAAGAAAACGTGTGCAATCTTATTGTCTTATTTGTTACATTCTTGAAGAATTCCTGTAGATTTGTCAAGCATGATTTCCCTTTCCTAAATCCATGCTGACTACATCTGATTCCACCACTGTTTTCTAAGTGCTGTGCTATAAAATCTTTGATAATAGACTCTGGCAACTTCCCCACTATCAATGTCAGACTCACTGGTCTATAAATTCCCTATTTTTCTCTACCTCCCTTTTTAAATTGAATTACTTTAGGTAACCTCCAATCTATAGGAATTTTTTCAGAGTCAAAATAATCTTGGAAGAAGGCTACCAGTGCATCCACTATTTATCGCACTGCTTCCTTACATAAGATGTATATTTACTTGTCATGTTAAAGTTGCATTCACTGGCCTTAAGCTGTTTCAAAACTCCAGCCCATATATCAGTACAGAGAAGTCCCATTCTCAGCAAACGTTGAGGATGAGAATTGGTCTCACAGATTATTAACAATAACTATGAAAATGAAAATCAGGTGAGCTGTAAAACAAGCTGCTGTTCTTTACCACCCATCTGCACACCATTGATTGTTATTTGTTTTCAGTTAATTGCTCAATTGCAAATATAACAAGATGTCAAGTTTTTGAAACCTTCCCATGTCATACACTGATTACATCATAAACAGTCTGATTACATGGTACAGCCAACCCTGATATCATTCTTGCCACACACTGCACCTTCTGTCCCCTAAAACCCTTTAAAACACTATATCTTACATCCCACCCTATCACCCTACCCTTCTATTCATATCTCACACTGATTACATCACAAAGGCTGCTGTCACAGCTGAAGAACTTAGAACATACTGTAAGCGAAATAAAGACCTTCTGCTGATTCCGCTTGATGTCAATGGTAAGTGATCCATGGATATTCACAAACATACACTGGCGCTGGATCAATAATGGAAAAAGGCTCAGCTCTGTTGTCTGTCCCAGAGTTGATTATCTTTACTTTGAAAACAAAAATCTTTTGGGCCTAATTGAATTTCTTATGATTATGGAGAGAATTTGACAATAGTGATGCAGCAAAAATGTTTGTAATGGTGTTCATTCAATCATTAGGGAATTTGAGTTAAATGTGAAAAAAGTGAGGAGTAAGAGGGCATGGAAATAGACTAAAGAACAAGTCCCAGGTAATGGCATGAAGCCTTTTGCATGATCTTTACAGACATAGCAACTTAATCTGGGTGGAGTTAAAACGAATAATGTTGAAAGTGCAAAATGTTAAGTGCCTATGCTTGATTATCTTTTATGCTAGTTCAAAACCCTTTGCCAGAAACAATACTGACCACGCCTTCAGATCACAATTGCACGTTTCCATCTATTGTGCTTGTGTCAGTTAGGTTGTTATGGCACAGTGGTAATATTCCTGCCTCTGAGGAAGGAGCCCTGGGTTCATTTGCTCCAGAGATGTGTAATAACCTCCCCAACTTGCTGAGATATTTGTATCATCGATAGTCACAGGTGAGGGGCCGGAAGACTGGAGGTTGGCAAACGTGGTGCCACTGTTTAAGAAGGGCGGTAAAGATAAGCCAGGGAACTATAGACCGGTGAGCCTGACATTGGTAGTGGGCAAGTTATTGGAGGGAATCCTGAGGGACAGGATGTACATGTATTTGGAAAGGTGACCTGAAATTTACCTGGACTATCTCTGACACCTCCCTCCCCTTCCTGGACCTCTCCATCTCCAGTAGTGACGACCGACTTGACACTGACATTTTTTACAAACCCACCGACTCCCATAGATACCTGGATTACACCTCTTCCCACCCTATCTCTTGCAAAAATGCCATCCCGTATTCCCAATTTCTCCGCCTCCGCCGTATCTGCTCCCAGGAGGACCAGTTCCACCATAGGACACACCAGATGGCCTCCTTCTTTAGAGACCGCAATTTCCCTTCTCATGTGGTTAAAGATGCCCTCCAACGCATCTCGTCCACATCCCGCACCTCCGCCCTCAGACCCCACCCCTCCAACCGTAACAAGGACAGAACGCCCCTGGTGCTCACCTTCCACCCTACAAACCTTCGCATCAACCAAATCATCCACCGACATTTCCGCCACCTCCAAAAAGACCCCACCACCAGGGATATATTTCCCTCCCCACCCCTTTCCGCCTTCCGCAAAGACCGTTCCCTCCATGACTACCTGGTCAGGTCCACACCCTCCTACGACCCACCCTCCCATTTTGGCACTTTCCCCTGCCACCGCAGGAACTGTAAAACCTGTGCCCACACCTCCTCCCTCACCTCTATCCAAGGCCCTAAAGGAGCCTTCCACATCCATCAAAGTTTCACCTGCACATCCACCAATATCATTTATTGTATCCGTTGCTCCCGATGTGGTCTCCTCTACATTGGGGAGACTGGG
The DNA here is from genome assembly GCF_047496795.1 of Chiloscyllium punctatum. Lineage (NCBI taxonomy): Eukaryota > Metazoa > Chordata > Chondrichthyes > Orectolobiformes > Hemiscylliidae > Chiloscyllium > Chiloscyllium punctatum. Next base: position 56,019,181 of record NC_092775.1, read on the forward strand.
CGCCTCCTAGCAGAGCGCTTTAGGGAACATCTCCGAGACACCCGCACCAATCAACCAAACCGTCCCATGGCCCAACATTTCAACTCCCCCTCCCACTCTGCCGAGGACATGGAAGTCCTGGGCCTCCTTCACCGCCGCTCCCTCACCACCAGACGCCCGGAGGAAGAACGCCTCATCTTCCGCCTCGGAACACTTCAACCCCAGGGCATCAATGTGGACTTCAACAGCTTCCTCATTTCCCCTTCCCCAACCTCATCCTAGTTTCAAACTTGCAGCTCAGTTACTGTCTCCTTGACTTGTCCGACCTGCCTATCTTCTGTTCCACCTATCCACTCCACCCTCTCCTCCTTGACCTATCACCTTCATCTCCTCCCCCACTCACCCATTGTACTCTATGCTACTCTCTCCCCACCCCCACCCTCCTCTAGCTTATCTCTCCATGCTTCAGGCTCACTGCCTTTATTCCTGATGAAGCGGCTTTTGCCCGAAACGTTGATTTCGCTGCTCGTTGGATGCTGCCTGAACTGCTGTGCTCTTCCAGCACCACTAATCCAGTATGTATTTGGAAAGGCAAGGACTGATTCGGGATAGTCAACATGGCTTTGTGCGTGGGAAATCATGTCTCATAAACTTGACTGAGTTTTTTGAAGAGATTGATGAGGGCAGAGCAGTAGATGTGATCTATATGGACTTCAGTAAGGCATTTGACAAGGTTCCCCATGGGAGACTGGTTAGCAAGGTTAGATCTCATGGAATACAGCGAGAACTAACTATTTGGATACAGAACTGGCTCAAAGGTAGAAGACAGAGGGTGGTGATGGAGGGTTGTGTTTCAGACTGGAGGCCTGTGACCAGTGGAGTGCCACAAGGATCGGTGATGGGCCCTCTACTTTTTGTCATTTACATAAATGATTTGGATGTGAGCATAAGAGGTACAGTTAGTAAGTTTGCAGATGACACCAAAATTGGAGGTGTAGTGGACAGCGAAGAGGGTTACCTCAGATTACAACATGATCTGGACCAGATGGGCCAATGGGCTGAGAAGTGGCAATTTAATTCAGATAAATGCGAGGTGCTGCATTTTGGGAAAGCAAATCTTAGCAGGACTTATGCACTTGATGGTAAGTCCTAGGGAGTGTTGCTGAACAAAGAGACCTTGGAGTGCAGGTTCATAGCTCCTTGAAAGTGGAGTCGCAGGTCGATAGGATAGTAAAGAAGGTGTTTGGTATGCTTTCCTTTAATTGGTCAGAGTATTGAGTACAGGAGTTGGGAGGTCATGTTGCAGCTGTACAGGACATTGGTTAGGCCACTGTTGGAATATTGCGTGCAATTCTGGTCTCCTTCCTTTCGGAAAGATGTTGTGAAACTTGCAAGGGTTCAGAAAAGATATACAAGGATGTTGCCAGGGTTGGAGGATTTGAGCTACAGGGAGAGGCTGAACAGGCTGGGGCTGTTTTCCCTGGAGCGTCGGAGACTGAGGGGTGACCTTATAGAGGTTTATAAAATCATGAGGGGCATGGATAGGGTAAATAGACAAAGTCTTTTCCCTGGGGTGGGGGAGTCCAGAACTAGAGGGCATAGGTTTAGGGTGAGAGGGGAAAGATATAAAAGAGACCTAAGGGGCAACTTTTCACGCAGAGGGTGGTACGTGTATGGAATGAGCTGCCAGAGGATGTGGTGGAGGCTGGTACAATTGCAACATTTAAAAGGCATTTGGATGGGTATATGAATAGGAAGGGTTTGGGGGGATATGGCCGGGTGCTGGCAGGTGGGACTAGATTAGGTTGGGATATCTGGTCGGCATGGATGGATTGGACCGAAAGGTCTGTTTCCATGCTGTACATCTCTATGACTCTATAACTAGCTTCCTTAGACAATATCTACATCCCCAACTGGGTTCCTTAGACAATATCCAGATTCTCTGTTATATAGACTCTTGGAATCACTGCATTATGCTCTCATACATAGCAATTACTTTAAATTTAGCCAATTAATCTTTTGTTCTGGTAGAATATAGACATGTGACCAGCAATCAATTGAAGGTAGAAGTGCATCTCACTCTGCTGTGAAAATATTAATTAAGTGAACACAGCAAATATCAGCAATTAATTAGATAGATTTTAAAAAAGCACCTTATACTCTACGTGCTCACTGTAAAAGAAAATCTTTTCTCACATTTTATATCACCCTACCGGAACATTGATTGAAACAATTATCTTTGGTCATGCTACTTGATTGCACTGAGGAGAGTGTATTAAAAGCCCATAAACAGCTTGTGAGGCCTTGGGGTTTATTTTAGCTGGAACAACAGAAGCAGGCCGGAATGGGCAGGGTCAAGCTCCCACAGAACCAGGACTTTGTTTCAGTTCTCAGTCGCATTTATTGCTGGCTCGTGAACCTGGGTGGAAATTGCAGCACATCTCTCCTTCCTGCAGTCCCTCAGTTTTCTCTTGATGTTCATCCTCCCGGACTGTAGAATTGCCTGTGAGACAGTCTATTTTTCTGAACTTGCCTTTTGTCAAGGGTGTGCTTACAGGACTGAGAGTGTGGTGCTGGAAAAGCACTGCAAGGCAGGCAGCAACAGAGGAGCAGAAGAATCAATTTCTCAGGAAAGCCCTTCAGGCATTCCTGATGAAGGACTTATGCCTGAAACATCGATTTTCCTACTCCTTGGATACTGCCTGACCTGCTGGGCTTTTCCAGCACCACACGCTCTACACGCTCAACATCGGTAGTCCTTATTTGCGCCCTGTATTTACAGAATGTTACTATCTTGGAACAGTTACTGTTTAGTAGTAAAATAATCCATTATTTTGTTCAGTTTTCCAGTAGAGTTCAGTCATTCCAATGTCGTTTTTCTGTTGTTGTATTTTAACTATAGTGTATGAACAAACTGTTTTGCTTTAAATCTGGTAATTTGACCAATCTAATTGAATCTAAAATGCATTGTCTGGCACTTGCCTTTAAAATAAGAAAAAGTTCGCGTGTAGACTATCTTCTTAATATATTTTGAGGGAGTTTGGGCTGGTCCATAACATTTTACATTACTAAAACCAAAGTAACATGTTCCCAGGTAGATTGTGCAATAATGCTCTAAGGAAAAGTTCCTGATGCATATGACAGATTTCTATTCCATGTTACCTTTATTCTTGTAGTTTGTCCAGTCAATATGCAGATTAAACTCATCTAAATATTACACTGCCCCTTATGCTCCTCTATCATTTCTTGATTTATACTTTGTCCTACAGCGAGGGAACTCTTCCGGGGCCTATAATTGACTCCCATCCATGACTCATTTCCCTTGCTATTCCTTACTTCCACTCAAACTCATTCCACATGTTAATCTATTACACTTAGATCACTACTCACCACTGCACAGATTCCTTCTTTTATGGACAACACTCCCCTGCCTATTTCCGTTTCAGTTATTTTTTTTGGAAGGTCAAATACTCTACAGTATTGAGTTCCCACTCCTTGCCACCTTGCAGCCACACCTCTGTAAATAGCTATCAAGTGCTGTTCATTTGTGACTATTTGTGCCGTCACTGCATCAACTGTGTGCATTCAGATAAAGACCATTACTACTTATTCTAGTTCTAACTTCTGCGTAATCTTCTGCTTATATTTCTGCCTTTTCCTGCAATAGTTTGATAATCATTCACCTCTTTACTACCCTGCACTCTTATTTCTAAATTGAAACTTTTCCCTGCTAATTAATTAAAGCCCTATCTCCAACCCTAGTTATATGATTCACTGGGAATGTGATCTCAACATAATTCAAGACCATCCCAGTGAATCAGTTCTCTCCTTCGTCAGGACTGGTATTATTACCCCTTGAATTGAAGCCCATGTCTCCCATATCAACTGTTGCTTTTACCTCTCTCATCTGATTTACTCTAAGATTAGTCACTTAGCTCAGGTAGTATCTTAATATAATAATTATCTTTTGTGTTTTTGCTTTTCAATTTAGCCCCAAGCTGCTCATAATCTCAAAGTTAAAAATCACACAACACCAGGTTATAGTCCAACAGGTTTAATTGGAAGCACACTAGCTTTCGGAGCAACACTCCTTCATCAGGTGATTGTGGAGGGCTCGATCGTAACACAGAATTTATAGCAAAAATTTGCAGTGTGATGTAACTGAAATTATACATTGAAACATTGATTGTCTGTCAATTTTTCAATGTATAATTTCAGTTACATCACACTCAAATTTTTACTATAAATTCTGTGTTACGATCGAGCCCTCCACAATCACCTGATGAAGGAGCGTCGCTCCGAAAGCTAGTGCATTCAATTAAACCTGTTGGACTATAACCTGGTGGTGTGTGATTTTTAACTTTGTACACCCCAGTCCAACACCGGCATCTCCAAATCATAATCTCAAAGCATGACCTGTTTCTTCATCCTACCTATGTCACTGGTAGCTATATGGATCCTTCCTCTCCCAGCTCTGGTTCCTCTCCAATGCAGAAACGATGTTTTTGACCCTGGTAACAGATGGGCACACAGTCTGCAATGCTCCGTAAATTTGCTGCAGGGTGTAGTATTTATTTGCCCATTACGGCATTCCCTACTTCATTTCTCTTTTCTCTCCCCACTTGAATGATGCTCTGTGCTCATTCCACTCATCCTCCTTGCAGTCTGAGGAGCAGGAAAATCAACATTTCGGGTAAAAGCCCTGGGGTGGAGAGATAAATGGGAGGGGGGGTGGGGCTGGGGAGGAGGTAGCTGAGAGTACAATAGGTGGATGGAGGTGGGAGTAAAGGTGATAGGTCAGAGAGGAGGGTAGAGCGGATAGGTGGGAAGGGAGATTGGCAGGTAGGACAGGTCATGGGGACAGTGTTGAGCTGGAAGTTTGGAACTGGGGTACGTTGGGGGGAGGGGAAATGAGGAAATGGTGAAGTCCACATTGATGCCCTGGGGTTGAAGTGTTCCGAGGAGGAAGATGAGGCGTTCTTCCTCCAGGCATCGGGTGGTGAGGGAGTGGAGATGTACGAGACCCAGGACCTGCACGTCCTCGGCAGAGTGGGAGGGGGAGTTGAAATGTTGGGCCACAGGGTGGTGGGGTTGATTGGTGCGGGTGTCCCAGAGATGTTCCCTAAAGCACTCTGCGGGAAGGCGTCCGGTCTCCCCAATGTAGAGGAGACCGCATCAGGAGCAACGGATACAATAAATGATATTGGTGGGTGTGAAGGTGAAACTTTGATGGATGTGGAAGGCTCCTTTGGGGTCTTGGATTGAGGTGGGGGGGGGGAGGTGTGGGCGCAGGTTTTGCAATTCCTGCGGTGGCAGGGGCAAGTGCCAGGAGGGGAGAGTGGGCCGTTAGGGGGCATGGACCTGACCAGTAGTCACAGAGGGAAAGGTCTTTATGGAAAGTGGATAGGGATGGGGAGGGAAAGATATCTCTGGTGGTGGGGTCTGTCTGTAGGTGATGGAAATGGCAGAGGATGATGCAATGTACATGGAGGTTGGTGGGATGGAAGGTGAGGACCAGGGGGATTCTGTCCTTGTTATGGTTGGAGGGTTGGGGTCTGAGGGCGGAGGTGCGGGATGTGGATGAGATGCGTTGGAGGGCATCTTCAACCACGTGGGAAGGGAAATTGCGGTCTCTAAAGAAGGAAGCCATTTAGTGTGTTCTATGTTGGAACTGGTCCTCCTGGGAGCAGATGCGGCGGAGGAGGAGGAATTGGGAATATGGGATAGCATTTTTGCAGGAGGCAGGGTGGGAGGAGGTGTAAACCAGGTAGCTGTGGGAGTCGGTGCATTTGTAGAAAATGTCAGTGTTGAGTCGGTCACCGTTGATGGTGATGGTGAGGTCCAGGAAGGGGAGAGGGGTGTTAGACATGGTCCATGTGAATTTAAGGTAAGGGTGGAATGTGTTGGTGAAGTTGATAAACTGTTCGACCTCCTTGTGGGAGAACGAGGTGGTGCTGATCATCAATGTGGTGGAGGAAGAGGTGGGGAATGGTGCCGGTGTAATTACGGAAGATGGACTGTTCCACATAACCGTCAAAGAGACAGGCATAGCTGGTGCCCATACGGGTGCCCATGGCTACCCCTTTGGTCTGGAGAACGTGAGATGATTCGACGGAGAAATTGTTGAGGGTGAGGACCAGTTCAGCCAAATGAATGAGCGTGTCGGTAGAAGGGTACTAGTGGGGACATCAGGAGAGGAAGAAACGGAGGAGTTGGAGTTGGAGGAGTTGGTCATGGCGGATGGAGGTGTAGAGGGATTGGATATCCATGATGAAGATGAGGCATTGAGGGCCAGGGAAATGGAAGTCTTGGGGGGAGATGGAGGGCATGTGTGGTGTCTCAAACTTATGTGGGGAGTTCTGACAAACCCCCCCCCCTCCACGGATCCAGCTGTCACCCCCCCCTCTGTCCCCTAGAACCCTGAGGTGAGCATCACTTCCATAAATGACATCACCTCTGGTAGCCCCCCCCACCATGCCCACTCCAGTCACAACCTCCTCCCCACTCCCAGCTCACCGTATACCAGGTCCTAGATCCCAGCCCTGTGAGTTTTCACTATCCTCCCAGAATTCCCTGTCACTGAGTCCTCAGCAAAGGCCTTACCTTCATCCCCCTCCATCCACGCATCAACGAATTCAATACACATTGTGACATCGAACACTGCCGCCTCTGCCTCCGGGCTAACTTTTTCAATCAAGACTCCCTCCATCTTCCAAGGACCCCTCTGCCCTCCTCCACTGTACCCCATCCACCTGGATAACCTGTGCCGGTCTGTTACCCGCCCTCGACCTCTTTATATCCAACTGCCACCAAGACATTAATCACCTCAACCTGTCCACCCCCCTACCCCACTCCAACTCTCACCCTCACAGCGCACAGTCCTCCACTCCCTTTGCTCCAATCCCAACCTCACCATCAAGCCAGCAGACAAGGGGGTGCAATGGTAGTCTGGCGCACTGACCTCTACACCACTGAAGCCAGATGCTAACTCGAAGACACCTCCTCCTACCGCCCCCTCGACCATGACCCCACCCTCCCATCACCAAACCATCATCTCCCAGACCATACACAACCTCTTCACCTCAGGGGATCTCCCACCCACCGCTTCCAACCTCATAGTTCCGGAACCCCGGACCACCCGATTCTACCTCCTTCCCAAGATCCACAAGCCTGACCACCTTGGCCGACCCATTGTCTCAGCCTGCTCGTGTCCGACTGAATTCACCTCCATGTACCTCGATATTGTCCTATTCCCCCTGATCCAAGAACTCCCCACAAACGTTCGGGACAGCACCCATGCCCTCCACCTCCTCCAAGATTTCCGTTTCCCCAGTCCCCAATGCCTCATCTTCACCATGGACATCCAGTCCCTCTACACCTCCATTCGCCATGACCAGGGCCTCCAATCCCTCTGTTTCTTCCTCTCCCGATGTCCCTACCAGTACCCTTCCACTGACATTCTCATTCGTTTGTCTGAACTGGTCCACACCCTCAACAATTTCTCCTTCGAATCCTCCCCTTCCTCCAGATGAAAGAGGTAGCCATGGGCACCCGTATGGGCCTCAGCTATGCCTGTCCCTTTGTCGGCTATGTAGAACAGTCCATCTTCTGGAGTTACACCAGAACCACTCCCTACCTCTTCCTCGGCTACATTGATGATTGCATCGGCACCATCTTGTGCTTCCACTAGGAGGTTGAACAGTTCATCAACTTCACCAACATATTCCACCCTGACCTTAAATTCACCTGAACTATCTCTGATACCTCCCTCCCCTTCCTCCATCTCCATCTCCAACAATGGTGACCGACTCAACACTGACATTTTTTACAAACCCATCGACTCCCACAGCTATTTGGATTACACCTCCTCCCACCCTTCCTCCTGCAAAAATGCTTACCCGTATTCCCAATTCCTCCGCCTCCGCTGCATCTGCTCCCAGGAGGACCAGTTCCACCACAGAACATACCAGATGGTCTCCTTCTTTAAAGACTGTAATTTCCCCTCCCTCGTGGTTGAAAATGCCCTCCAATGCATCTCATTTACATCCCGCACATACATCCTCGAACCCCACCCCTCCAACCGCAACAAGGACAGAACGTCCCTGGTCTTCATCTTCCACCCCACCAACATCCATACACATCGCATCATACTTTGCCATTTCCGCCACCTACAAACAGACCGCACCACCATCTTTCCCTCCCCATCCCTATCCACTTTCCGTAAAGTCTATTCCCTCCATGACTACCTCGTCAGGTCCACAACCCCCAACAACCCACCCTCCCCTCCCAGCACCTTCCCCTGCCACCACAGGAATTGCAAAGCCTGCGCCCACACCTCCCACCTCACTTCCATCCAAGGCCCCAAAGAAGTCTTCCACATCCATCAAAGTTTCACCTGCACGTCCACCAATATCATTTATTGTAACCATTGCTCCCAATTCGGTCTCCTCTACATTGGGGAGACTGCATGCCTTCTCGCAGAGCGCTTTAGAGAACATCTTCGGGATACCTGCACCAATCAACCGCAGTGTCCCATGGTCGAACATTTCAACTTCCCCTCCCACTCTGCCAAGGCCATGCAGGTCCTGGGCCTCCTCCACTGCTGCTCCCTCACCACCCAATGCCTGGAGGATGAACACCTCATCTTCCACCTCAGAACACTTCAACCCCAAGACATCAATGTGGACTTCACCAGCTTCTTCCTTTCCCCTGCCCCCACCTTACACCATTTACAACCTTCCAGCCCAGCACTGTCCTCATGACTTGTCCCATCTGTCAATCTTCCTTCCCATCATGCTAAATTGCCCATAGTGTTAGGTGCATTAGTCAGAGGGAAATGGGTCTGGGTGGGTTACTCTTCGGAGAGTCGGTGTGGACTGGTTGGGCTGAAGAGCCTGTTTCCACACCGTAAGAAATCTAGTCTACCTTCCATACATCCAAATGCTCCTGGGTTGCAGCAATTAAAGCACACCCACACACCTAGACCAAACCCAACAGATATATCATCCTTGTTTCTCAGATGTTCTAAGTGCTCTGTTGTTCATTCCTTAACACTGGATTTCAGTGTCTTCCTTGATAGCTGATAGCTGATACCAGGATTGTAGTTCCCTATTTTTTCTTTCCTTTTTCTTGAATAGCTGTAAATTTTGTTATATTTCAATTCACTGAGAGTTTCCTTGGAGGGAGTTTCAGAAGAATACACTGTTAATGCATCACTATCTCTGCCATTACTTTCTTCAGAATCCTAACATATAGGATACAGGGAATTTGTTGGCTTTTATTCCATTAGCTACCCAAGTACTTTACTAAGGGGCGGAACAGCGGCTCAGTGATTAGTACTGCTGCCTCACAACACAGGGGCCCAGGTTCATGTCCATCCTTGGGCTACTGTCTGTTGGGAGTTTGCACATTCCCCCGTGTCAGTGTAGGTTTCCTCTGGTTTCCTCCCACAATCGAAAGGTTTAGATTAGATTACTTACAGTGTGGAAACAGGCCCTTCGGCCCAACAAGTCCACACCGACCCGCCGAAGCGCACCCACCCATACCCATTCCCCTACATTTACCCCTACATCTAACACTACGGGCAATTTAGCGTAACCAATTCACCTAACCTGCACATCTTTGGACTGTGGGAGGAAACCGGAGCACCCAGAGGAAACCCACGCAGACACGCTGAGGCGGGAATTGAACCCGGGTCTCTGGCGCTGTGAGGCAGCAGTGCTAACCACTGTGCCACCGTGCTGCCCAGGTGTACAGGTTAAGTGGGTTGACCATGCTAAACTGCCCATAGTGTCCAGGGATGTGTGGGTTAGGTGGGTTAGCCAGGGGAATGTTGGGTTACAGGGATAGAGTAGGGAGTAGGTCTGCATGGGATGTTCTTTGGATGGTCGGTGTGGACTCAATGGGCTGAATGACCAGCTTCCACAATGCAGGGGTTCTATGATTATTAAAATGAATTATTTTAAGTACTTCATTATCATTAAACCTACTTGCTCCCCATTCAGTTTGGCATGTGATTTGAATGTTTCCCAGTGAATACAAACATAGATTTGTTTAACTTCATTGCCATTTTCATAGCCACCATTATAATTTTGCTGATGTCAACCTCTATTCCATGTTATAGACTTGTAGGATCATAGCATGAATACAGCAAAATAGAAGACTATTTAGCCTATTGTGTCCATGTCAAGCCTATGAAAAAAATAACTTAACTCGCCTCATTAACTCAATAACCCTGCAATTTTTTTTCAGAGTTGTTACAGTGCAGAAGGAAGCTGTTTGACCCATTATGTCTGCACTAGTTGTCTGACCATTTTTTAAAGTATATTTTTATTGGGAAAATTGTTTTTTTAACATTATATCAAGTACAAAACCGTACGATTCAAATCAGTACAAGAAAAAAACCCAAGTGAAAAAAAGCCCCAACTCACCCTCATGTACAAATGTGTAAACATATAGAGAAAAGTATAGAATTACAAAAACCCAAACTGACTCTTTAACTAAATAAATAACCAACAACAAACAAACAAATAGTAATAACTCAGCCCAGTCAAACAAAACGCTCATATCTTCACAATTTCTCCTCCCTGGATGTTGGACTCGTGAAATCCAATCGTTACAGCTATACAAAAGCCCTTGTTAGTGTGGCAGATAAATCTGTGTCACGGTATCCCAAAAAGGGCTGCCATTTCTTGTAAAAATTCTCAGTTTTGTGGTGTACCATATTTGTGAGAAAATCCAAGGGAATAGTCTCCATAACAATCTGCCGCCAACCCGACAGGCCTGGGGGGTTTTCTGATATCCAACCTAGCAAGATATTCTTTCTTGCACAGAACGTGAAAATATTGAAAAGTTTTTTTCTCATGCACATCTGTAGAAAATACATTGAGTAGACCCAAAAGGAGAGAGATAGGGTCCTTTTCCATCCTTACACCCAAAATCCTCTCTCCATTGCACCTGCCACAGCGCTCCAATATGTTTGAAGTCTGTCACAAGACAAGAGACAATGGGTAAGAGGCCCGTACAAACCTTGCACTTGGGACATGCTGAAGATACTCCTGGTTTAAATTTTGACAAACGGAGCCAAGTGGACCCTGTGGAGAATCTTCAACTGTAAAGCATGGGTCCTATTGCAAATTGATATCTTCCTTGCATTCTCCCAAATATCCTCCCATGCCTCTGAAGAAACTTCAACGTCCAGCTCTCTCTGCCACATTCTGCAGAGTCGATCAATCTCATCTGAACCTCCCAATTGGTGATATAAAGTACTGACAGAAAGTGTACTCTTAGCCCTTAGCATCCCCCTCTCTAAGTTGGATTTGTAGGGATCAGTCAAAAGTGTGGTCACTTTTAAAATAAAATCCCTAACTTGAAAAAAGCGAAAGAAGTGTCTTTTAGATAAGTCGTATTTCCGTACTAACTGATCAAAGGACATCATTACGTCTCTCTCAAATAAATCACCCATGCAAGACACACCTCTACCTGCCCAACGTTTAAATCCTGAATCTATCATCCCCAGTTGAAAACCTGGCATACCCACTAAAGGTGTAAACAAAGATGTTTTGCCAATATTGCCTTCCCTCTGCCAAATTGCCCTCCACGCTTTAACAGTATTGATAACTATTGGGTTATGGCAATATTCCCTAACTGTCCTAATTTTGTCCAAAAACAGCAAACTGGTAAGTGTGCATCTTCGATATCTAGTCATATTTAAAGAGGATCTCTACAAACCCAATCACTGACGGAGGACAAAAGTGAGCTTAATTGGTCATTTTTAATATCCGGAAGGTCCATCCCCCCATTCTGTGAGGCAATTGCAGTTTGGTTAATTTAATGAGGGGCCGCTTACAATGCCAGATAAAGGAGCTAAACTAGCTGTTCAGCCTCCTGAGAGTTTACTTATTGAAAATCAGGGGGAGCATCCGTATAGAGGAGAATATTGATCCTAATAAGCGCTATCCGACCCAACCACTAGACTGGAAGTGCCTCACATCTTTGAAGATCTTGTTTAATTTTTTCAAATAATTGGATAAAATTGGCTTTGAACAGCCGATCCAGAACTGGAGTAATGGATATGCTCAAATACACAAAACCCCCCGTAACCACCTAAACAGTAATCTATAGTCACCCCCAAGAGCTAACTCCTTCGTAAGACCACCCATAGGCATAGCCTCTGATTTCGCAAAATTAATCTTGTACCCTGAAAAAGCGCCAAATGCATGAATGCATTGTGTCAGGCGAGGTACTGAAACTGCTGGATTTGTCACAAAAATTAGGATACTGTCCATGTACAACGAGATCTTATGTAATTTTGACCCCACTTCTGGAGCTGATATATTGGGATCCCCACTAATGGCCTCTGCCAACGGTTCAATCACCAACGTAAAAAGTAATGGTAAAAGGGGACAGCCCTGCCGGCTGCCCCTAGAAATATTAAAATTGCTTGATCATGTCCATTGGCGATGACCACCGTGAGAGGGCCACCGTAGACAACCTTTACCCATCTTATAAAGACTTCACACAAACCAAACCGCTCCAGAGTATAGAAAAGGTACGGCCACTCAATTTGGTCAAGTACCTTCTCTGCATCTAGAGAAATCATCAATCCCTGTATTGACTGTTATTGACATGCTTGAATTACATTAAGCAGCCTCCTAATATTATTGGAGGATCTGCAACCCTTTATGAAGCCCGTCTGATCCTCTTTAATAATAGAACGTAACACAGTCTCCAGCCTTAACGCAAAAGTCTTAGAGAGGATTTTAAAGTCCACATTTAAGAGCGAGATTGGCCTGTACGAAGCACAGTCTTCCGGGTCCTTCCATTTTTTAAGGAGAAGTGAAATATTGGCTTCTCTCTGAGATGGTGGGAGACAACCATGTCTGTATGAATCATTAAACATATTGAGTATAGGGTCTGACAGTATACTTACAAATTCCTTATTGAATTTACTGGAGAGTCCGTCAGGACTGGACGCCTTTCCACTCTGAAGCTGCCTCACAACTGCCTGCACTTCTTGCTCTGATAATAGGGCATTGAGAAAGGACTGTTGTCGGGAGTCACACCCAGGAGCTTCAGATTCTTAAAAAATGATTCCATTTCGACCTGTCCCTCCTCACAAACCTCGGATTGGTATATCTTAGAGTAAAATCTCTGGAATGCTACATTAATCTTTTTAGAATCATATGTTAGGATCATACACCCTTCCCTAATCACCGTAATGGCTTATGGGGCACTCCTTTTCCTGGTGAGACACGCCAAGTATCTGCCTGGCTTGTCACCATGCTCATATAACCTTTGATTTGCAAAAGCCAGCTCTTTCTTTGCCATCTGCGAGAGCATGGAGTTTAATGTGGATCGCAGCACTGTTATCCTCTATAGTTTGACCAACAAGGGCCTGTCACAGTAGGCCTTCTCGGCTGCCTTCAACCGTGCTTCAAGGAGACATTGCTGCTCATCATTCTGCCACTTCCTACTGGTGGAATATGAAATAACTAACTCCCTGGCATCGGCTTTGGCAGTTTCCCAAAGGACGGATGAGCTACCAACCGATCCTAAGTTGATGTCTAGGAACACCCAAAATTCCCTAGAGAAATACTCCACAAACTTATTATACTTGAGGATAAAGAGATCGATTCACCAGTACCTTGACCCCACTGTAACATCCTTAATCTTAACCATAAGGTACACTGGAGCATGATCAGAGATGGTATTATTACCAATTGTACAAGATGCCACCAAATCCAGGGTTACCACAGGGGTCAGAAAAAAATTAATCCTGGTGTGACATCTATGTGGATTGGAGAAAAACATAAAATCTCTACCTGTAGGGTGGAGATGCCTCCATATGTCCATCAACCTTAACTCCCACATGGACCCAAATACAGAGGGTATTGAGAGATCTTCAGGCAACCTGTCTACTGTGGGATCCATGAGACAGTTAAAATCTCCCTCTATAATGATGTGCTGGTTTGAAAGTTATCAGTTTAGAAAAAGCATCTACCAAAAGTTTAAGCAGATGAGCTGGAGGGCAATAAATATTCAAAACACGATATTCTTCCCCATTTATCAAGGCTTTAAGAATTACAAACCTCCTGTGTGTGTCTTTAACACACTCTATCAGCTTAAATAGGAGATTCTTCCTCACCAATATAGCCACTCCCCTACCTCTGGTATTAAATGATGAAAAATAAACTCAGTCAAAGCCATTCTGCTTTAATTTCAGATCCTCCTGGAGTAATGGATATGCCTAAATACACAAACCATCCCCCCCGTAACCACCTAAACGGGAATCTATAGTTGGGTGGGTTAAAGGTTTGTCCCATTTGTGCTGTGATGCAGAGCTGTGCAGTGCGATCTTCTTAGATCGTTGCCATGTTGGATCCCACGTCTGACCATTTTAACTTAGTGCCAATCTCCTGGCCTTTTCCCATAATCCTCTATATTGTTTCGACTTAAATAGTCATACCATTCCATCTTGAATGCCTTGATTGACCCTCCCTCTATCACACTTCGAGGCAGGGCATTCAATACCCTAACTATCACGACATGAAAAAAGATTTTTCTCATCTCAAATTTGCTCTTTTTGTTTGCAAAAGACTTTAAGTCTGTGCCCTTTGGTTCTTGATCTGTTTCCAAGTGAGGACAGTTTCTCCCTATCCACTCTGCCCAGAAGCCTTATGATTTTGAAAACTTCTAAGCTTATTTAATAGCTCCTCCTTCCAAACTTCAAAACTTTTCTCCTCTGTCACCAGTGCCAAGACAGCATCTGTTTCATAGGTGAAGACAGATATACAGTATTCATTTAACATCTGAGCCTCACCTTTTACCTCTAATTGTAAATGCCCTTTTTTGGTTCTAATTGGCCTTACTTCTCCTTTTATTGTCCTTTTATTATTGTTATGGCTGTAGAAGCTTAGGGATTTCCTTTTATGTTAGCTGCCAGTCTTTCTCATCATCCCTTTATGCTTCCCGTATATGCTGTCTCACCTCCCTTCTGTACCTTTTGTGTTCAGCTTGATCCTCAACTATATGTACAACTGGAACCCTGTTATAATCATGATTTTTGTTCATTTCTACTTCTCTTGTCACTCTCTTTGGATAAATATCCAATGCTGTTTTGAAAGTCACAATTTAATCTGCCTCAAGCGCAGTCCTAGGGGCTGTGTTTTCCAGATCCTAAGGGTAAAGTCAGCACAGTCTTACCAGACCATATGGCTGCCATTTCATTAGAGAGAGATGACTGATGGTGGTTCAACCTGGGGGTCACCACACCTCAGGCAAGAGGAGAGGCTGAGAAGGAAGCTCATTCATGGTAACCTCAGCCGGTTCAGGAATTGAACCTATGCTGTTGGCATCACCTTGAGCTGCAAGCCAGCTATCAAGCCAACTGAACTAACCAAGTGTAATGACCACAACAATTCACCTTTGCTAGGTATGACTCCAGCAAGTGGAGAATATTCTCCACCATTTCTCACTGGCTTCCATTTTGCTTGGACGACTTGATGGGCGTACTTAGACTTTGGTGCCTTGATGTCTTTCACTTCATCTCTGAACTCTTTGTCTTTGTTTGGACCAAAGCAGTTTAAACATCTGGCAGGAGTGGCTGCTCAAATCAGAGTTTGATGTACTAACAGACAGAGTGTAAGACATAAATTGAATGAACCAGAGCCTCAACTACTGTTGAGACAAAGAGGCTATTACTGAGAGATGTCTGAAAGTTGGTCATGATTGGAAGTTAATTATTCAGGGTTATAATGTTTTTAGAAAGCATGGAGAAACTGAATGAGAAGGTCTTACTGAGTGAGGATTCTGGAGCTTTTATACTTTTCTTAAGGCACAGCCAGCAATACATGAACAATCTGGGCTCAAAATTGCACTAGTTTTGAGATGTGATTCCTACAGTTTCTTCACAAATATAATTGTAAATTGCCAACCATTCCATTTTAAAGATGGTTTTTTTCTTTGAAAATATTGCTTGATTTGATTTAGGGTGATATTTGGTGGAGTTTTAGTAATATGCTGGATGATGGTTCTATTACAAAAAAGAAACAGTTTCTGGATGTAGGTTTGCTTGCTGAGCTGGAAGGTTCATTTCCAGATGTTTCGTCACCCTACTAGGTAACATCTTCAGTGGGCCTCCAGGTCAAGCACTGCTGATGGTTCCTGCTTTCTATTTATACGTTTGGGTTTTTTTGGGTTGGTGATATCATTTCCTGTGGTGATGTCATTTCCTGTTCTTTTTCTCAGGGGGCAGGAGATGGGGTCTAACTCGGTATGTTTGGTGATAGATACATGCTTCTAGGAATTCTCGTGCATGTCTCTGGTTTATCCTAGAATGGATGTGTTGTCCCAGTCGGAGTGGTGTCCTTCCTTATCCGTATGTAAGGATATTAGTGAGAGAGGGTCATGTCGTTTTCTAGCTAGTTGATGTTCATGTATTCTGGTGGCTAGTTCTTCTCAAAATCTTCTCAAAACTCACTAAGAAACATTTTCTTCAGAATGACTATTCCATCACCTGTAACTCACCAAATTTTGATTTTAAAATTTGGAAATTACTTTAATTTATATTTGGTGTAAAATAGACAGTTTCTGAGTAAATTTTGAAACAATCAGCTTAATTTAAAAACCTCCTCAAAGACCCTCAAATGGATGCAAGCTGTAGGTGCGTCCAGTGGGGATTACTTCAGTCTGAATGGCCAGTTTTCTGAGTGGGCCAGCTTTAGTTTTTTGAACTCGCACAAAAGTTCACAGGCTCAATTTGAGCTGTGTATTTGCGCACTTGAAATTATTATTGAAGTGGTTTAGACATTTTGGGGAATTATTTTGGAAAAAGAACACCAGCTAAGCTGACCCTTTAGGCTATTAGTGGAAATTACTAAGTAGCTCTGAGATTAAAGAGCCTTGTGACAAATAAAGTTATTTTAGTTGGACATTTTATTTTCATCTGTATTGGGAGGAGCAGAATAGCACAAGATAGAAAGTAAAAATTTTTGTGATAGAGTTTGTAGTTTTTATATATACTCAAGATAATATCCTTGAGTGTGGTGATCTAAATTCAAAAGTTGGGATCCCATAGTGGATTTGGAAATGAGTTAAGAGGAAGACTTAGTTAATCTAACAATGTAGTAATTTATGTCATGACCATATTATAACTGAATTCTATATCCTTCCCCTCCCACTCTGCCAAGGACATGCAAGTCCTGGGCCACCTCCACCACCAAACTCTAGCCACCCAATGGCTGGAGGAAGAACGCCTCAAATTCCACCTTGGGACCTTCCAACTACACAGGATCAATGTAGATTTCACCAGTTTCTTCATTTCCCCTCCACCCACCTTATCCCACAGCCAACCTTCCAAGTCAGCACTGTCCTCTTGAACTTTCCTAGTTTTCCATCTTCCTTCCCACCTATCTGTTCCACCCTCCTTTATGACCTATTACCATCACCCCCCAACTCCATTTAGCTCTTGCATTCCCAGCTACTTTCCCCCTTCCATTTATGTCTCAGTCCCGTTGACCACCCCCTCATTCCTGATGAAGAGCTTATGCTCGAAACGTCCACTCTCCTGCACCTCGGATGCTGCCTGACTGGCTGTGCTTTTCCAGCACCACACTTTTCAACACTGAATTCTATATCTGTTGCTTTTACCATCTTCCTTTCCAAACTGAAGGTTTGAGGTGTTTGTTAAGTGAAATTTAATGAGATAAAAAATACTGATGACTGCATGTTGATTAGAACTGTGACTGAACACAGTTACAGCTTAACAGTGCAAGGTGTTCAAAAATAATTCAGGACCTGAATATACTCCTAAGAGTCAACAGCTCTGCTTAATGAATAACAGCAAGGTCACTAAAAGAGGTGAGAGAGAAAAGCATACAAAAGTACAAAGAATGGTGTAAATCCAAGGGACTGGGAGAGATATTAAAGTACAGCAAAGGAGCACATAGGAAGAGTTGCTTCTGGCTGGCAGCATATCAGAATACACGAGGATAAGCATCATCACCCTCATGCTCAAGGAAAAAGGGGAAAGACATCAGAAATTGGAGACAATTTCACACATTAATACAGTCTACAAAATTCTGCCCAAGGTCCTTGCCAATTGGATCAAGTCTGCTCTGGAGCTGTTAATCCACTCTGATCAGATTTGTGCTAAACCCAGAATGGAGATCTTTGATTTTTTTTTGTTTCTTTATTCTATCATGGGATGTGGACATCATGCAAGACTATGGAAAGACCATAATTCCTAATTGTATTTGCATTGAGTGATAATGTTACACTATTTCAGAGGGAGTTAAGAGTCAACCACATCGCTATGTGTCTGTAGCCACTTATGGACTAGATGACATATTTCTTTGAAGACAATTGATAATAGTTTAATGGTTACCATGACTTAGACTAGTTTTCAATTCTAGACTTGATAATTGAAATTAAATTCCATCAGCTGTCATACTGGGATTTGAATGCCTGATCTCAGAGCAGGCTTCTTGATTACTGGTCCATTGGCTTTAGCACTATACTCACATCTCCCCTGATAGCCTTATGCTATTCAGGGGTGTGATTATCTCAATTATGTGCAGAATGGAACAGAACCAACACCATCAGCCTGGTTAAATAAAATGCCTTTATCTAATCTAAAAAAAAATCACACACCTTCACAAAGGATGCGCTTTCCAAAATGGGCTTTGGGGAGGGAATCTCCAACTGGACTTAACTGCTGTATACAAATATTAATCATGACATGTTTTAATTATGACATTTTTAATCAGGATGGGCACTGGAACATTTTCCAATCAAATCTGGAGGAGATAGGCAGATCTGTTCTCTCTCCATTGTCATAATCATGCATTGTATCAAATCTTTTTCTGAGTCAGTTAGAAGGATGCAGGCAGGAGAAGGCTGACATAATCCAGGCTGTGAACATCCTCAGGCCAAAGTCTCCCTGCATATGGACAACATCGCTGTATTTTGCTCGTATCCACTTCTCTGTGTGTAGACTGATGAACAAAGACCAGTTCAATCAGGTCTCATGAGTCAAATCAATCACGGCAACAGTGAGGTTGTGCTCTTTGGGAACTAGGCAAACTGATCACTACCAGATGAGAATACCTAAGTAGACCTGAGAAATGGTTTAAAGGGATAAAGGCATGTACCAAAAGCTGGAGGAGCTTATAGTCATGGTCAAACAAAACCTGAGCTTATGGGAATGACATACCTCTTCATTTTGTGTAAAATCTGAAAGCATAAAAGGCATTCTTGCTATTGCTATACCTGAGCAGATCTAGGACACACCCAACTACTGCATCAAGGTAATCACACAAGGTATAATTATCTGGAGATCAAATATGGGACACAGTATCAAATCATTAGAAAGTTGGGGCAGAAACATAATAAGTTTCTGACATTCTGATGGCAATCTTTGTTTATGGATACATCAAGACCATTAGTATACACACACATCGAGTGTCACCATGTGCTGAGGTTCTATCTGTCCCCAGTGTTGTCATGGGACTCTGCAGCCGAACATCTCTGTCATGGAGAAGTTTATGTAGAAAAATATCTTTGATCACAATTCCATCAGGCAGTTCCTTGCATGGGAAAATCAGATAGTAGATCCTGTTGATTGATTCCCTGAACAGACCATTAAAATCATTTGGCAGAGTGTCTCATTGCTAGAACTTTCACACAAGCACCAAAATTGCTGGTGAGAAAGGCCCTCCCATCACATCCTTCTTATACAACAGGTGTCTCACACCTTCCTACACACTGCTTTCATGGTGGCTACTGACTACCTCTTTCAGGAATGTGTCTTTGCAAAGGAGGTCTGAAAAGAGATGCAGAATCCTTTGTTAATGTTCATTCAAGCAGCCTGTAACATGACACTCTGTGCTCAATGAATTGTTACCAATAATGTTCTCCAAGAGAAACATCAACGACTTCTGGAGGACTGTAAATATTGCTCTCGCCAAATCTTGTTGATGGTCCAACACTACAGGTTGTCCATGATCAAGACTGGCACATGCTGATGTCTGGGACTACACTCTGAGGGGGTACAATTAAGCTTGGGGCAGCCACTGCAAATGTTCAAAGGGGAAAGTCTAAATTCCACAGCCATGGTATACCAAGAGACTGAAAACTAAGTAACCCCTTTCTGCCGGTAGCTTAGTCATGGAATGTATATTAGAAGTATCACATTTTGGCCCAGTTTCTGTTGGACACAACCTCACTGTTGCAATTGTTTAGAAGCACCTCAGAATGTCATATGCTGCTTTGAAAAAAAAGGTGTTGCTTTTCATTTTTAGTAATGTCCGATTTAAAATGTTATAACATATAATTTTACAATGTTTTTATTAATAAGGTATATTTTTTAGCAAAAAGGCATAATTTGAACTGCTTAAGAAGTGTGAAAATAAGCTTGGATATTAACAACAACAACAACTTGCATGTATACAGCACCTTCATTTAATTAAACATCCCCGCACAAGAAAGAATTAACAGCAAGAAGGAGATACTTGGTCAGGTGACCTAAAGTTTCATCAAAAAGAATTTTTAAAGAATGTCTTAAGAGAGGAAAGCAAGGTGGAGAAATTTGGGGAGAGTATACCAGAGCTTAGATCCTTGGCAGATGAAGGCTATATCAGTGATGGAATGATTTTACCAGGATCTTTCAAGGGTTAGTATTGCAGCTGCATGAAAAATTGAAAGGGTTGCAGGTGTAGAATTTTAGAGATAGAAAAGGGTAAGGTTTGAACTTTAAAAGAGATATTCTTAACTAGGAGCCAATGTATATTCACAAAAACAGGGTTGATAAGTGAATGGGGTTTGATATGAGTTAAGACCTTGACATCAGAATTTTAGATGAGGACTTAAGTTTATGAAGGACTGAAGTTGGGAGGACATCCAGGATTGTATCGGACTAAAATGTTGAACAGGCTTTCAACAGAAATGGAAACAGAGATGGTTTTACTGATTGTGTAGCTATGCAATCAGAAACTCATCCCAGAATCAAATAAGATGTCAATCTTGTAAAATTGTTTGGTTTAATCTCAAATAGCATGAAGAAGGATAAAGTTGGTGGCTAGGGAATGAGCTTGTGATGAAAACCAAAACCAATAGCTATGATCTAATCAGTATTTAGTTGGAGGAAATTTCCACTTGGAGTTGGATGTCAGACATCGAAAAAGAAAGACTTACACTTGTTTAATTTTCTAATTTTGGCACATCTAAAGCACTTTACAAAGAATTAAATGCTTTCGAACTGTAGTTCCTATATTTAGGAGACATTGCAACCAATTTGTGCTCACAGCAGAACTCCCACAAATAGCAATGATCATGAAATCTGGGACAATTCTACTTTTACTCAAAACACTGTTATCAAACTTTATATCCACCTGAGCAAGGAAACGGTAGCATTGTCTTACTGATGATGCCTTCAACAGCACGGTCTTCCTTCATTACTTGTCAGGAGTGTCGGCTTTGATGTTTTTGCTCAAGCACTGGACTTTTAACTTGTAAATTCAGATGTGAGAGTACTGACAATTGAACTATTGGTCAAGAATAACACATTTATAATTACAAATAGAGGAAAGATAGCCATAGGTAATATAGGCCCTTTTAAAAGGTGATGAGAATTATATTTCAAGTGAGAGAAAGGAGATGTATTAGCCCTCAGAGTAATGCATCATTGACATTCCAGGGAAACTAATAATGAATCAGAGACTGGAACACACTGAGGTTAACAATGGAAAACAGTGTTAGATAAAAGATTAACATTAAAGACTGGTGAATCTTAAAACCTAATGGTTTCCCACTCTTGGTTTTAAAGGAAGTTGGTGAGAAAAATTCCAAAACCTTTGCCTTCCAAATTGTTTTATTTTAGATTGGAAACTCAAACATAACTCTAGTATAAGAAGTCAGCAAATGAGAGGTGATATTTGTTGGGGAGAGTTTTGAAATGTGCAATGACATAGATAAAAACTTATAGGGTCTGAGTGACCATGGCCATGACATGATTTGTGGCAGAATCAGGTAAAAATTCCAGCGAGGCCTGTCTTGACATCAGGAACAGCTTGCTACGTTTTTATGCTTTGCCTGAGTGGTGAGGCAAGTTTCTCATCAGGCAACAGTGACTCGCCCATTAAGTGGCCAATTGCATGTTAAATGCTTTACTAATGCCACAGCTTACCACATGAATATTCATTTTCCTCTAACCAAACATGTGGAGCAAGCCAGACTTTGAGAATTCTCGACATGGATATCAGTGCAGGTACCTGGAGAATTCAGCTCACTCATTGCGACCAGCCGCCAATTTGCTTAACACCAAACAGTATCTCAGAGCACAATCCATGGGCATCGACCACATGTATCCCTCATTAATGAACACTGGCATCTGACACTTGCCAACCCCTTATGACATCATGGTACCTCTCCAATCCTCTTGCAAGCTGCTTGGAAATACAGACTTGTATTACATGGCTCACTCAAACAGAGGTTGGAAGGCTGCATGCAGGGACAGGCACCCAGCTCACAGATTAGACCATGCTGCATCTCGGGGCTGCTTGCTTACTTTACTGTCTTACTACTCACTTACTTAGAGACAACCTGTATGCTGGCAGCATCCCTGCCTTGCGTTGTTAGGCTTTGCCTTCTCTCAGCCCCCTTCACCCCCTACATTCTTGATAAAGGGCTGATACCCGAAATATCGACTCTCCTGCTCCTCGGATGCTGCCTGACCTGCTGTGCGTTTCCAGCGCCTCACTTTTCAAGTTTGGCCTGCCATGCCTCTAAGTCTGCTGGCACTTCAACCAGAGCTAAAAGCTATCAGTAGTACCACATTAACTGCCTGTTTATTCAACCAAATGGCCATGACAAAGTGAATGGTTCTCAGTTCAGTCAACTGGGGGTCTCTGTTCTGGTATTATTGAAGATCTGGACCCGGTGGGTGGGGGGGGGGGGGGGGGGGGGGCGGGGTGGAGTTGGGGGAGTTGGGGGGCTGGGGGGAATCTCTTTATTCTGTGATCAGTCAGGAAGCACTCACAATCAGTCTGTTTCTTTAAAACTTCATTCTTTATTTCTTCATCCGGCCAGGTAACGAGCATCCGGAAACACAGAGGTTGTGTACTTCTGTATTCCTCAGAGGAGCTGCACACATGGCTTAAAATTAAGACATTTTTATATTTTTCTTAAAGAAGGATACAGGCCATGATCGCATAGTACATTCAAACAATTACTAATCAATACATGATACTGCTTTTTTTTGACAGTTACTTGGTCCATTGATATTTCCTGGTAACCAACTTTGTTTTCCAACACTAGTCCACATGTTCTCCCCGTGTCTGCGTGGATTTCCTCCGGGTGCTCCGGTTTTCTCCCACAGTCCAAAGATGTGCAGGTCAGGTGAATTGGCCATGCTAAATTGCCCCTAGTGTTAGGTAAGGGGTAAATGTAGGGGTATGGGTGGGTTGCGCTTCGGCGGGTCGGTGTGGACTTGTTGGGCCGAAGGGCCTGTTTCCACACTGTAATGTAATGTAATCTAATCTAATCTAATCTAGTCCACCCTTATCTCACTAACCGTGCCATTGCACCTTCATCTGAAGGTCAGTTAGGATGGTCAGTAATGTTTTATCTTGTCTAGTTATTTCTATGCTGTAAAAGGAGCATTGTCTGCTAATCTCAATTGAAGCAGACTGTGGTTAGTCAATTATGCAGCTATAGCAGAATTAGCAGTTAGTAACTTCAAAGCCATTTTATGCAGTTTTAGCAGTATTGTCAACATGCAGCCTAGAAGCCATTTTATCATGTTATTTGCATCAAGAAGCCATTTTATTGCCACCTAAGTTATTAAGAGCTCTGTTAAGCAGTTGTTCCTGACAACAACTAGTTATTCAAGTTTCAGATTCTCATTATCAGTCCTGGGCACAGGCTGCGCTCACTCCAGGGCCTTTACCAAGTTGGTCCCCTACTTGGGCCATTCACAGTGAGGAGATCCGTCCAACTACACTACAGGGAGTGGGTAATGGTCAGCCCTGTAGTACTCACACTAACAGTCAGGGAAATCACTTATCGTCAGTTAGAGCTGCAAAGACGGTGGTCAGGGGTCTGGTCAGTCATCTCCAAGGCTTTCTCTTTTGAAATCATGAACCAGTCCTGGGATTAGTCCATCAGGATGGCTCAGGCTGTAGGTTTGCTCAATAAGCTGGTTTGTTTTCAGATGTTTCGTCACTGAACTAGGTAACATCATCAGTGAGCCTCTGGTGAAGCATGCTGTTATGTCCCTCATGCTATTTGTGTCTCTTGGTCTCTTAAAGTGGGTGATATCATTTCTGGTTATTTTTCTCAGAGGATGGTAGATGGGGTCCAAATCAATGCGTTTATTGATGGAGTTCTGGTTAGAATGCCAGGCCTCTAGGAATTCTCATGTGTGTCTCTGTTTAGTTTGTTCTACGATGGATGTGTTGTTCCAGCCGAAGTGGTGTCCTTCTCCATCTGTAGGTGAAGATATTAGTAATATTGGGTCATGCCTTTTTGTGGCTAGATGGTGTTCATGTATCCTGGTCACTAGTTTTCTGCCGTCTGCCCAATGTAGTGTTTGTTACAGTCCTTGCATGGTATTTTGTAAATGACGTACGTTTTGCTGGTTGTTTGTATAGGGTCTTTTAGGTTCATTAGCCGCTGTTTAAGTGCGTTGGTAGGTTTGTGGGCTACCGTGATGCCAAGGGGTCTGGGTAGTCTGGGTAGTCATTTCAGAGATGTCTTTGATGTACGGTAATGTGGCTAGGGTTTCTGAACGTGTTGTGTCTGCTTGTTTGAGTTTTTGGTTGAGAAATCGGTGGACTATGTTTAATGGGTACCCTTACTTTTTAAATATGCTGCATAGGTATTTTCCTTCTGCTGTTCGTAGTTCCTGAGTGCTGCAGTGTGTTGTGGCCTGTTGAAATAATGTCCTGATACAGCATCGTTTGTGGGTGTTGCTTTTGTAGATAAGTATTTGGTCTATGTGTGTTGTTTTCCTGTGGAAGCTGGTTTGAAGTTCTCCATTAACTGTTCATTCTACTGTGACATTTGGGATTGGGAGTCTGTTGTTCTCCTCTTTTGTGAATTTTATGCCAGTGAGGATATTGTTGATGACGTTGTAGGTTTCCTCTAATTTGTTCGATTTTGTGATGACAAAGGTGTCATCCAAGTGGCAGACCCAAAGTTTGGGTTGGATAGATCGGAGGGCTGTTTGTTCGAGTTATTACATTACTGCTTCTGCTATGATCCCATAGGTTTTCCATTGATTTGTTTGTAGGCCTTGTTATTGAATGTGAAGTGGATGGTGAGGCACAGGTCTACTAGCTTGAGGATGTTGTCTTTGCTGATGGAGTTGGTGCTGCTTGGTGTTTGTATCCTTCAGGATGGTGTAAGCGGGTACTGAAAGGACACTGGGGAGCAACTGCTAAAGGAATGTGGGCGGGAACAGGAATTTGTACAGATGGGAAAAGTGACTGGGGAGATGTAACGAATAAGAGTAGGCAGAACAGCATTGGAGATCATGGTAAACTTCAAGAAGGGAGATTATTGCATGTAGAGGAGCAAGGAGAGATTCATAATGTGTAATGCCAGAGCTCGGGGAGGGCAGTTGGAGGAGAAGATAAATGTAGTGGGTCTCAACATGGGAAGGATAAGTGGAATTGGGCTGAGGGCATAGTGTAATGTAATGGAGGCTCTGAGAGAGACCTGTGAGCCAGGGGAAGCCATTGCTACTGATGTCCACCACAAGCTGCATTCCCTATCATCACTTTTGTTCAGTAGATACTAATGCAAGTGAAAGAAAGCTGGGCCAGTGCCCAAGGTGAGAAGAGTCAGTGTGATTTGTAGGGCAAAAGTATGTATATGTATCTGCTGGATAATAGGGTGCTGAAGAGGCAAATACATGAAGCATGCATTTATAAACTTCAGCTGCATTTATTTTACAATCATTTCGTTGTTCATTTGCTAATCATGCTGTTAGGCCAGTCTCAGAGTGCAGACAGAGTGTGCAAAATCATCCTAGCTGCAGTCTAAGCAGCAGGTAACAAGACAATATGCTGGATGCTGAAGAACTTTTGAGGCTGGGGTTGGGTGAGGGGAGGGGGGGTGTGTGGGTGGGAGAAGAGTAGTCTTCCTAGAAGAAAGATGAGGACACTGGGGAGGAAGAAACTATCGTTGTCCGTGACAAGAGCCCAGCTGTGTCGGTGTTACAAGTCCAACATGTAGTTTCAGCTGAAAAGAGTTGGATGCAGCAGACCGGCAGGAACAATAGAATAGTTACTGGTTACAATGCCAGCATTTGGTTTACATTGTGAGCTTGAACCACAGTCTCTACTGGTTTTATTTGTGTTCTTTTTGAGAGCTATAAATATAAGCTTATGTTTGGAATTGTCTGTTTGTTTGTTTGCCTGTATGTGTTGTTCTTGTACTGCAGATCTCCAGTGAGCATTGGAGGCAGATGTAGAGAGGATGTTTAGTTGGGATGTAGCTACAAACAGGTTAGCCATGGGGCATGATGTTTAAACAGTGACTAGGATGACAGTGGGGTTGAGTGTGCGAAGGAGTCAGCCATGTCGGCCATGTGCTGAGAATAGTATGACATTGTGGCTTCTCCGCCATTATACTCTTGGTGAAGTTTAATGCGGGATTGGCAACCTCTGTCTGGGTGTACAGCAGTCTCAAAGATGGCATGGGTGCAAGGGCTACCAGCCTTTTGACTGAAATCTGTTGGGTGGTGAGTTGTTCCATTATACATGGTAAGATGGAGATAGAATCGGAAATAAGGGATACCATGGGGTGGGGTACATGAGTAGGTGTGTTTGGGAATGTCTGATGAAAAATCTCAAGGCCTCATGGCTGGAATTCCTCCAAAAAACTCAACACAACTCATATTTAGTCAGAAAACCGAAGATTTAGCCTATAGTGACTGACCATGTCTAGAACCTTGGTGATTTGGTAAAGGATAGATCATGTTCAGTGAAGTTAACTGAACTTCTGAAGATGTTACTGGACTATAGTATAACAGAAAATACAAATGATCATTATGTTATTCCAACATTAGCAGGGAAGATGAGAAGAATCAGAATAGAAAGAAGCATGAGGTCTTAGATACTACATTCGACAGCTTCATGGTGTCATCTATCATGTATACGCCTAATCATTAAGGTGTTACTGTTCATTAGAATTGGATATGTCTTCCTCTAGAGTAAGGAAACAACACCCTTTAAGAGAGTCTGTGTTGACACCACAGTCCAGAGATACTAAGGAGAAGTATCTACAATACCATTAGCAGTATGAACATCAAACATAGAATAAAGCAGAGTGGCAGATAGGAAAACCTCTAGACCCAGTAGGAAAGTTTAATCATAACTCATACGATACAGCTGAAAAGAAGGAAGATTTTCGATAGCCAGTACAGAACTTGAAGATGGAGCAGGAAAAACTGGAAGATTCCAAAGGCCAGGAAAGAACCACGTAAGATTTTTAAAGCCAAAATCACACATCAGGAAGCCTGAAGTGTAAATGCACAGGGGCAGAATCCATGCAGGTCCTGAATGCTTTAGTGAGAAATTTGGGAAAATCACATGAGTGTTAAGTGAGATCTTTCTCAATGTCAAGATTGACAAGTTGCAATTTCCAACAAGTCCAGACACCAAAGTGAAGTACCATCTAGTGAGTAGTGAGAGGCTTATTAATGGAGATTACTGCTCATTGTCACACATCACTACCTAATCATACCCTATTAATTTGCAGTCTCTCATTCTCACACAGGCACCAACAGCTCAAGCTACACTCTATGGGCAGCAGTTGTACATACCTCATGTCCATTAATGTTGACATCTAACATTTGCCAGCATCGTCATATCATCACGGCACACCTCCAATACATTTGCAGTACACCTCTGCACTGTAATGATGCGCTCTTCAGAGAAAGGGTGAATCAATTGCAGCACTTAGTTTATCTGGCAGAATGCTTCAGTAATGGAGCTTCAAAGGCTGAATTAATTAGAGAATGTATTGTAGTAGAAGTGAGTGGACAAAAATTGCCAGATCTTTTTAACTCTAAAGAGGATCTAACATTGGAACTTCTATTACAATATGCTACTTGGGTCAAGAACAGGGCCAAAATTCAGTCTATGCTTCGAGGAAACATTCTTCTGACTTGATCAGATTGTTTAGGCCCAAAATGGAATTACGAACTTCCCAATAGCCCACCAAAATGCCAAAGAGCAGGAATCAGTGTCATGGTTCATGTTATCCAAGATGTAGGTCAAAGCAGCATCACATGCACAAAGGGAGCTAAGTGCTAGGATGTGACCAATGTTTAAATTGACTGCAGACAGTTCAAGAAGGCAGCTGACTACCACTTCCCGTAAGGGTAACTAGGGATGACAATAAATACTGGGCTAGCTAGAAATGCCCACATTTCCATGAACCTCAAAAGATATTGTGAGGTAACATCACTTCCATCACCACAGAGACAAAGGAAAGATCCTACCAAAGGAAAATGTGGAAATGATATAGCAACAAAAATGTCCAGGAAATTAAGGATGGACAAAATAAGTTAAGACAACATTCCTACGTGAGGTCAGAGTCAAGAGATATTCTGGACTATTACACATACCAAGGTTTTGATGCAGCACTTAAACTTGACACAGGAACAGCAGTTTTAATACAGGCTAACAGCTCCTCATTGTTAAAGTCTGAAAGTTCAATCTTCCTGAATGTAAAGCTGCAAAAAGCAAGGGGCACAGATCTTCAGTGTATGATCAAATCACCACAAAGCTGAGTGACAAAGGATAAGATGTCAGTGAGATACTCTTCATACTGAGAATCAAAACATTTCACAATCAAATAGGCAAACATTTGATTAGGTGTCTCAGACAAAATGTACACAGTATTCCAGAATAAAAAGAGGAGATAATTTCAACAAGAATTTCCAAAACTATTGAGAGACTTCGACAGGAGTATCACATTACTCTGCAATCCAAGGAAAATTTCTCATCCTCAATTGAGAAAGGTAAAATCTCAATTGGAGACGATGACAAAAAGCAGGGTCAGATCACCAGTGAATCAGTTGACACAACAGTGCTCAAGGTGAGTAACTGTTCCCAAAACAAACGAAGATTGTGCTTGGATCTCACTCAGTTAAGAATAGAAGTTAAGAGAAATCCATCCTACATCGACAGTCAATAACAGTTTGGCCAAATTAGAAAGCATTTACAGTTTTTTTTGTCTCTAAACAAATTAGAAAGAAGAAATTTCTTTATTAAAGTAGACTTAGATTTGGGCAGATATCCCTAAAATGAGAGTTGAGGCTGCTGACTTCATTCGCTACACCATTCGACCAGTATTGTTTTAACTGATTACCATTGGATATATCACCATTCCCCCACACCAGAAATGTTTCAGACACTGATGTCAAGAATTCTGAAAGGAAGTCTGGGAACTATTTGTCACTTGGACAATACCTTTGTGCCTAGTTAAACGAAGAAACAGCACGACCGGAGGGACAGGGAAGTGTTAAGGGCATGAGTGTTACAATTGATGTTAAATGCCAATTCTCAAAAAAGTCAATCACATTTTTTGTGACAACTCATCCAAGGACCAAAGCATCACTGTGGTTCCCATGCAACCAAGAGCCATATGTGAATTTCCAACGTCAGAGTAGTTAAATGATGTACTGTGCCCCCTAAGCATGTTAAATCAAGTGGGAAAGTCCATCCCTAACTCAGCCAGTCTCATTCAAAAAAAATAAGAGACCTTTTGAAAAGATGTCAGCAACAGCATGAGAGCAGACAGACCAGAAACAGCAGCTTTTCCAAAAATTAAGGCAAAGTTTCTTCCCACTGATGTTGTAATTCATTCCAATCTAGGATCGTTCACTATAGTAACTGTGGATGCATCATTGACAGGTCTTGGAGCAGGTGGTACAACAAAATTTGTATATTTCACACAGAGAGTTTTAACAGAAACTGAACCAAGGTATGCAAATATTACAGAAAAGGAAGTTAAATAAGCATGTGAAAGGTTTACAGACTATCTCATTGGATGGAGATTCCATGTTGAGGGGGACCATAGCCATTATAAAGATAAAAGGAAATTACAAAACAGCCATTGCTTAGACAGGTGAGGTGCAACTGCGTAATAGTCTGTGTTCAAAGAAAGGTGTTATTATTGATTGAAAAATTCTCAAGGGCAGCAATGAATCAAGCAGACAAAGAAGTTTTAATTAAAAGCAAAATACCGCAGGGGGTGGAAATGTAATACAAAAACAGAGAATGCTGGAGAATCTCAACAGGTCTGGCAACATTTGTGGCAAGAGAAACTGCGTTAATATTATGTGTGTGATATGAATCTTCTTTGGAAGTGGAAGAAGATTTGTAAGAAATGGAGCCTGATTGTCCTGTACAAACCTAATACGCAGAGAGCAACTGAGGGAAATTCAGAGAAATACGTGTGGAGTTCAAACATTGAAGAAGAGTGAACTCTGTCTGGAAGGATGGCTGAAAGATGGACCAGCAGATCAAAAGGCCTCACCAGCTAAAACTATACTTAATGATTTTGGAAGGCCTATTGGTACACAACCTTAGAATGATCATACCATAACCAATGAAATGAGATTGTACAGTATCTCCATTGGTAATAGTTAGGAATCGCAAAATGCAGAACAAGAGCTCAACAATCTATGTGGTGGCCAGGTATTCAAAAGAAATAGAAAGTTTCATCTTGTATCACACTTGTGCCACAAGTAGTCAAGTGCCAACAGCGCCATTAAGCTCCTCAAAATTTCAAAGGGCAGATTTTTTTTTTGCCCTTGTAGTTTTTTTTGCACAAGATGAGTTAAAGTAACAAGGCATCATTCAGCCACTGCAGACAAGGTGATCAAGTCCTGAAACAAATCCCTGCAGCACATTGTAACCAGAGGAACTAGTGTGAGATAGCAGAAGTCAGTTTGTGAATGAGAACTCCACTCCAAACGCAGCTATCGGTTAACAAATTATCAGATGACAAGTTCTCCACTTCATCCTTAGTCAAACAAAAGCAGGGATGGTGATCGAGACTAAAGTCATTGATGCAAAAGAACGCAGACTGGGAATTAACACTTCTTTGTTAAAGAGCAATGCCTTTAATATTAGATGTTTACCAGCTAGATTATTAAGAGGAAAAAAACTGAAAGCAGACGTGCTAAAGTGCAATCTCAAGCTAATCTTAAACTCTCAGACCACAAGGTAATAGAAAAAAATAAAATCACAGCAAAAATAAATAGAAGTGGTACAACTCTAGACACAGGTCAAAGCCACTGTCAACTTTAACACTGGACAAAAGATCTGGTTATTAGTCAGAAAGTCAGAGGCAACAGGTACTAGAGGAACAGATCAACCAAAGTCTTAGTCAGAACACCTGAAGGAAAAGTATTTGACCATGTAAGAAACATGTTGAAGTGTTAATAAAAGAGTAGAAATAATATGTAAGTACTTGATTTGGAAGAAGGTAACTAACAGTGTTCTGACAGGATCCAAGCTGAGATGTCAACTATTCACATATTTATTAATGATTTAGGTAACACAATATAAGCCACATATCCCATTTTGATGACAACATACAGATTTATGACAAAGTAAGCCATGAAAATGGAGACATAAAACCACAAAAAGACATCAAGTACTTGGACAAAATTGGCTAATGAACTTCAAGCCAGGTAAGTGTGAAGGCATCCATTTAGTACCAAAAAATGCACAGATCAGTGCATTCAGTATAACAATAGGAGTCAAAAGAAATTTGTGGGCCCATGTACTCAGATTATCAAAATGTAAGTACAAAAAATATGGAAGTTAATAGAATGTTAGCCTGTCTAACCAGAGGGTTAGAGTGTAAAGGGAGGCTGTGCCACATCTGACATTTCTTCCTATCACATTTTAGAAAGGATACACGTATGTCACAGATTTACCTGAATGGCATTAAGGCTGCAAGGGTTACATTTTGAGAACAGATTTCATAAAGTTGTAATCTCTGGAATATTGAAAGTTAAAGACTGACTTAATTGAGGATTTTGGAAGACATTAATAGAATAGACAGAGCCTGAAGTGAATTTGACAGACAAAGCAACGTATTTGAGAGTAGGGAGAGGATAGAAAGTTGGTAAATGCCACTATTTTTCTGACAGCGGGTGGAGACTTGCGCCATGAGGGAAGCTGGGTAGCTTTTAGTGCAGGAGACTAATCGGCTATAAAAGGGAAAACCTCCTTTGGTGTTGGGGATTTTCCTGTGCCCATTGCAGGCACACTTTCGAGGCCATGTTCCACACACACGCCTTTAACTTTACCCTTGGTCTGGCAAACCCACCCCTCAAACCCTTTCCAGGGATCTGCCAATACCCCAGACTTAGTTTATGTCCTGTCTCAATAACCTCCTTTTGTTCAGAGACTGCTGTTGTCAAACAGCGGTCACTGCTCACACAGCTGCAGATCAATCAGATTGACTGACAGCCCTCTAAAGCAAGACACCCTCCTTGGATGGTGGTAGAAGTCTCAACTTTAGGCAATTAACCATACTTCCAGCTGAAAATGACTACCATGCAACCAGCTGGTTTTAATTTGGAGGGGCTGTGTTCCTATGCTACGAGACTAGGTGGGATTGAGGTTCACATGGAGGAGGTGTTAGCAATTCTGGAAAGTGTGAAAATAGATAAGTCCCCTGGGTCAGGCAGGATTTATCCTAGGATTCTCTGGGAAGCTACAGAGGAGACTGCAGAGCCATTGGCTTTGATTTTTATACTTAGATTACTTACAGTGTGGAAACAGGCCCTTCGGCCCAACAAGTCCACACCGACCCGCCGAAGAGCAACCCACCCAGACCCATTCCCCTACATTTATCCCTTCACCTAACACTACGGGTAATTTAGCATGGCCAATTCACCTAACCTGCACATTTTTGGACTGTGGGAGGAAACCGAAGCACCCGGAGGAAACCCACGCAGACACGGGGAGAATGTGCAAACTCCACACAGACAGTTACCTGAGGTGGGAATTGAACCCGGGTCTCTGGCGCTGTGAGGCAGCAGTACTAGCCACCGAGCCACTATATATCATCGTTCTCTACAGGAATAGTGCCAGACGACTGGAGGATAGCAAATTTTGTTTCCTTGTTCAAGAAGGGGAGTTAGAGACAACTCTGGAAATTATAGACCTGTGAGCCTTACTTCAGTTGTGGGAAAAGTGTTGGAAAGGGTTCTAAGAGATAGGATTTATAATCATCTAGAAAGGAATAATTTGATTGGGAATAGTCAACATGGTTTTGTGAAGGGTACGTCATGCCCCATAAAACTTATTAAGTTCTTTGAGAAGGTGACCAAACAGGTGGATGAGGGTAAAGCAGTTGATGTAGTGTATGTGGATTTCAGTAAGGTGTTTGATCAGGTTCCCCACTGTGGGCTATTGCAGAAAAGACTGAGGAATGGGATCGAGGGTAAATTTAGCGGTTTGGATCAAAACTTGGCTAGCTGAAAGGTGGTGGTTGATGGGAAATGTTCATCCTGGAGTTCAGTTACTAGTGGTGTACCGCAAGGATCTATTTTTGGGCCATTGCTGATTGTCATTTATATAAATGACCTGAATGAGGGCATAGAAAGATGGGTTAATAAATTTGTGAATGTCACTAAAGTCGGTGGAGTTGTGGACAGTGTAGAAGGATGTTGCAGGTTACAGAGGGACATAGATAAGCTGCAGAGCTGGGTGGAGAGGTGGCAAATGAAGTTTAATGCAGAAAAGTGTAAGATGATTCACTTTGGAAGGAGTAACAGGAATACAGAGTACTGGGCTCATGGTAAGATTCCTGGTCGTGTGGATGAGCAAAGAGATCTCGATGTCCATGTGCATTGATCCCTGAAAGTTGCCACTCAGGTTGGTAGAGTTGTTAAGAAGGTGTCCAGTGTGTTAGCTTTTAATAGTAGAGGGATTGAGCTTCGGAGCCATGAGGTCAGGTTGCAGCTGGACAAAACACTGGTGCGGCTGCACTTGAACTGTATTGTGTACAGATGTACAGCAGAGGAGATTTACCAGGATGTTGCCTGGTATGGAGGGAAGGTCTTATGCGAAAAGGCTGAGAGATCTGAGGTTGTTTTCGTTAGAAAGAAGAAGGTTGAGAGGTGACTTAATTGAGACATACAAGATAATCAGAAGGTTAGATAAGGAGGACAATGAGAGCCTTTTTCCTCAGATGGTGATGGCTAGCACGAAGGGGACATAGCTTTAGATTGAGGGGTGATAGAGGTACAGGTTACAGAGGTACAGGTTACAGAGGTAGTTTCTTTAGATTAGATTAGATTAGATTAGATTACTTACAGTGTGGAAACAGGCCCTTTGGCCCAACAAGTCCACACCGCCCCGCCGAAGCGCAACCCACCCATTCCCCTACATTTACCCCTTAGCTAATACTACGGGCAATTTAGATTGGCCAATCCACCCTAACCTGCACATCTTTGGACTGTGGGAGGAAACCGGAGCACCCGGAGGAAACCCACGCAGACACGGGGAGAATGTGCAAACTCCATACAGACAGTCGCCTGAGGTGGGAATTGAACCCGGGTCTCTGGCGCTGTGAGGCAGCAGTGCTAACCACTGTGCCACCGTGCCGCCCTGTGGAAAGGGCCATGTGGAAAGCCCTGCCTGCAACAGTAGTTGCCTCGCCATCTTTAAGTGAATTTAAATGGTCATTGGATAAATATATGATAATGGTGTCGTGTAGGTTTGATAGGCTTCAGATTGGTTTCACAGGTCGGTGCAACATCGAGGGCCAAAGGGCCTGTACTGAGCTGTAATGTTCTATGTTCTACGTTCCTAGCTATGGACTGTATGGGGTTATCATTGTTGCAGACACTTTTGCAAAATTATAAAACTCAGCAGAGAAATGATGAATCAAGGCACATGGATGAACAGGGCCCTCAGTGAGCAGACATTAGGATGATAAAGCAGCACCTCAAATATATGGACCAGTTGAAGTTGGGTGAGATCTTGCATTATTCCCCCCAAAATGGAGTAAAAATTGTAACTGAATGCCAAATATTGCATAATACTGTTGCAGAGACCACACTGCAGACATCAATATGTAATACCAATGAGTCATTTAAAAAAACACAGAAACTGAAGATACCTATCAGAGTTGCTTCTTTTCTTTCATCAGTTCATGTGAACTTTACATTTCGTAATATTAGCAGTGACTGAATTACCAGTTGTTTTACTGTTGCAATTGTGCATAGGTCTGAATTTGCTTGGGCAAAAGGCACATTTGTTTCTGCATAAGACACATTAAAAGTAACATTATTTTATTGTCTATGGCTGCTGTTGGTGTTGTTGCTGCTTGTGATTAATGTACCTGACCAGTACTTGTATCTTTCTGGGTCTATTCTTCCTGGCTCAGAACATCCATCAGGGTGTTCCTAGCTAGCCAAAGGTTCACACACTTATCTCTGTAGGAGCTCTCGAATGCCTTCTCAGCTGAAGCTGACTTGTCCAGGTCAGGAATCCATACAGCTAGCAATGGATCAGTGTTGAAGCCACAATCCTTTATCCCAAAATTTGCTGTTGTTTTCCAAGATTTAATGGTCAAGCAGCAACTTTGACAATTGCAGGAAGAAGATTAGCTTATAAATTAAGAGGGAGTATAGCGGCAGTTAGATGAAGGTAAGATGGCAGGTGGGTGAGGGGTATAGGGTAGCTGGTGCATGCAGAGTAGGGTGGCAGATGGTCCAGCAAGTAATTAAGAGGGTTAGGGTTCCAAGTGGGTGAGAGATAGGGTACTAGGGTTAGGTGTAGGGTGGCAGCTAATTGAGTGAGAACCTAGTGTAGGTCTCAGGGCAGTTAGCGTTGGGGGCGGGGGGGGGGGGGGCGGAAGCACAGGTCAATGGATGGATTTGGTCCTGGGAATCAGGTGGGATCAAGTCCAAGTTCATGCAGGAGGAGCTCAGGTCGGATTGAATCCTAACGTTGGATGGTGTTAGGTGTCTGTCAGAAGGTGGTGGTCTGGGGGAAATAAAGTGTTACTGATGTGTCAATTTTTAAATTAGGCGGGAGTCAGAACAGGGTTTAATATTTCATAGCTAACTATCAAGGTAAGTCAGCTGGAACCCATTAACCCAGAGCTGTGGAATCTTTTGGAGGGTTTCAAAACCAAGATGATTGCCCATCAGACATTTCAATTTCCTGTGCTGTTTCTGCATAGTCAATCTGAGACCAGAAGATTTGGGCTAGTACGTCCAAACAAGTTATTGGGGTTTCTTGCTGTTTAGCATTGATTTTTTTTCTGAATCCCTTTTTATAGTGTATTGAGTTTTCTTAATACGAGGCAAAGCAGTAATCTGTGTAAAACACCTTGTCTAGATTTAGACTGCAGGAAGATATGACTGGCAAACACTGTCTAAGTGTTGTGGCAAGCTCTGCTAACTGTAGTCTTTATCAAAGTACAATTGTGACACATATGCAGAATGAAGGACCTCTATTTCCTACTTTCCTTGGATTAGTAACTCAAAGCTGCCTGAATTGCCCATCCGTTTTTACCTTGAGCAAGTGATTGGTCTCCTGTAGTGGTAATTATTCTTGTGACTAAATAGATGACTCATAGATCATCCAGTTTAGGCAATTGACTTCTCATTGATTATTGCAGCAGAAACTCACAAACTCTAAGGTGAAAAGAGCAGCACTAATACCTTTCACCACAGCTTCCAGAAACAATCTTTCAGTGTTATCAATGTTCTTTTTCAATTCCTCCCAATCTTTTGGAGCTTACCCTTATTTCCAGTTTTTTTTCCCCAAATAGTTTCAGACCCCATCTCTGATCTAGGTGAAAGTGAGGACTGCAGATGCTGGAGATCAGAGCTGAAAATGTGTTGCAGGAAAAGCGCAGCAGGTCAGGCAGCATCCAAGGAGCAGGAGAATCGACGTTTCGGGCATGAGCCCTGCTTCAGGAATGAGGAAAGTGTGTCCAGCAGGCTAAGATAAAAGGTAGGGAGGAGGGACTTGGGGGAGGGGCATTGGGAATGGGATAGATGGAGGGAGGTTAAGGTGAGGGTGATAGGCCGGAGTGGGGGTGGGGGCGGAGAGGTCAGGAAGAAGATTGCAGGTCAAGAAGGCGGTGCTGAGTTCGAGGGTTGGGAATGAGACAAGGTGGGGGGAGGGGAAATGAGGAAACTGGAGAAATCTGAGTTCTCTGATCTACCCACTCTACCTAACCAAGTGGTTACACACATGCGGTTCCTTCTCCCACATCAAGGTATTTACTCTCTTTGAACTCCAAGCATGCACACTGTTGAAAATACTACATAACACATACTTGGCTATACTCTCTTTTCACTGTATTCAGTTGCTATACCCAGTTCACTCAGACTCCAGTGCTCCAAACTCTGTGCTTTTAAACTTAATCTTTTCTTCTAGTGACCACTTACTCTATACCAGATAATGGATTCTATGCTGCCTCTAGTGCTCAAGGTACACTAAATCACTACTTTGAGTAGTAAGGTAAGGTCTACACTATTATAAGTGAACATTAAAAGGCATTATTAAATATAACTGC
This sequence comes from Chiloscyllium punctatum, assembly GCF_047496795.1. Taxonomy (NCBI): domain Eukaryota; kingdom Metazoa; phylum Chordata; class Chondrichthyes; order Orectolobiformes; family Hemiscylliidae; genus Chiloscyllium; species Chiloscyllium punctatum. The sequence continues at coordinate 56,056,735 of NC_092775.1, forward strand.
AAACCAGGGATTGCAAGAGAGGGCATTTTCTGAAATCCTACAGACTCACACTCCAGTTCCATATGACAAGATGTGGCTTTGACATTTCTGCTTCACACATGCTCAGTAGGTATACATTTATAGTCTAGTTAACCCTTTATGGTACACTTCCTCTTATTGCTTGAAGTTGAAAAGCCATTGATCCAAATGGAATGCATCCTAGATTGCTAACAGATGCCAATCCAGAAATTATGGCTGTTCTGGTCAGAAATTTTCAATCCTTCTTGAAGAAGCAAGTGGTGTCAAAGGGGCGTGGCAAAGGAAGTGTTTCAGACCTGTTCAAAAAATGTGCTAGAATAAACCTGGCATCTGCATCCTCTTAAAGAATTACCTCATGGATCAGCGGCCTCCATTTGCAGCGGGAACGGTGAGAGCAAGGACCGGGGAGGGGGGGCGGGGGCTGCTGAGAAGGTAAATTTTCCTCTTAAAGACTTATTCGTGAATGGGCGGAGCACAAAGACTCAACAGGAGTGGGCGCAGACACGGGGATTGCTGGGCACGTGAACTGATATATTTGGGCTGTGGGTCCTCATAGACTGTGCTAGGGACCTGGAGCTGGATGAACTTTGGATCATTCAGGAGGTGATAGAGAGGAGTTATAGGGAGGTAGTCACACCTAAATTACAAGATAAATGTAGCTGGGTGACCATCAGGAGAGGGAAAGGGAATAGGCAGACAGTGCAGGGACACCTCCCTGGTGGTTCCCCTCAATAATAAGCATACCATTTTGGGCACTGTTGGGGGGGATTGATCTATCAGGGGAAAGCCACAGAGACCAGGTTTTTGGCACTGAGCCTAGCACTGTGGCTCAGAAGGGAAGGTGGAAGAAAAGAATAGCAATAGTGATAGGAGATTCAATCATCAGAGGAGCAGACAGAAGATTCTGTGGTTGCAAGCAAAACTCCCGGATGGTGTGTTGCCTCCTAGGTGCCAGGGTCAGGGATGTCTCGGATCGGGTCTTCACGACTCTTAAGGGGAAGGGAGAGCAGCCAGAAGGCATGGTACACTTTGGTACCAATAAAATAGGTAGAGAAACAGAGGAGGACATGGAAAGAGAATATAGGGAGTTAGGTTGGAACTTGGAAGGCAGGATGAGTATCAATCTCAGGATTGCTATCAGTGCCACGTGCTTGTGAGGTGAGGAACAGAGAGTGAGTGCAGATGAACATGTGGCTGCAGAGCTGGTGTAGGAGGGAGGGCTTCAGATATGTGGACCATTGGGATACCTTCTGGGGATGGTGGGACCTGTACAAGGAGGACGGGTTGCACCTGAATTGAAGGGATACCAATACCCTAGGTGGGAGTTTTGCTAGAGCTCTCTGGGAGGATTTAAACTAGATTGGCAGGAGGTGGGGTGGTAGGGGAAGTGGGGTCCAGAGCTTTGGATCAGATAATGGAGTAGGTAGTGAATAGGTAGATACAGTGTACAGAGAGTCTGTGAGGAGGGATAGGCACTCAATAGGGCAAAGGTGCAGTCAGTGTGATGGGTTGAAGTGTGTCTTTTTTAATGCAAGAAGTATCAGGAATAAGAGTGATGAGCTCAGAGCGTGGATCAGTACTTGGAACTATGATGTTGTGGCTATTATGGAGACTTGGATATCACATGGGCAATGTTGGATGTTTCAGGGGTTAGATATTTCAAAAGGAATAGGGCGGAAGATAAAAGAGATGGGGAGTGGCATTGCTAATCAGGGATATTATCACAGCTGCAGAAAGGGAGGTCATCGAGGAGGGTTTGTCTGCAGAGTCAGTGTGGGTGGGAGTCAGAAACAAGAAAGGTGCAGTCACTTTATTAGGGGTTTTCTACAGGCCGCCCAATAGCAACAGAGACATGGAGGAGCAGATTGGGTGGCATATTTTGGAAATGTGTAGAAGTAACAGGGTTGTTGTCATGGCTGACTTTAACTTCCCTAATATTCATTGGAACCTACTTAGTTCAAATAGACTGGATGGAGCAGTTTTAGTCAGATGTGACCAGGAAGGATTCCTAACACAATATGTAAATAGGCTGTCTAGAGGGGAGGCCATATTGGATTTGGTGCTTCGCGACGAACCATGCCAGATGTCAGATCTCTTGATGGGAGAGCATTTAGATGATAGTGATCACAACTCCTTGGCCTTTACTATACTCATGGAGAGGGATAGGAGCAGATGGTTTGGAAAATATTTAATTGGGGGAGGGAGAATTACAATGCAATTAGGCGGGAACTGGGGTGCTTGAACTGGGAACAGATGTTCTCAGGGAAATGCACAACAGAAATATGGAGGTTGTTTAGGAAGCACCCGCTGATAGTGTGCCGGACAGCTTTGTCCCACTGAGGCCAGGAGAGGGTGGTAGGTTGGAAGAACCTTGGGTGATAAGGGATGTGGAACATCGAGTCAAGAGGAAGAACGAAGCTTACTTAATGTTGAGGAGGCAAGGCTCAGGCATGACTTTGGAGGGTTACAGAATAGCCAGGAAGGAACTGAAGAATGGATGGGGGAGAGCTAGAAATGGACAATGAAAATGCTTTATTGGTGTTCTACACTTACGTCAAGGAACAAGAGGATGGTCAGAGTGAAGGTAGGGCTGATCAGGGATAGTGGAGGGAACTTGTGCCTGGAGTCAGAGGAAGTTAGGGGGTCCATAATGAATACTTTGCTTCAGTATTCACTACTGAGAAGGATCTTAATGTTTCTGAGGACAGTGTGAAACAGACTGATATGCTAGAACAGGTTGATATTAGGAGGGAGGATGTGCTGAAAATCTTGAAAAACATAAGGATAGACAAATCCCCTGGGCCAGATGGGATATACCCAAGGTTACTACCAGGAAGCGAGGGAAGAGATTGCTGCACCTTTGGCAGTGATCTTTGCATCCTCACTCTCCAGTGGAGTAGTGCCAGATGATTGGAGGGTGCAAATGTTATTCCTTTGTCCAAGAAAGAGAATAGGGGTAATCCTGGGAACTACAGACCACTCAGTTTTACGTCAGTAGTGGGCAAAGTACTGGAGAGGATTCTGAGAGACAGGATTTATGTCTTGGAAAACCATAGTTTTATTCGAGATAGTCAGCATGGCTTTGTGAGGGGCAGATCATGCCTCACAAACCTGACTGAATTCTTTGATTATCTGACAAAACACATTGATGAAGGTAGAGCAGTGGATGTGATGTATGTGGATTTTAGCAAGGCGTTTGATAAGGTTCCCCATGGTAGGCTCATGATGATGGATAAAGTGAGGACTGCAGATACTGGAGATCAGAGCTGAAAATGTGTTGCTGGAAAAGCGCAGCAGGTCAGGCAGCATCCAAGGAACATTTCTATCTCGGGCGACCGAATCAACACGGACATTTACTATAAACCGACCGACTCCCACAGCTACCTAAACTACACCTCCTCCCACCCTGCCCCCTGTAAAAATACCATCCCATATTCCCAATTCCTTCGTCTCCGCCGCGTCTGCTCCCAGGAGGACCAGTTCCAAAACCGTACAACCCAGATGGCCTCCTTCTTCAAGGACCGTAATTTCCCCTCAGACGTGGTCGACGATGCTCTCCACCGCATCTCTTCCACTTCCCACTCCTCAGCCCTTGAGCCCCGCCCCTCCAACCGCCACCAGGACAGAACCCCACTGGTCCTCACCTACCACCCCACCAACCTCCATGTACAGCGTATCATCCGCCGTCATTTCCACCACCTCCAAACGGACCCCACCACCAGGGATATATTTCCCTCCCCTTCCCTATCAGTGTTCCAAAAAGACCGCTCCCTCTGTGACTCCCTCATCAGGTCCACACCCCCCACCAACCCAACCTCCCCTCCTGGCACCTTCCCCTGCAACCGCAAGAAATGCAAAACTTGCGCCACCACCCCCCCCCCTTACTTCCCTCCATGGCCCCAAGGGATACTTCCATATCCGCCACAAATTCACCTGCACCTCCACACACATCATCTATTGCATCCGCTGCACCCGATGTGGCCTCCTCTATATTGGGGAGACAGGCCACCTACTCGCGGGACGTTTCAGAGAACACCTCTGGGACACCCAGACCAACCAACCCAACCACCCCGTAGTTCAACACTTCAACTCCCCCTCCCACTCCACCAAGGACATGCAGGTCCTTGGACTCCTCCATCGCCAGACCATAGCAACACGACAGTTGGAGGAAGTGCGCCTCATCTTCCGCCTAGGAACCCTCCAACCACAAGGGATGAACTCAGATTTCTCCAGTTTCCTCATTTCCCCTCCCCCCACCTTGTCTCAGTCAAATCCCTCGAACTCAGCACCACCTTCCTAACCTGCAATCTTCTTCCTGACCTCTCCGCCCCCACCCCCACTCCAGCCTATCACCCTCACCTTAACCTCCTTCCACCTATCGCATTCCCAACGCCCCTCCCCCAAGTCCCTCCTCCCTACCTTTTATCTTAGCCTGCTGGACACACTTTCCTCATTCCTGAAGAAGGGCTGATGCCCGAAACGTCGATTCTCCTGTTCCTTGGATGCTGCCTGACCTGCTGTGCTTTTCCAGCAACACATTTTAAGCTCATGATGATGGATGGAAAGTATTCTGCCTGGAGCTCAGTGACCTGTAGTGATCCACAGGTTCCCGTTCTGGCACCTCTGTTGTTTGTGATTTTTATAAATGACTAGGGTGAGGAAGTGGAAGGGTGGGTTAGTAAGTTTGCCATTGACACAAAGGTTGGTGAAGTTGTGGATAATGTGGAGGGCTGCAACGGGACATTGACATGATGCAGAATTGAGCTGACAAGTGACAGGTGGAGTTTGACTTGGGAAAGTGAGAAGTGATTCACTTTGCAAGCTCGAATTTGCATGCAGAACACAGGGTTAAAGGCAGGATTCTTGGTAGTGTGGAAGAACAGAGGGATCTTGGGGTCCATTCCACAGATCCCTCAAAGTTGCCAACCTAAGATGATAAGTTTGTTAGGAAGGCGTATGGTGTGTTGATCCATCAGCAGGGGGATAGAGTTAAAGAGCCACGAGGTTATGCTGCAGCTCCATAGGGCACTGGTTAGACCACATTTGTAATATTATGTTCAGTTCTGGTTGCCTCATTATAGGAAGGATGTGAAAGGTTTAGAGAGGGTGCAGAGGAGATTGACCAGGATGCTGCCTGGACTGGAGGGCAGGTCTTATGAAGAAAGGTTGAGGGAGCTAAGGCTTTTCTCATTGGAACCAGATGGATGAGAGGTGAATTAATAGAGGTGTACAAGATGATGAGAGGCAGAGATTAGAGTGGATAGTCAGAGCCTTTTTCCCATGGCAGAAATGTCTATCATGAGAGGGCATTATTTTAAGATGATTGGAGGGAGATTTAGGGGAGATGTCAGAGATATGTTCTTTGCACAGAGAGTGGTGGGTGCATGGAATGCACTGCCAGCAGTGGTAGTACAGTCAGATACATTAGGGACATTGAAGGGCTTTTGCCTGAAACGTTGATTTCGCTGCTCGTTGGATGCTGCCTGAACTGCTGTGCTCTTCCAGCACCACTAATCCAGTATTTGGTTTTCAGCATCTGCAGTCATTGTTTTTACCACATGGATGTTAATACAATGAAGGGTATATAGATTAGTCTGATCTTAGAGTAGAACAAAAGGCTGGCACAACATTGAGGGCCAAAGGGACTGGACTGTGTTTTACTGTTCTATACTCTATGTACAGCTAGCTTAGCTACTTTTGACAGTGTGGAGGCAAGCACATTTATAATATTTAAAAGACATTTGGTCAGGTACATGGGTAGGAAAGGTCGAGAGGAATGTGGGCCAAGTTCAGGCAAATGGGAGTAGTTCAGTTTAGAAAACCTGGTCAGCATGGACGAGTTGGACCAAAGGGTCTGTTTCTGTGCTGTATGACTCTAAAATATTTTGGAGAAATTCATCCAAAATGAAAGCAATTTGACACTTGGGGGTAAAAAAATGGTTAAAGCCAGAGAAGGGTCAATGGACTCAAGACATAACTCTGTTTTCTCTCCACAGATGCTGCTGAGTTTCTCCAGCAATTTCTGTCATTGCTACATAGACAGACTGCTGATTTTTTGAAGAAGCAACAAAGAGGATTGATGAGGGCAGAGTGGTAGGCGTAGTCTATACGGACTTCAGTACGGCATTCGGCAAGGTTCCCCATGGGAGACTGATTAGCAAGGTTAGATCTCATGGAATACAGGGAGAACTAGCCATTTGGATACAGAACTGGCTCGAAGGTAGAAGACAGAGGGTGGTGGTGGAAGGTTGCTTTTCAGACTGGAGGCCTGTGACCAGTGGAGTGCCACAAGGATCGGTGCTGGATCCACTACTTTACATCATTTATATAAATGATTTGGATGTGAGCATAAGAGGTACAGTTAGTAAGTTTGCAGATGACACCAAAATTGGAGGTGCAGTGGACAGTGAAGAAGGTTACCTCAGATTACAACAGGATCTTGATCAGATGGGCCAATGGGCTGAGGAGTGGCAGATGGAGTTTAGATAAATGCGAGGTGATGTATTTTGGGAAAGCAAATCTGAGCAGGACTTATACACTTAATGGTAAGTCCTAGGGAGTGTTGCTAAACAAAGAGACCTTGGAGTGCAGGTTCATAGCTCCTTGAAAGTAGAGTCGCAGGTCGATAGGATAGTGAAGAAGGCGTTTGGTATGCCTTCCTTTATTGGTCAGAATATTGAGTACAGGAGTTGGGAGGTCATGTTGCGGATGTACAGGACATTGGTTAGGCCACTGTTGGAATATTGTGTGCAATTCTGGCCTCTTTCCTATCGGAAAGATGTTGTGAAACTTGTGAGGGTTCAGAAAAATTTACAAGGATGTTGCCAGGGTTGGAAGATTTGAACCAAAGGGAGAGAACATAGAACATAGAACAAAGAACATGACAGCACAGTACAGGCCTTCAGCCCTCGATGTTGTGCCGACCTGTATTACCAATCTGAAGCCCATCTACCCTACATTAATCCATGTTCGTCCATATGCTTGTCCAAAGACGACTTAAGTGTACTTAAAGTTGGCAAATCTATTACCGTTGCAGGCAAAGCATTCCATACCCTTACTACTCTCTGAGTAAAGAAACTACCTCAGATATCTGTCCTATATCTATAACCCCTCAATTTAAAGCTATGCCCCCTCATGCTAGCCATCACCATACTTAGAAAAAGGCTCTCCCTGTCCACCCTATCTAACCCTCTGATTATCTTATATGTTTCTATTAAGTCACCTCTCAACCTTCTTCTCTCTAATGAAAACAGCCTCAAGTCCCTCAGCCTTTCCTCATAAGACCTCCCCTCCATACCAGGCAACATCCTAGTAAATCTCCTCTGCACCCTTTCCAAAGCTTCCACATCTTTCTTATAATGCGGTGACCAGAACTGTACACAATACCCAAGTGTGGCCGTACCAGAGCTTTGTACAGCTGCAGCATAACCTCATGGTTCTGGAACTCGATCCCTCTATTATTAAAAGCTAAAACATTGTATGCCTTCTTAACAACCCTGTCAATCTGGGTGGCAACTTTCAAGGATCTGTGTACCTGGACACCGAGATCTCTCTGCTCATCTACACTACCAAGAATCTTACCATTAGCCCAGTACTTTGCATTCCGGTTACTCCGACCAAAGTGAATCACCTCACACTTGTCCGCATTAAACTCCATTTGCCACCTCTCAGCCCAGCTCTGCAGCTTATCTATGTCTCTCTGTCACCTACAACATCCTTCATCACTATCCACAATTCCACCGATCTTAGTGTCGTCTGCAAATTTACTAACCCACCCTTCTACGCCCTCATCCAGGTCGTTTATAAAAATGATGAACAGCAGTGGACCCAACACCAACCCGTGCGGTACACCACTAGTAACTGCACTCCAGGATGAACATTTCCCATCAACCACCACCCTCTGTTTTCTTTCAGCAAGCCAATTATTGATCCAAACTGATATATCTCCCACAATCCCACTCCTCCACATTTTGTACAATAGCCTATTGTGGGGAACCTTGTCGAACACCTTGCTGAAATCCATATACACCACATCAACCAGTTTACTCTCATCTACCTGTTTGGTCACCTTCTCAAAGTTCTCAATAAGGTTTGTGAGGCATGACCAACCCTTCACAAAACTGTGCAGACTATACCTAATCAAATTATTCTTTTCTAGATGAATATAAATCCTAGCTCTTATAACCTTTTCCAACACTTCACCAACAACTGAAGTAGGGTTCACTGGTCTATAATTACCAGGGTTGTCTCTACTCCCCTTCTTGAACAGGGGAACCACATTTGCTATCCTCCAGTCTTCTGGCACTATTCCTGTAGACAATGACGATTTAAAGATCAATGCCAAAGGCTCGGCAATCTCCTCCCTTGCTTCCCAGCGGATCCTAGGATAAATCCCATCCGGTCCAGGGGACTTATCTATTTTCACACTCGGCAGGATTTCTAATACCTCTTCCTTGTGAACCTCAATCCCACCTAGTCTAGTAGCCTGTATCTCCGTATTCTCCTCGACAACATTGTCGTTTTCTAGAGTGAATATTGTTGAAAAATATTCATTTAGTGCTTCCGCTATCTCCTCTGACTTCACACACAACTTCCCACTACTATCCTTGATTGGCCCTAATCTTACTCTTGTCATTCTTTTATTCCTTAAATACCTATAGAAAGCCTTAGGGTTTACCCTGATCCTATCCGCCAACAACTTCTCATGTCTCCTCCTGGCTCTTCTGAGCTCTCTCTTTAGGTCTTTCCTGGCTACCTTGTAACCCTCAAGTGCCCTAACTGAGCCTTCACATCTCATCCTAACATAAGCCTTCTTCTTCCTCTTGACCAGAGATTCCACTCCATTCATAAACCACGGCTCCCGCGCTGTACAGCATCCTCCCTGCCTGACAGGTACATACTTATCTAGGACACACAGGAGCTTTTCCTTGAATAAGCTCCACATTTCTAAAGTGCCCATCCCCTGCAGTTTCCTTCCCCATCCTATGCTTCCTAAATCTTGCCTAATTGCATTGTAATTGCCTTTCCCCCAGCTGTAACTCTTGCCCAGTGGTATACCCCTATCCCTTTCTAGCACTAAAGTAAACATAACAGAATTGTGATCGCTATCACCAAAGTGCTCACCTACTTCCAAGTCTAACACCTGGCCGGGCTCTTTACCCAGTACCAAATCTAATGTGGCTTCGCCCCATTGTTGGCCTCTCTACATACTGTGTCAGGAAGCCCTCCTGCACACACTGGACAAAAACTGTCCCCTCTATAGTATTCATACTATAGTGTTCCCACTCAATATTTGGAAAGTTGAAGTCCCCAGGACAACTACCCTGTCTCTCTCACTCCTATTGAGAATCATCTTTGCTATCTTTTTTTCTAGAGTGAATACTGTCAAAAAATATTAATTTAGTGCTTCCCCTATCTCCTCTGACTCCACACACAACTTCCCACTACTTTCCTTGAGAGGTTGAATAGGCTGGAGCTGTTTTCACTGGAGCCTCAGAGGCATAGGGGTGACCTGAGAGAAGTTTACAAAATCGTAAGGTGCATGGATCGGATAAATAGACAAAATATTTTACCTGGGGTAGGGGAGTCCAGAACTCGAGGGCATAGGTTTAGGATGGGAGGGGGGAAAGATATAAAAGGGATCTAAGGGGTAACCTCTTCATGCAGAGGGTGGTACATGTTTGGAATGAGCTGCCAGAGGAAGTGGGGGAGGCTGGTACAATTGCAACATTTAAAAGACATCTGGATGGATATATGAATAGGAAGGGTTTGGAGGTCCTAGCAAGTGGGACTAGATTGGGTTGGGATATCTGATTGGCGTGGACGAGTTGGACCAAAGGGTCTGTTTCTGTGCTGTACATCGCTATGACCTTATGACTCTATGTTTAATTGCTGACAGGTTGTTCACGAATGTAGCAGAAATACCTGAACTACAATTAGTAGTCATTAACAAAACAATGAGTACTCAGATGAGGTGTTTCATCTTGTGACTAATGTTCAGTATTTCAGATAATCATATTTCAATGGATCCAATTAGATTTTCATCTGGTGAGTCATTTCACAAGTGTTCAAGAGTCTTTCTTGAGGGAAATCATGTCTCTCAAACTTGATTTTGTTTTTTGAGGAAATAACCAAGAAGATTGATGAGGGCAAAGAGGTAGATACTGTGTACTTGAACTTTAGCAAAACCTTTGACAAGGTTCTGCATAGTAGGCTAATTAGAAAAATTAGATCACATGGAATTCAGGATGAGTTTGTCAATTAGTTACAAAATTAGTTTAAGAGGAGTTCCCTGTTATAGGAAGGACATAATTAATCTGGAGAGATTTACCGGGATGTTGCTGGGAATAGAGAGTTTAAATTATAAGGACAGGCTTGATTGGCTGAGATTTTAGATTAGATTAGATTAGATTACTTACAGTGTGGAAACAGGCCCTTCGGCCCAACAAGTCCACACCGCCCCGCCGAAGCGTAACCCACCCATACCCCTACATCTACATCTACCCCTTACCTAACACCCCGGGCAATTTGGCAATTGGCATGGCCAATTCACCTGACCTGCACATCTTTGTGACTGTGGGAGGAAACCGGAGCACCCGGAGGAAACCCACGCAGACACGGGGAGAACGTGCAAACTCCACACAGTCAGTCGCCTGAGGCGACCAGAGCATAGGAGGTTGAGGGGTGACCTTATGTGATCTATGAAATTAGCAAGTTTTGAGAAGATTTGTAGCTCAGGTTTGCTCACTGAGCTGGAAGGTTCATTTTCAGATGTTTCATCACCATACTAGGTAACATCTTCAGTGAGCCTCCAGACGAAGCACTGCTGGTGTTTCCTACTTTCTATTTATACATTTGGGTTTCCTTGGGTTGGTGATGTCATTTCCTCTGGTGGCATCATGTCCTATGGTGATGTCATTTCCTGTTCTTTTTCTCAGGGGGTGGTAAGTGGGATCCAAGTCAATGTGTTTGTTGATAGAGTTCTGGTTGGAATGCCATGCTTCTAGGAATCTTCGTGCATGTCTCTGTTTGGCTTGTCCTAAGATGGATGTATTGTCCCAGTATTTTCAAAAAGATTTGAAAAAGATCAGGAGCAGTTTTTTTTTACATACAGTAGTTCATATGTGGAATGAAAATCCGGAGGAAGTGGTGGGTACAGTCATAATGTTTAAAAGACATTTAGATAAGAACATGAATAAGAAATATTTGGAGGGATATGGGCCAAACACAGGCAGATGGGACTGGTTTAGTTTGGGATTATGGTCAGTTGAACTGATTGGACAGAAGGGTCTGTTTCCATGCCGAATGACTCGGTAACTTTCCAAGCTATACTCATCTGCATTTGGATGCAGTGTGCCAACAACAATCATCAAAGAGCCTGATCATTGAGGGGTAGCACAGATGTACAATACACTGATAAACCTTCTAACTACACTTAACACAACTGAGATTGAATACAACCTCCAACATGTGTGAGGTAATACTGCCCTCCCTGCTGCTACTCTCTCCATCGTTACCTTTTAGATGCTGTCTTCACTGCTACTCCTGCCCTCTCCAAAGATGTTGCCCTCTTGATGCAGCCTGCTCTGCATTGTATCTTCATTGCTGTATCTGTCATTGTCATTTCTGCTGCTGTTTCCCTCTCTGTTGCTGCTGCAAAGACTGTATCATTTTTCTGTATTGTTGACTGTGATTTGAAATGGGGAAAAGAACGATTTTAAATACCAAGGATTGTTGAAGGATTACTGTGTTTCACAAAAGCATACGACCTGCTATCATTGTCAGTACTGTTAACACAGGTGCTTGTTCAAGTTACAATGGAAGCCTGGTTTGCAGACGAGCTGGAGTCGAGGGGTATATATGAATGGAGTTTTGACCAGCAACAGGGAACTGATTGGTCTGTGGACTGGTGACCTCTTATTGATAACAAAGGTCCTCTGCCTCCCAATAATAATAAGGTTGGCTCCCAGGGTAGCTGTACATTTTGGAGGTGTGAATGTTTTGTCAGAAGCCATCAGACTTCTGGAGGAGAATGAGCTATTTTTCTTCTTGAGATGTAAAAAGGAACATCTCAAACCTGAGGAGACCTTGCGTTGTTTCCCTTTTCCAGCTGCTGTAAGCTGTAACTTTCAATTCATAAGACAAAGACTTTATAAGTGTGAACCAGTCATCTAGAGTACCTGGAAAAGGGAGACTCAGAAACAGCATTCTGATCATTAAAAGAATCATCTCAGTATTCCCCACAGACATTGACCATGGAACTGCCTTCCTAGTTTATCAATTCACCCATAGCACCTTTTTTTTTATCGTTTGTCTGCATCTACGTCTAGAGGGAATGTTTATGAAGGGTTATGTGCCTATGGTTCATGATTATTCACCAGTACGTACAGTCAGTTCTGCTATAATGTGCATTGCCTCAATGCAAATTAGCTATAAAGTGATGGAAGAATTTAGAAGATTATTTGAACTTTCCTGACCTGTGTTGGCTAAAACACAATTCCTGTCCCATTGGTTTAAATGGTGCTACTATTATGTGGTTTTCTTATAACATGGGGTCACACAGGAATGGAACTGTCGCGTTATATCAGAACAGACTGTAGAGTCTATTCATTTGTAAAGAATAGTCATTCTTGTTCAGTTGAGGAATCTGGTCCATGCTTTCTATCAGCCTTGATCTGACAGTCAAGTGAATTAGGGAATTCCGAGTACATTTTAAAATCCTTAACCTTTATGACAACTCCGGGATTAGTGGTGATTGATTTCAGACATGCTATCCCACTGAGCATAGCACTACAATCTCTGTGATTGCTCCTTCTGCTGTTACCCTCCCTGTTGCTAGCCCCCCTGCTGTTACCCTCCCTGTTGCTAGCCCCCCTGCTGTTACCCTCCCTGTTGCTAGCCCCTCTGCTGTTACCCTCCCTGTTGCTAGCCTCTCTGCTGTTACCCTCCCTGTTGCTAGCCCCTCTGCTGTTACCCTCCCTGTTGCTAGCCCGTCTGCTGTTACCCTCCCTGTTGCTAGCCTCTCTGCTGTTACCCTCCCTGTTGCTAGCCCCTCTGCTGTTACCTCCCCGTTGCTAGCCCCTCTACTGTTACCCTCCCTGTTGCTAGCCCCTCTGCTGTTACCCTCCCTGTTGCTAGCCTCTCTGCTGTTACCCTCCCTGTTGCTAGCCCCTCTGCTGTTACCCTCCCTGTTGCTAGCCTCTCTGCTGTTACCCTCCCTGTTGCTAGCCCCTCTGCTGTTACCCTCCCTGTTGCTAGCCTCTCTGCTGTTACCCTCCCTGTTGCTAGCCCCTCTGCTATTACCCTCCCTGTTGCTAGCCTCTCTGCTGTTACCCTCCCTGTTGCTAGCCCCTCTGCTGTTGCTCTGCTTGTTATTGCCATCTCTGCTACATATTTATTCACTCATGGGACGTGGGGATCACTGGCTGGCCAGCATTCATCGCCTGTCCTCAGTTCTCCTTAAGAAGGTAGTGGTGTGCTGTATTCTTGAACAGCTAAAATCCATATGCTATAGACTGACCCACAATGCCTTTAGAGAGGGACTTCTGGGTTTTTGAGCCAATGACAGTGAGGGAATTGCAATATATTTTCAAGTGGGTGAGGGAGAGGGAGGCGTGGTTGGAGGGGATGTTGCACGCATTCATGTTTCCATGTAAACACTGTCCTTTTTTCTTGGTTCATTTGTGGGTTATGGGCATCACTGGCTGGCCAGCATTTATTGCTGTCCCTAGTTGCCATTGAGAAGGTGGTGATGAGCTACCTTCTTGAGCCACTTAAGTCACCTTTTGTGAGTTGACCCACAATGCCAATAGGGAGGGAATTCCAGGATTTTGACCCGGTAAATTTTGTCCTTCTCAGTGGAGGTAGTTGTGGGTTTGGAAGGTGCAGACTAAGGATCTTTGGTGAATTTCTGCTGTGCATCTTGTAGATAGTATACATTGCTGCTACTGAACATCGGTGATGGAGGGAGTGAATGCTTGTGGGTGTGGTGCCAATCACGTGGGCTACTTTGGTCTGGATGGTGTCAAGCTTCTTGAGTGTTGTTGGAGCTGAACCAATCCAGGCAAGTGGAGAGTGTTCCATCACACTCCTGACTTGTGCCTTGTAAACAGTGGAAAGACTTTGAAGAGTCTGGAGGTGAGTTACTCACTTCAGTATTCTTAGCCTCTGACCTGCTCTTATAGACACTGTATTCATATAGTGAGTCCAGTTGAGTTTCTGCTCAGTAGTAGCACTATGGATGTTGATAGTGGGGGATTCAGTGATGGTAACACCATTGAATATCCAGGGATGGTGGTTAGATTGTTTCTTATTGGAGATTGTCATTGCCTGGCATTTGTATGATTAGATTAGATTGGATTCCCTACAGTGTGGAAACAGGCCCTTCAGCCCAACAGGTCTGCACCAACCCTCCAAAGAGTAACCCACCCAGACTCATTTTACCCCTGACTAATGCACCTAACACTATGGGCAACTTCGCATAGCCAATTCACCTGCCCATCTTTGGACTGTGGGATGAAACTGGAACACCCGGAGGAAACCCACGCAGACACGGGGAAACTGCACACTCCACACAGACAGTCACCCAAGGTGGGAATCGAACCCGGGTCCCTGGCACTGTGAGGCAGCAGTGCTAACCACTGAACCACCTTGCCGCCCAATAGAATAGGTCAATATCAAAATCTGGAATAATGCAAACAATGGTGCTCCACGGTCAGATCTGGGACACTATACTTCAGTTTGTGGTTTATTCTTCAATGGAATATGAGAATCAATTGACTATTCCCAGCCCTCAAGACACAGCTCCTGGATTAATTAATATTGTATACGCATTGAAGCAAGCCTCTTCATTATTTCTTTATGATTGAACGGAATAAGTCATCTGATCCTGGTACTTCGTCCATATTCAGTTTGAGCTTTGTAATAAGTCAATTTTATCAATTCTGATCTCTTATCAAACCTTTGAGCATGTTGAAGAATAGTAATTTAGTGATTATTGCACAATAGTAAATAAAACAAGGGGATCATTTCAATTTGTCCCCATTGTGTGAAACAATGCATCAATGGAATCAAATTGCACTTCCACAAACTGCTTGCGTGGCATGATTGTTATTCGCCACTTGTCAAGCCTGGATATTGTCCAGATCTTGCTGTATTTGAACATGACTGTTTCAGTATCTGAGGAGTTGTGAATAGTGTGAACATTGTGCAAGCATTGGTGAACATCTTCACTGCTGACCTCATGATGGAGGGAAGGCCTTTGATGATGCAGCTGAAGATGG